>NC_091978.1:19778148-20089899 GCF_044704955.1 Pristiophorus japonicus | reverse complement strand
AAAATAGAAAAGCAAATTATTATTTAAATGGAGTAAAATTGCAAAGTGCTGCGGTACAGAGGGACCTGGGGGTACTTGTGAATGAAACACAAAAATTGAGTACCGCAGGTACAGCAAGTAATCAGGAAGGCAAATGGAATGTTAGCCTTTATTGCAAGGGGGATGGAGAATAAAAGCAGAGAAGTCCTGCTACAACTGTATATGGTATTGGTGATGTCACACCTAGAATACTGCGTTCAGTTTTGGTCTCCGTATTTAAGGAAGGATATACTTGCATTGGAGGCAGTTCAGAGAAGGTTCACCTAGGTTAATTCCGGAGATGAGGGGGTTGACGGATCAAGATAGGTTGAGTAGATTGGGTCTGTATTCCTTCCAGTTCAGAAGGATGAGAGATGATCTTATCGAAACATAAGCTAATGAGGGATCTCAACAAGGTGGATGCAGAGAGGATATTTCTACTCATAGGGGAAACTAGAACTAGGGGGCATAGCCTCAGAATAAGGGGCCGTCCATTTAAAACTGAGACGAGGAGGAATTTCTTCTCTCAGAGGATTGTAAATGTGTGGAATTCTCTGCCCCAGAGAGCTGTGGAGGCTTGGTCATTGAATATATTTGAAGGCAGAGATAGACAGATTTTTGAGCGCTAAGGGAATAAAGGGTTTTGGGGAGCGGGCAGGGAAGTGTAGCTGAGTCCATGAATGTAGTAAAACATCCCAAGGCATTTCATAACCATGTTACAAGACAAACAGATAAATTTGACACCGACCACAAAAGAAGAAATTGAGGCAGATGACCAAAAGCTTGTTTAAAGAGGTAGGTTTTAAGGAGTATCTTTAAGGAGGAAAGAAAGGTAGCGAGACGGAGAGGTTTAGGGAGGGAGTTCCAGAGGCCAGAATTTGAGGAGCGCAGACATCTTATGGGATTGTTAGGCTGAAAAAGATTACAGAGATAGGGAGGGGCAAGGCCATGGAGGGATTTGTAAACAAGGATGATAATTTTGAAATCAAGGCATTGTTTAACTGGGAGCCAATGTAGGTCAGAAAGCACAGGGGTGATGGGTGATCCCCAGGGCCTGATGGACTGCATCCCAGAGTACTTAAGGAAGTGGCCTTGGAAATAGCGGATGCATTGACAGTTATTTTCCAACATTCCATAGACTCTGGATCAGTTCCTATTGAGTGGAGGGTAGCCAATGTAACGCCACTTTTTAAAAAAGGAGGGAGAGAGAAAACAGGAAATTATAGACCGGTCAGCCTGACCTCAGTAGTGGGTAAAATAATGGAATCAAATATCAATTATATCATCGCAGCGCATTTGGAAAGAGGTGACATGATAGGTCCAAGTCAGCATGGATTTGTGAAAGGGAAATCATGCTTGACAAATCTGGGATTTTTTGGGGTGTTTCCAGTAAAGTGGACAAGGGAGATGTGGTATATTTGGACTTTCAGAAGGCTTTTGACAAGGTCCCACACAAGAGATTAATGTGCAAAGTTAAAGCACATGGGATTGGGGGTAGTGTGCTGATGTGGATTGAGAACTGGTTGTCAGACAGGAAGCAAAGAGTAGGAGTAAATGGGTACTTTTCAGAATGGCAGGCAGTGACTAGTGGGGTACCGCAAGGTTCTGTGCTGGGGCCCCAGCTGTTTACATTGTACATTAATGATTTAGACAAGGGGATTAAATGTAGTATCTCCAAATTTGCGGATTACACGAAGTTGGGTGGCAGTGTGAGCTGCGAGGAGGATGCTATGAGGCTGCAGAGTGACTTGGATAGGTTAGGTGAGTGGGCAAATGAAGTATAATGTGGATAAATGTGAGGTTATCCACTTTGGTGGTAAAAACAGAGAGACAGACTATTATCTGAATGGTGACAGATTAGAAAAAGGGGAGGTGCAACGAGACCTGGGTGTCATGGTACATCAGTCATTGAAGGTTGGCATGCAGGTACAGCAGGCGGTTAAGAAAGCAAATGGCATGTTGGCCTTCATAGCGAGGGGATTTGAGTACAGGGGCAGGGAGGTGTTGCTACAGTTGTACAGGGCCTTGGTGAGGCCACAACTGGAGTATTGTGTACAGTTTTGGTCTCCTAACTTGAGGAAGGACATTCTTGCTATTGAGGGAGTGCAGCGATGATTCACCAGACTGATTCCCAGGATGGTGCGACTGACCTATCAAGAAAGACTGGATCAACTGGGCTTGTATTCACTGGAGTTCAGAAGAATGAGAGGGGACCTCATAGAAACGTTTAAAATTGTGACAGGTTTGGACAGGTTAGATGCAGGAAGAATGCTCCCAATGTTGGGGAAGTCCAGAACCAGGGGTCACAGTCTAAGGATAAGGGGTAAGCCATTTAGGACCGAGATGAGGAGCAACTTCTTCACCCAGAGAGTGGTGAACCTGTGGAATTCTCTACCACAGAAAGTAGTTGAGGCCAATTCACTAAATATATTCAAAAGGGAGTTAGATGAAGTCCTTACTACTCGGGGGATCAAGGGGTATGGTGAGAAAGCAGGAAGGGGGTACTGAACTTGCATGTTCAGCCATGAACTCATTGAATGGCAGTGCAGGCTAGAAGGGCTGAATGGCCTACTCCTGCACCTATTTTCTATGTTTCTATGTTTCTATGATTGGTGCGGGTTAGTACACGGGCTGCTGAGTTTGGATGACTTCAAGTTTATGTGGTGTGGAATGTGGGAGGCCACCCAGGAGTGAGTTGTAGTCAAGTCTAGAGGTAACAAAGGCCTGAATGAGGGTTTCAGCAGCAGAAGAGCTGAGGCAGGGGCGGAGGCGGGCAATGTTACAGAGGTGGAAAAAGACGGTTTTAGTTATGCCATGGATATGTGCCTGGAAACTCATTTCATGGCCAAAGCGCTGCTTGGACGGATACGGGAGAGGATGCTCCCGAGGTGGGAATGTGCTCTGAGCCGAAGCAAGATGTTGCTGCTGGCTCTCCTGTGTGTTTGGCAATGGGAGTGAGGCACCTTGGGGTGCAGTGCTGCGCTCCGGGACCACTGGGAGCCCTCTGCCACCAGTGTTCCTGGCTACCACCTCCAGGGCCTCCTCCATCCCTTCCATGTTATATCTTATTTGTTGGAGAAAAACTCGGTGCCAACTATGTTCTTGGTGCTTAGTAGGCTTTTTGCTACTGGTGAATCTCCCTCTTGCCTCCCACAACAGCCAGAGCCATGCATGCTTTCAGTGCCTCTGAGCATCCTCTCTCTCTCTGTCTCCTCTTCTGCACATGTCATGATGACCCTTGACCTCCTGAATCGAGCGTTGCCATGCCGCTGCCAAGGACAGCCACACTTTATGGCAGAAGGTCAAAAAATTTAACGTTACCGCCCATTTTATATTGCTAGCGGTAATGCCCATTTTCAAAAATGGAAACGAGGTGTTTTGAGAATGGGCGCGAAGCCGGCGCTCTGAAAACCCTTTTTTAATGCCCACGCCGAAAATAACGCCCATTTTTGGGCGATAAGCATAAAAGTGGAGGTTCTAGCCCATTGACTTCAGTCTCCCCAATATTTAATTGGAGAAAATGTTTGCTCATCCAGTCGGACAAACAATCTGACAATTTAGATACCAAGCAGGGGTCAAAAGAAGTGGTGGAGAGGTAGAGCTGGGTGTTGTCAACATACATGTGAAAACTAACTCCGTGTTTTCGTATGCTATCTCCAAGGGGCAGCATATAAATGAGAAATAAGACGGGACCAAGGACAGATCCTTGGGGGACACCAGAGGTAACGATGCATGAGTGGCAAGAGAAATCATTGCAGGAGATTTTCTGGCTACGATTAGTTAGATAAGAAAGGAGCCAGGCGAGTGCAGTCCTACCTAGCTGGACATTGGTGGAGAGGCTAAATCAAAATACTTGCACAAAAAGAATGTTAAAGGATGGGTGGGTCCGTTACAAGCAGATCTAGTTGCGACCATAGTAGCGGTTAACAATCTGGCAGAAGTGCTGAACGAAGTGTCTTCATAATGGAAAAGGAGGGTGTAACAGTAGATGGACAGCGAGGGTGAGGACAACACCAGAGCAACAGGGAAAGAGTGTTCAATACCAGAGGTACAGGTAAGACAAGATATTTGTGAAGGGATTAATTACAAACAAAAAGCTGTAATGGATAATTTAACAAGAATGAAGCCAGTCAAATGTTCAGGTCCAGACGTGTCCCCCTCACATTTATTGGGACAAATTTTACTCTCTAACTTAGCCTTATAAGAACATAAGAAATAGGAGCAGGAGTAGGCCATACGGCCCCTCGAGCCTGCTCCACCAATTAATACAATCATAGCTGATCCGATCATGGATTCAGGTCCACTTCCCTGTCCGCTCCCCATAACCCCTTATTTCCTTATCGTTTAAGAAACTGTCTATTTCTGTTTTAAATTTATTCAAATTCCCAGCTTCCGCAGCTCTCTGAGGCAGCGAAGTCCACAGATTTACAACCCTCTGAGAGAAGAAATTCCTCCTCATCTCAGTTTTTAAATTCTAAGATTATGCCCCCGAGTTCTAGTCTATCAGTGGAAACATCCTCTCTGCATCCACCTTGTCAAGCCTCCTCATAATCTTACACATTTCAATAAGATCACCTCTCATTCTTCTGAATTCCAATGAGTAGAGGCCCAAACTACTCAACCTTTCCTCATAAGTCAACCCCCTCATCTCCTATCTGCCTCCAAAGCAAGTATATCATTTTTAAATATGGAAACCAAAACTCTACGCACTATTCCAGGAGTGGCCTCACCGATAGCCTGTATAACTGTAACAAGACTTACCTGCTTTTATACTCCATCCCCGTTGCAATAAAGCCCAAGATTCCATTGGCCTTCCTGATCACTTGCGATTCCTGCATACTAACCTTTTGTGTTTCATGCACAAGTAGCCCTAGATCCTGCTATATTGAGCAAATTTTCTCCGTTTAACTAATAACTTGCTCTTTGATTTTTTTCCGCCAAAGTGCAGAATCACACACTTTCCAACATTATACTCCATCTGCCAAATTTTTGCCCACTCACTTAGCCTGTCTATGTTCTTTTGCAGATTTTGTGTGTCCTCCTCACACATTGCTTTTCCTCCCATCTTTGTATCGTGAGAAAACTTGGCTACGTTACACTCGGTCCCTTCTTTCAAGTCATTAATATAGATTGTAAATAGTTGAGGTCCCAGCACTGATCCCTGCGGCACCCCACTAGTTACTGATTGCCAACCAGAGAATGAACCATTTATCCTGACTCTCTGTTTTCTGTTAGTTAGCCAATCGTCTATCCATGCTAATATATTGACCTCAACCCGGTGAACTTTTATCTTGTGCAGTAACCTTTTACGTGGCACCTTGTCAAATGCCTTCTGGAAGTCCAAATGCACCACATCCACTGGTTCCCCTTTATCCACCCTGTTCGTTACATTCTCAAAGAATTCCAACAAATTTGTCAAACATGACATCCATTTCATAAATCCTGCCTGACTGAATGATGTTTTTCCAAATGTCCTGCTACTGCTTTTATAATGGGCTCCAACATTTTCCCATCCACAGATGTTATGCTAAACTGGTCTATAGTTTCCTGCTTTATGTCTGCCTCCTTTTTAAAATGGGGGCATTAGATTTGCAGTTTTCCAATCTGTTGGGACCTCTCCAGAATCCAGGGAATTTTGGTAAATTACAACCAATGCATCCACTATCCCTGCCGTTAGTTCGCAAGACCCTACGATGCAAGCCATCAGGTCCAAGGGATTTATCCGCCTTTAGTCCCATTATCTTACATCGTACCATCTCCTCAGTGCTTGTGATTGTGTTCAATTCCTCTCTCCCACCTCTATACCCCTTGACTATCCACTGTTGGGATATTTTTAGTGTCCTCTACCATTAAGACTGATAAAAAATATTTGTTCAGAGTTTCTGCCATCTCGATGTTCCCCATTACTAATTCCCCGGTCTCGTCCTCTAAGGGACCAACATTTACTTTAGCCACCCTTTTCCCTTTTATAAACCCATATAAAATCTCGCTATCTGTTTTTATATTTCGTGCTCTGCCCTCAAACCTTCATAGTCTCCTTTATTTAAGCTTAGTACGTTGCTTTGAGATCAAACTTTCTCACCCTCCATCTGAATTTGAAATTCAATCATGCTATGATCACTCATTCCAAGAGGATCCGTTACTAGGAAATTGTTTATTAATCCTGTCTCATTACACAGGACCAGATCTAAGATAGCCTGCCCCCTGGTTGGTTCAATTACATACTGCTCAAGGAACATAGAAACATAGAAAATAGGTGCATGAGTATGCCATTCGGCCCTTCGAGCCTGCATCATCATTCAATATGATCATGGCTGATCATGCAACTTCCGTACCCCATCGCTGCTTTCTCTCCATACCCCTTGATCCCTTTAGCCATAAGGGCCATATCCAACTCCCTCGTGAATATATCTAATGAACTGGCATCAACAACTCTTGCGGAAGAGAATTCCACGGATTCACAATTCTCTGAATGAAGAAGTTTCTCCTCATCTCGGTCCTAAATGGCATACCCTTATCCTTAGACTGTGACCCTTGGTTCTGGACTTACCCAACATCGGGAACATTCTTCCTGCATCTAACCTGTCCAATCCCGTCAGAATTTTATATGTTTCTATCAGATCCCCTCTCATTCTTCTAAATTCCAGTGAATATAAGCCTAGTCGATCCAGTCTTTCTTCATCTGTCAGTTCTGCCATCCCAGAAATCAGTCTGGTGAACCTTCGCTGCACTCCCTTAATAGCAATAATGTCCTTCCTCAGTTTAGGAGACCAAAACTGTACACAATATTCAAGGTGTGGCCTCATCAAGGCCCTGTACAACTGAAGTAAGACCTCCCTGCTCCTATACTCAAATCCTCTCGCTATGAAGGCCAACATGCCACTTGCCTTCTTCAGCGCCTGCTGTACCTGCATGCCAACTTTCAATGACTGATGTACCATGACACCCAGGTTTCGTTGCACCTTCCCTTTTCCTAATTTGTCACCATTCAGATAATATTCTGCCTTTCTGTTTTTGCCACCAGAGTGGATAACCTCACATTTATCTACATTATACTGCATCTACCATGCATTTGCCCATTCACCTAACCTGTCCAAGTCATCCTGCAGTCTCTTAGCATCCTCCTCACAGCTCACACAGCCACCCAGCTTAGTGTCAACTGCAAACTTGGAGATATTACACTCAATTCCTTTGTCTAAATCATTAATGTATATTGTAAAGAGCTGGGGTCCCAGCACTGAAGCTTGCAGTACTCCACTAGTCACTGCCTGCCATTCTGAAAAGGACCTGTTTATTCCTACTCTTTGTTTCCTGTTTGCCAACCAGTTCTCTATCCACATCAATACATTACCCCCCAATACCATGTGATTTAATTTTACACACTCATCTCTTGTGCCCTTGTCAAAAGCTTTTTGAAAGTCCAAATACACCACATCCACTGGTTCTCCCTTGTCCACTCTACTAGTTATAGCCTCAAAAAATTCGAGAAGATTTGTTAAGCATGATTTCCCTTTCATAAACCTATGCTGACTTGGACTGATCCTGTCACTGCTTTCCAAATGCGCTGCTATTACATCTTTAATAATTGATTCCAACATTTTCCCCACTACTGGTGTCAGGCTAACTGGTCTATAATTCCCTGTTTTCTCTCTCCCTTCTTTTTTAAAAAGTGAGGTTACATTAGCTACCCTCCAGTCCAAAGGAACTGATCCAGAGTCTATAGAATGTTGGAAAATGACCACCAATGCATTCACTATTTGTAGGGCCACTTCCTTAAGTACGCTGAGATGCAGACTATCAGGCCCTGGGGATTTATCGGCCTTCCATCCCATCAATTTCCCTAACACAATTTCCTGGCTAATAAGGATTTCCTTCAGTTCCTCCTTCTCGCTAGACTCTTGGTCCCCCAGTATTTCCAGAGCATTATTTGTGTCTTCCTTAGTGAAGACAGAACCAAAGTGTTTGTTCAATTGGTTTGCCATTTCTTTGATCCCCATTATAAATTCACCTGATTCTGACTGTAAGGGTCCTACATTTGTCTTCACTAATCTTTTTCTCTTCACATATCTTTAGAAGCTTTTGCAGTCAGTTTTTGCACTCTATGAACTCGTCCTCAAGGTTACCCTGACCAATTTGATTTGTCCAATCAATATGGAGGTTAAAATCACTCGATTATTGCTGTTCCCGTTTTACAAGCCCCCACTATTTCCTGGTTTATACTCCAACCAACAGAGTGGCTACTGTTAGGGGCCTATAGACGACTCCCACCCGTGACTTTTCCCCCTTATTATTCCTTTTCTCCACCCAAACTATTTCAACATCCTGATCATTTGAGCCAATATCGTTTCTCACTATTGCAATGATTCTATCCTTTATCAACAGAGCTACCCCATCTCCTTTTCCTTTCTGTCTGTCCTTCTGGATTGTCAAATACCACTAACTATTTAGTTCCCAGTCCTCGTCACCTTGCAACCATGTCTCTGTAATGGCTATCAGATCATACCCATTTGTATCTATTTGTGCCGTCAACTCATCTATTTTGTTACGAATGCTATGTGCATTTAGACAAAGCCTTTAAATTTGTTTTCTTATTTTTATTTCCTGCTTGTTTCCTCTCTCCTTCAAACTCACTTTCTTTATTTTTGCTTTCTAATTCCAGCTTTTCTCCCCTCCCTACTGAATTTATTTTCAGGTTCTCTTGTAACATTTAGAAAGAACAAAGGGGTAGGAAAATCTTTCATGCAAGTGTGCAGGTGGTGCAACAGAAGGTTTGTGTGTGTTGCAGGTACGCTAAACTAGTACAGGAGGCCATTCAAGTGGGAGTGAAAATGAATTTTGTAGTAGTAGGGGACAGTATAGTCGGGGGATAGATACTGTTCTCTGCAGCCATGACCGGGAGTTCCAAAGGCTGTGTTGCCAGGAATAAGGATCTCTCCTCATTGCTATAGAAGAATTTGGAGCAGGAGAGGAGGATCCAGTTGGTCTACATAGGAACCAATGACATAGGTAGAACTAGTAATGAGGTTCTGCTGAAAGAGGTTGAGGAGCTAGGGTGCAAATTAAAATGCAGAACCTTAAAGGTAATAATATCTGGATTGTTACCTGAGCCACAAATTGGCATAGGGACAAGCAGATCAGGAATTTAAATGCGAGGCTCAAAGAGTGGTGCAGGAGGTTTCAATTCATGGGGCACTGGCACCAGTACCAGGGAAAGAGGGATCTGTTCCATTGGTATGGGCTCCACTTAAACCAGGCTAGGACCAGTGTCCTGGCAAATCGAATAACTAGAGTTGTAGATAGGACTTTAAACTTTAAAAATGGGGGGAGGCGTCAGGTAGGGAATAATGGTAAAGTAGTAGCCCCCGACCTGCAAGAGAACACTGCTGCAGGTCGGGTTATAAAAGAGCTGGAGTGGCGGGCCTGAAACATCGTGGCCCCCCAACCTGCGAGAGAACACCTCCTCAGGTCGGGCTATAAAAGAGCTGGAGTATTCCACCACAACTTCCAGCGCGAGCTGCTCCAAGTGTGCGATGGTTTTGAGGTGGGCGACTGGGTGACATCATCAAAACCCAGGTCGCCGTTTGGAGCGTGGGCAGGAACATCGGTGGGTCCCAGGTACAGTGGAGGAGCGGGAAGGTCTTGGCGGAGGAGCGATGAGAGATTGTGGCGTAGGAGCAGTGAGAGATTGCGGTGGAGGTGCGGTGAATGTTTTTGTGATGGAGGAGCAGCGAGAGATCGTGACAGATGAGCGGTGTGAGATTGCGGCAGAGATGCGGCAAATGTTTGTGGTGGAGGAGCGGCGAGAGATCGTGGTGGAGGTGCAGCAAATGAAGGTATGGGGCCCAGAAGAGCCAAGGCCCCAGGGGCAGCACGGGCGCGCACTAAGTCCGTGCAGCAGAGCAGGTCTCCAGTCGTCCTGGTTTACCCTTGCCACTGGAGAAAGACCTATCTCTGTCGAGCCCGTGTGGTGGCTATTGTGCAACGGTCGCCACACGTCAAAGAAATCCACGCACAGGCATCTTCCACCCCTTCAATTGGAGTCAGGACTGGAATATCGGGTCCTTCATTGAAACATCTGTGAACTCATGTGGGAGCAAGTCATCCTCGTTCAAAGACCGTCTATGATGATGATTATACCACAAGCTGAATCGACGGCGTCGAAGGATGAGGTCGCCGAACCCGATCGCCGAAATAGGGGAAGAGGTCCTGGTCCAGGTCGCTGCTGTCGCGGGCTCGGTTGTCGCCGGTAGTCCAGTCGTCGTTGTCGATGAGTGTTGTGGAGGCTTGGAGGGAAGCCTGAGGTAGAGCCGAATTTGTGGATTGGGGTTTAAAGTAAAGATTTAAGGAAATGCACCCCCTATTAGGGTCTAATAGGGCTAGGGGAAGTTTAGACAGTGGGAGGAGGGAGGTTGAGGGTGACTACACCCTCACTCCAAACACTGACACCTGCTCGACTATGTCATCGTCCGAGCCAGGAATCACAAGGGTGTGTGCATCACCCGCGCCATGACAGGAGCTGACAACTACTGAACGGACCACCGTCTAATCCGATCCATCATTGACATCAACTTAGCCCCAAAGCGGCGAGGGCAGCAGAAACAGTGCCACAAAAAAGTCAATGGCGGGGCACTCAAAGACCCAGCTAAGAGAGCCCTATACAGTCAGCGCCTCACAACTAACCTGGCATGCCTTGATGACCCCGAGACTCAGAATGCCCACAGCATCCGGTCTGCCCTCCAGACCTCCTTAACCTGCGAAGAGACATTCGGTCACTCAACCAGGAAACACCAGGACTGGTTTGATGAGAATGACCAGGAGATCCAAGAGCTAATAGATTGCAATCGCAGGGCATTTCTGAGCCTTAAACAACAACCCAACTCGGAAGCAGCAAGGCAGCACTACAGACTGCTTAAGGCCGAGGTCCAACATAAAATTCAGGACCTAAGGAACAAATCGTGGATGGAGAAAGCACAGAAATACAGCAGCTGGCCGACAGCCATGATGTGCGAGGATTCTTCATCGCAGTCAAGGCCACCTACGGTCCAAACACCCAAGGCCCCACCCCACTGTTGGTCAAGAACGGGGAAACACTCATCAAGGACACCGAGGCAGTCAGGGCCCGCTGGAAGGAACACTTCGAAGATCTCCCCAATCGAGACTCTGCCTTTGACTCGAGTGTTCTTGCTCCATCCTGCAGCATGCGACCTGCCACCACCTCAGTAAGACCCCAGCACTGCACGAGGTAGAAAAAGCCATAAGACAGCTTAAAAACAATACCCGCTGAGGCACAGAAGTATGGCAGAGAGGCACTGTTGGTGCAAATACATGACCTCATCTGTCTCATCTGGAGGGCGGAGAGCACCCGGGAGATCTCAGAGATGCAGTAATCGTGACCATCTTTAAAAAAGGGGACAAGTCCGACTGCGGCAACTACAGAGGAATCTCCTGCTATCAACCACTGGGAAAATCGTTGCTAGAGTCCTCCTCAACTGTTTTCTCCCTGTGGCTGAGGAGCTCCTCCCGGAGTCACAGTGCGGAATTTGTACCCTACGGGGCACAATGGACATGATTTTTACAGCGCGACAGCTGCAGGCAAAATGCAGGAAACAGCACCAGCCCTTATCCATGGCCTTTTTCGACCTTGCAAAGGCCTTTGACATTCTCAACCGCGAGGGTCTACGGAGCGTCCAGTGGCAAGGGGGTCCAAGACGACTGGAGACCAGGCACTGCTGTATGAGCCTAGTTGCCTACGGCGGGATGTTGGCCGCAAGCTCGACGCTGAATAGCGCCCTTGGTGGCCTGCTGCTTGGTTAGGGGCAGGCATTGAGAGGGTCAGTGGTCTGCTGGAGTTCAGTGTGGAAGGTCAGGGTGGTCAAAGCCATGGGTATTCACCACATGCTGGGGGAGGAGAGGTCAGGTCACCAGTGGTGGAGGAGGCCCGATCACCGCTGGAGGAATTCCGGTTGTCATTGGGAATGGCCCGATCATCGTTAGAGGGCTGGAGGCCTGATCGCCGTTGGAGGGGTCCGATCGCCGTTGGAGGGGGTCCGATCGCCATTGGAGGGCGTCCGATCGCCTTTGGAGGGGGACAATTGCCGTTGGAGGGGGTCCAATCGCCACTGGAGGGGCCTGATTGCCATTGGGGGGGGAGTCCAATCGTGGTTAGAGAGGCCTGATCGCCTGGGCGGAGGCTCACTTGGCTCGCTGGGCACCGTCGAGGATCAGGGATTGTGTGGGGCACCTGAGTCGACATGGAAGAAAGAGGGCCAGGTCCAAATCCAGGTTGCCATTGCAGAAGGCTCGGTCGCTGGTAGTCTGGTAGTCTGGTCGTCGTCACCGATGAGAGGCGTGGACGTTTAAGGGAAGGTTCGCGCCTGAGGTAGGCCCAAATTTGTAGGATTATTGTTTAAAGTAAACTATTAAGAAAATGGACCCCTTATTACCATCTATTAAGGCTAGGGGAAGTTTAGACAGTGGGAGGGGGGAGGTTGAGGGTGTAAAGTTGTCGGATGGCGGAAGATGAAAAGGGTAGAGTTGTTTTGGCAGGGGAGCCCCCTCGGGAGCTGCCACCCCAGCGGCCATCTTCATAGTGAAGATGTTGCTCAGCTAAGCCCATGTGCTAGTTGGTGTGCAACGACCACCCCACGCTAAAAGAACTCACGCACAGGCATCTTCCACTCATCTAACATGAAGTTTTGGACCTGGAACGTCAGGAACCTAATGGACAACTCCAACAGTGACAGGCCGGAACGCTGCACCGCCATAGTTGCTCGGGAACTTAGATGCTTTGTCGTCGACATTGCTGCCCTAAGCGAGACCCGGCGGGCAGGGGAAGACCAGCTCAAGAAACACGGTGGAGGTTATGCCCTTTTCTGGAAAGGAAAACCAGAGGAAGAAGACCGCTTTCATGGAGTCGGCTTCGCCGTCAAAAATGAACTGGTAGGCCGCCTCAAAGACTCCCCCTGCGGGGTTAACGAACGCCTCATGACCCTTTGCCTTACCCTATCCTGGAACCAATGCACCACAGTCATCAGTGCGTACGCCCCAACACTCGATGCAGCGGATGAAGCTAAAGAGGGTTTTTATTCCAACCTCGAGATATCCCTGTCCTGCGTCCCCACAGGCGACAAATTGATCCTCCTAGGTGACTTTAATGCCAGGGTCGGCAAAGACACAGCCCTCTGGGGAGGTGTGATTGGCAGAGAGGGGGTAGGGAAATCCAACTCCAACGACACCCTACTTCTGACAAAATGTCAAGAACACAAACTCCTCATCACCAACACCCTGTTCCGCTAGAAGGACAAATACCAGGCATTGTGGCAGCACCCTCGCTCCAAACACTGGCACCTGCTAGACTATGTCATCGTCCGAGTCAGGGATCGCAAGGATGTGCGCATCACCCACACCATGACAGAAGCTGATGACTGCTGGAAGGACCATCGCCTAATCCGATCCGTCATCAATATTAACATAGCCCCAAAGCAGAGAGGACAGCAGAAGCAGTGCCGCAAAAAAGTTAATACCGGGGCACTTAAAGACCCAGCTAACAGAACCCTATACAACCAGCGCCTCACAGCCATTCTGGCGTGCCTTGATGACCCTGAGATGCTCAATGCCCACAGCGCTTAGTCTGCCCTCCAGGCCTCTATAACCAGTGCCTGTGAAGAGACACTTGGTTTCTCAACCAGAAAACATCAGAACTGGTTGATGAAAACGATCAGGACATCCAAGAGCTAATAGATCATAAGCGCAGAGCATTTCTGAGCCTCAAGCAACAATCCAACTCGGGAGCTACAAAGCAACGTTACAGACGGTTCAAGGCTGAGGTCCAACAAAAATCCCGAGACCTAAAGAACAGGTGGTGGATGGAGAAAGCGCAGGTGATACAACAACTAGCCAACAGCCACGACACACGAGGATTCTTCATTGCAGTCAAGGCCACCTATGGTCCAAACTCCCACTCCTGGCCAAGAACAGGGAAACACTCATCAAGGACATTGAGGCAGTCAGGGCCCGCTTCGAAGATCTACTCAATCGAGATTCTACCTTTGACTCAAATGTTCCCAACTCCGTCACGCAGCATGCAACCCGCCACCATCTCAGTGAAACCCCAACGCTACACGAGGTAGGCAAAGCCATAAAACAGCTCAAGAATAACAAGGCTACAGGTGCAGATGGAATTCCTGCCGAGGCGCTAAAATATGGCGGAGAGGCACTGTTGGCGCAGATACATGACCTCATCTCTCTCATTTGGAGGGAGGAGAGTATGCCGGGAGATATCAGAGATGCAGTGATCGTGTCCATTTTTAAAAAGGGGAACAAATCCCAACTGCGGCAACTACAGGGGAATCTCTCTGCTATCAACCACTAGGAAGGTTGTCACTAGAGTTCTCCTCAACCGTCTTCTCCCTGTGGCCGAGGAGCTCCTCCCGGAGTCACAGTGCAGATTTTGTTCCCTACCAAAACGACAGACATGATCTTTGCAGCACGACAACTGCAGGAAGAATGCAGGGAGCAGCACCAGCCCTTATACATGGCTTTTTTAATCTTACAAAGTCCTTTGACACTGTGGACTGTGAGGGCTCATGGCACGTCCTCCTCCGTTTTGGATGCCCCCGAAAGTTTGTCAACATCCTTCGCCTGCTTCACGACGACATACAGGCTGTGATCCTTATCAGCAGATCCATTACAGACCCATTTCACGTCCAGACCAGGGTCAAACAGGGCTGCGTCATTGCTCCAACCCTTTTCTCAATCTTCTTCGTTGCCATGCTCCACCTCACTGTCAACAAACTTCCCGCTGGACTGGAACTAAACTACAGTGGGAAGCTGTTTAACATAAGCCGCCTCCAGGCCAGGTCCAAGATCACCCAAACCTCTGTCATTGAACTGCAGTTCGCGGATGAAGGCCATGCCTGCGCACATTCTGAGGCTGAACTCCAGGATATAGTCGATGTATTCCCCGAGGCATATGAAAGCATGGGCCTCACGCTTAACATCCGTAAGACAAAGGTCTTCCACCAGCCTGTCCTCGCCGCACAGCACTGCCCCCCCAGTCATCATGGTGCACACCGTGGCCGTCGACAATGTGGACCATTTCCCATACCTCGGGAGCCTCTTGTCAACAAAGGCAGACATTGATGCGGAGATTCAACATCGCCTCCAGCGCGCCAATGCAGTGTTCGAAGACCAGGCCCTCAAACCTACCACCAAGCTCATGGTCTACAGGGCTGTAGTAATACCCGCCCTCCTGTATGGATCAGATGCATGGACGATGTGCAGAAGACACATCAAATCTGTGGAGAGATATCACCAACGATGTCTTCACAAGATCCTGCAAATCCCACGTCCGTGTTCTTGCCCAGGCTAACATCCCCTGCATTGAAGCACTAACTACTCTCGATCAACTTTGCTGGGCAGGCCACTTAGTTCGCATGCCAGACACGAGACTCCCTAAGCAATTGCTCTACGTGGAGCTCCTTCATGACAAACGAGCCAAAGATGGGCAGCGGAAACGTTACAAGGACACCCTCAAAGCCTCCCTCGCGAAGCACAACATCACCACTGACACCTGGGAGACCCTGGCCGAAGACCGCCCTAGATGGAGAAAGTGCATCCGGGAGGGCGTTGAGCCCCTCGAATCTCAACGCTGCGAGGGTGAAGAGGTCAGGCCAGGCAGTGGAAGGAGCGTGTGGTAAATCACTGCCAACCCCCCTTCCCCTGACGAATATCTGTCCCACCAAGGACAGGGTCTGTGGCTCTCGTGTTGGACTGTTCAGCCACCAAAGAATTCACTTTAGGAGTGGAAGCAAGTCTTCCTCGATTTCGAGGGATTGTCAATGATGATGATGATGGAGCGTCCTCCTCCATTTCGGATGACCCCAAAAGTTTATCACCATCCTCTGCCTGCTCCACAACGACATGCAGGCCGTTATCCTTACCAATGGATCCATTAGAGACCCAATCCACGACCGGATCGGGGTCAAGCAGGGCTGCGTCATCGCCCCAACCCTTTCATGCTTCACCTCACAGTCAACAAGCTCCCCACTGGGGTGGAACTAAATGACAGAATCAGTGGGAACCTGTTCAACCTTCGTCGTCTCCAGGCCAGGTCCAAGACCGCCCCAACCTCTGTCATCGAGCTACAGTATGTGGACGATGCCTGCGTCTGCACACATACAGAGGCTGAACTCCAAGTCATAGTCAACGTATTTACTGAAGCGTACGAAAGCATGGGCCTTACGCTAAACATCCGTAAGACAAAGGTCCTCCACCATTCTGTCCCCGCTGCACAGCACTGCCCCCCAGTCATCAAGATCCATGGCGCGGCCTTGGACCATTTCCCATACCTCGGGAGCCTCTTACCAACAAGAGCAGACATTGACGACGATATTCAGCACCGCCTCCAGTGTGCCAGTGCAGCCTGAGGAAAAATCGGCAGCAGTCGGAGAGCGAGGAGGAGGAGCAGCGTTGAGTCAGGAGGCCTATAAAGGCCAGCCGGTGCAGCTGCAGTGGGGTGAGTAGGCAAAATAAAAGTAGAAAGAAATCGAAAGATGATGTCACAGCCAAGGAGGTAAGTGAATGGCTGGTGATTGGTAAGTAGTTTTTCTTCTTTTTCTTTTTTCTTTTCTATATCAGTAAGTAACATTTAGCATTGTTGTTGGCAATTTGTTAATCTAAGGGTTAAGTCATGGCAGGAGAGCTCGAACACGTGTTATGCTCCTCCTGTACTACGTGGGAAGTCAGGGATGCTTCCGGTGTCCCTGACGACTATGTGTGCAGGAAGTGTATCCGCCTCCAGCTCCTGACGGACCGTATTGCGGCACTGGAGCTGCGGGTAGATGAACTCTGGAGCATCCACGATGCTGAGAATGATGTGAATCGCACGTTTAATGAGTGGTCTTACCGCAGGTAAAGAGTACACAGCCAGATAGTAAATGGGTGACCAACAGGAAGAGCAGTGGAAGGAAGGTAGTGCAGGGGTCCCCCTGTGATCATCCCCCTGCAAAACAGATAGGCCGCTTTGGGTACTGTTGAGGCGGATGACTCATCAGGGGAGGGCAGCAGCAGCCAAGTTCATGACACCATGGGTGGCTCTGCTGCACAGGAGGACAGGAAAAAGAGTGGGAGAGCTATAGTGATAGGGGGTTCGATTATAAGGGGAATAGATAGGCATTTCTGCGGCCGTAACTGAGACTCCAGGATGGTATGTTGCCTCCCTGGTGCAAGGGTCAAGGATGTCTCGGAGCGCGTGCAGGACATTCTGAAAAGGGAGGTTGAACAGCCACTTGTCGTGGTGCTCATACGTACCAACGATATAGGTAAAAAATGGGATGAGGTCTTATGAGACGAATTTAGGGAGCTAGGAGCTAAATTAAAAAGGAGGGCCTCAAAAGTAATAATCTCAGGATTGCTACCAGTGCCACGTGCTAGTCAGAGTAGGAATCGCAGGATAGCTCAGATGAATACGTGGCTTGAGGAGTGGTGCAGAAGGGAGGGATTCAAATTCCCGGGACATTGGAACCGGTTCTGGGGGAGGTGGGACCAGTACAAACCGGATGGTCTGCACCTGGGCACGACTGGAACCAATGTCCTGGGGGCAGTGTTTGCTAGTGCTGTTGGGGAGGAGTTAAACTAACATGGCAGGGGGATGGGATGGGAGACAGAGGGAAATAAAATGGAGGCAGAAGCAAAAGATAGAAAGGAGAATAGTAAAAGTGGAGGGCAGAGAAACCCAAGGCAAAAAACAAAAAGGGCCACATTACAGCAAAGTTCTAAAGGGGCAAAGTGTGTCAAAAAGACAAGCCTGAAGACTCTGTGCCTCAATGCGAGGAGTATTCGGAATAAGGTGGACGAATTAACTGCGCAGACAGCAGTTAACGGATATGATGTAATTGGCATCACGGAGACATGGCTCCAAGGTGACCAAGGCTGGGAACTCAACATCCAGGGGTATTCAACATTTCGGAAGGATAGGCAGGGAGGAAAAGGAGGCGGGGTGGCGTTGCTGGTTAAAGAGGAAATTAATGCAATAGTAAGGAAGGACATTAGCTTGGATGATGTGGAATCGGTATGGGTGGAGCTGCGGAATTCCAAAGGGCAGAAAACGCTGGTGGGAGTTGTGTACAGACCACCAAACAGTAGTAGTGAGGTTGGGGACAGCATCAAACAAGAAATAAGGGATGCATGCAGTAGATGTATAGCAGTTATCATGGGCGACTCTAATCTACATATTGATTGGGCTAACCAAACTGGGAGTAATGCGGTGGAGGAGGATTTCCTGGAGTGTATTAAGGATGGTTTTCTCGACCAACATGTCGAGGAACCAACTAGAGAGCTGGCCATCCTAGACTGGGTGATATGTAATGAGAAGGGACTAATTAGCAATATTGTTGTGCGAGGCTCCTTGGGGAAGAGTGACCATAATATGGTAGAATTCTTTATTAAGATGGAGAGTGACACAGTTAATTCGGAAATTAGGATCCTGAACTTAAGGAAAGGGAACTTCGATGGTATGAGGCGTGAATTGACTAGAATAGACTGGCCAAGGATACTTAAAGGGTTGATGGTGGATAAGCAATGGCAAACATTTAAAGATCACATGGATGAAGTTCAGCAATTGTACATCCCTGTCTGGAGTAAAAATGAAACGGGGAAGGTGGCTCAACCATGGCTAACAAGAGAAATTAAGGATAGTGTCAAAACCAAGGAAGAGGCATATAAATTGGCTAGAAAAAGTAGCAAACCTGAGGACTGGGAGAAATTTAGAATTCAACAGAGGAGGACTAAGTGTTTAATTAAGAGGGGGAAAATAGAGTACGAGAGCAAGCTTGCAGGATACATAAAAACTGACTGCAAAAGCTTCTATAAATATGTGAAGAGAAAAAGATTAGTGAAGGCAAACGTGGGTCCCTTGCAGTCAGATTCAGGTGAATTTATAATGGCGAACAAAGAAATGGCAGACCAATTGAACAAATACTTCGGTTCTGTCTTCACGAAGGAAGACACGAATAACCTTCCGAATGTACTAGGGGACAGTGGGTCTAGTGAGAAGGAGGAACTGAAGGATATTCTTATTAGGCAGGAAATTTTGTTAGGGAAATTGATGGGATTGAAGGCTGATAAATCCCCGGGGCCTGATAGTCTGCATCCCAGAGTACTTAAGGAAGTGGCCCTAGAAATAGTGGATGCATTGGTGATCATTTTCCAACAGTCTATTGACTCTGGATCAGTTCCTATGGACTGGAGGGTAGCTAATGTAACACCACTTTTTAAAAAAGGAGGGAGAGAGAAAACGGGTAATTATAGACCGGTTAGCCTGACGTCAGTAGTGGGGAAAATGTTGGAATCAATCATTAAGGATGAAATAGCAGCGCATTTGGAAAGCAGTGATAGGATCGGTCCAAGTCAGCATGGATTTATGAAAGGGAGATCATGCTTGACGAATCTTCTGGAATTTTTTGAGAATGCAACTAGCAGAGTGGACAAGGGAGAACCAGTAGATGTGGTGTATTTGGACTTTCAAAATACTTTTGACAAGGTCCCACACAAGAGATTGGTGTGCAATGTCAAAGCACATGGTATTGGGGGTAATGTACTGGCGTGGATAGAGAACTGGTTGGCAGACAGGAAGCAGAGAGTCGGGATAAACGGGTCCTTTTCAGAATGGCAGGCAGTGACTAGTGGAGTGCCGCAGGGCTCAGTGCTGGGACCCCAGCTCTTTACAGTATGCATTAACAATTTAGATGAAGGAATTGAGTGTAATATCTCCAAGTTTGCAGATGATTTGAAACTGGGTGGCGGTGTGAGCTGTGAGAGGGATGCTAAGAGACTGCAGGGTGACTTGGGCAGGTTAGGTGAGTGGGCATGGCAGATGCAGTATAATGTGGATAAATGTGAGGTTATTTATTTTGGGGGCAAAAACACGGAGGCAGAATATTATCTGAATGGTGGCAGATTAGGAAAAGGGGAGGTGCAACGAGACCTGGGTGTCATGGTTCATCAGTCATTGAAGGTTGGCATGCAGGTACAACAGGCAGTGAAGAAGGCAAATGGTATGTTGGCCTTCATAGCTAGGGGATTTGCGTATAGGAGCAGGGAGGTCTTACTGCAGTTGTACAGCGCCTTACTGAGGCCTCACCTGGAATATTGTGTTCAGTTTAGGTCTCCTAATCTGAGGAAGGTCATTATTGCTATTGAGGGAGTGCAGCGAAGGTTCACCAGACTAATTCCAGGGATGGCTGGGCTGTCATATGAGGAGAGACTGGATCAACTGGGCCTTTATTCACTAGAGTTTAGAAGGATGAGAGGGGATCTCATAGAACCGTATAAGATTCTGACGGGACTGGACAGGTTAGATGCGGGAAGAATGTTCCCGATGTTGGGGAGGTCCAAAACCAGAGGACATGGTCTTAGGACTGAGATGAGGAGAAACTTCTTCACTCAGAGAGTTGTTAACCTGTGGAATTCCCTGCCGCACAGAGTTGTTGATGCCAGTTCATTGGATATATTCAAGAGGGAGTTAGATATGGCCCTTATGGCTAAGGGGATCAAGGGGTATGGAGAGAAAGCAGGAAAGGGGTACTGAGAGAATGATCAGCCATGATCTTATTGAATGGTGGTGCATGCTCGAAGGGCTGAATGGCCTACTCCTCCACCTATTTTCAACGTTTCTAAAAGAGTGTTCGAAGACCAGGCCCTCAAATCTGCCACCAAGCTCATGGTCTACAGGGCTGTAATAATACCCGCCCTCCAGTATGGCTCAGAGAAATGGACCATGTACAGTAGGCACCTCAAGTTGCTGAAGAAATACCACCAACGATGTCTCCGCAAGATCCTACAAATCCCCTGGGAGAACAGCGCACCAACGTTAGCGTCCTCGACCAGGCCTACATCCCCAGCATTGAAGCACTGACCACACTTGATCAGCTCCGCTAGGCAGGCCACATTGTTTGCAAGCCAGACACGAGACTCCTAAAGCAAGCGCTCCACTCTGAACTTCTTCACAGCAAATGAGCCAAAGGTGGGCAGAGGAAACATTACCAGGACACCCTCAAAGCCTCCCTGATGAAGTGCAATATCCCCATTGACACCTGGGAGTCCCTGGCCAAAGACCGCCCTAAGTGGAGGAAGTGCATCCTGGAGGGCGCTGAGCACCTCAAGTCTCGTCGCCAAGACCATGCAGTAATCAAGCGCAGGCAGCGGAAAGAGCGTGCAGCAAGCCAGTACCACCCACCCTTTCCCTCAACGACTATCTGTCCCATCTGTGACAGGGACTGTGGTTCCTGTATTGGACTTTCAGCCACCTAAGAACTCATTTTTAGAGTGGAAGCAAGTCTTCCTCGATTCCGAGGAACTGCTTATGGTGATGATTGTACTACACTGTAAACGATGCAGCAGTCATTTGACAAACTTCTTCAGGGTATTTCATTTCTTCCTCATCTGTGAAAATAACCTCTTTACAGCACTGATATTGAAGCCACTGCTTGTCAGGGAGCCCTTCTTGCTGTTGCCGCCCATAACATAACTTCCAACTTTCTCAAAAATAAACCGGTCATTCCTCCCCAGACTCTTAGCTCATCTCCTAGCAGAAGTAGATAAATTGACCTTGTGACACACAACAGATGTGCAGGTATTGTTTTAGGGAGCTGCACACACACTATTAAGGTTAACAAGGTTTGCAATGCAGGTTAGCAAGGCCATAAAAAGTGCAAGCAAAGCACTTGGGTTAATTTATAAAGGAATAGAATTGAAAAGCAGAGAAGTTATGTTAAACTTCTTGGAAATTCCGGCCTCCCGGGTCTGTACGGAGTATCTACGGACCCGGGAAGACATCTCAAAAGCCGTTTTTCAGTGCACAATTTTAATTTTTATTATTTTTAAAACCTTATTTTTAAAAACCCTGCCCACTACTTTACATTTATTTTTTAACCATAATTAAAAAAACTTTTTAAAAACTCGGAACTTTTTTTTTCTCGAAGATATTTAGCAACTTTAATTTTAATTATGTGAGGTGTGTTTTTTTTTATTATACGTGTTTAGTGTGTTTGGATTTTTTTCTCATTAATCGCAATGAGAACCAGTAGATACGGAGAAAGCTGTGGAATACTGTACCTATTTGCTGAACACATGACTGCTTCTTCTGCGTAGGAACCAGGAGGACCGGAGCACACTTCGCAACGCGGGAAGAGAAGGCCTCCCCACCGGAATCTCACTCTCCTCTCAGACCATTAGGTAAATTCGTGGAAATGTTTCAGGTCAGAGGCAATTGCCCGCAAGAAGCCTCCGACCGCAATTTCAGCCCCAATAAGATCATCTCTCATTCTTCTGAACTCCAATGAGTATAGGCCAAACCTACTCTACCTTTATTCATAAGTCAATCCCTTCATCTCAGGAATCAACCTACTGAACCTTCTCTAAACAGCCTCCAATGCAAGTATTAATTCACAGTTTATGCCATCTCCATGTTCCCCATTACTAATTCCCCGGTCTTGTCCTCTCAGGGACCAACATTTACTTTAGCCACTCTTTTCCTTTTTATATACTTATAGAAAATCTTGCTTTTTCTTTTTCTATTTTGTGCTAGTTTACTTTCATAGTCAGTCTTCCCTTTCTTTATCATTTTTTTAGTCATTCTTTGCTGGCTTTTAAAAGCTTCCCAATCTTCAGTCCTCCCACTAGTTTTGGCCACTTTGTATGCCCTTGTTTTTAATTGGCTACCGTCCTTTATTTCTTTAGTTAGCCACAGATGGCTATCTTTTCTTTTACACCCTTTCCTCCTCACTGGAATATATTTTCTTGAGAGTTGTGAAATATCTTCTTAAATGTCTGCCACTGCTCATCAACCGTCCATACCTTAATCTATTTTCCCAGTCCACTTTATCCAACTCTGCCCTCATACCTTTGTAGTCTTTATTTAAGCTTAATACTCTGGTTTGTGATACAACTTTCTCACCCTCCATCTGAATTTGAAATTCAACCATGCTTTGATCACTCATTCCAAGGGGATCCTTTACTACAAGATTGTTTATTAGTCCTGTCTCATTACACAGGACCGGATCTATGATAGCCTTCCCCCTGGTTGGTTCCATTACATACTGCTCAATCCCTTATGCACTCTATGAACTCTTCCTCAAGGCTACCCTGACCAATTTGATTGTCTAATCAAGATGGAGGTTAAAATCACCCATGATTATTGCTGTTCCCTTTTTACAAGCCCCCAGTATTTCTTGGTTTATACTCTGACCAACAGAGTTGCTACTGTTAGGGGGCCTATAGACTACGTACACCAGTGACTTTTCCCCCTTATTATTCCTTATCTCCACCCAAACTGTTTCAACATCCTGATCATTTGAGCCAATATCGTTTCTCACTATTGCAGTGATTCCCTTCTTTAGCAACAGAGCTACCCCACCTCCCCGGCACTGTACAGTCTATGGACCCGGAAGGCATCGCAAAAGCCGTTTTTTGGTACACAATGCGCATGTGCTGAAAACCGGCTTTTCCGATCCCCTTATCTCAGGAGCGAGGACTTTTGCAAGGGCAAGATTGCGGGAGTTAGAAACATAGAAACATAGAAAATAGGTGCAGGAGTAGGCCATTCAGCCCTTCTAGCCTGCACCGCCATTCAATGAGTTCATGGCTGAACATGCAACTTCAGTACCACATTCCTGCTTTCTCGCCATACCCCTTGATCCCCCTACTAGTAAGGACTACATCTAACTCCTTTTTGAATATATTTAGTGAATTGGCCTCAACAACTTTCTGTGGCAGAGATGTGTTACCCAAATCTTGCCCAGCAAATATCCTCAAAGTTCTTGCGCTTGATAAAAGCAGTGCTGGGCAAAGTCCTGGCCTCCAAATGACAAAAAGTGAAAAGCAGACTATTTTTTAAATGGTGAGAGATTGGGAAATATTGGTATTCAGAGTACTTGGATGTCCCTGTACACAAATCATTGAAAGTTAAAATGCAAGCAATTAAGAAAGCAAATCATATGTTAGCCTTTATTACAAAAGGATTTGAGCAGAAGAGTAAACAAATCTTACTGCAATTATATAGGGTATTGGTGAGACCAAGCCTGGAGTATTGTGTACACTTCTGGTCTCCTTACCTAAGGAAGGATATACTTGCTTTAGAGAAAGTGCAATGAAGGTTCGCTAGACTGATTCCTGGGATGGGGGAATTATCCTATGAGAACAGATTACAGGTACAACGACCTGAATCAGGAATTCCAAAAACCAGGATTGTCTGAAAACCGGACAATTTTGATAAAAGTGCATTTCAGATTGACTGCTCTAGCGTGTGATCGGTCCGAGCCTCGCCGAATGACCCTCGACCCTACCCGGCCCAACCTGACCCACGTGCTCCCCTCGACCCAGCCCAACCCGACCTGACCTATACACTGTGGTGTATATCGAGATTTACAGGTATTGTGAATTTGTGTTGTTTGCCATTACAAACATGTCAAAAACGCCAGCAGATACCCCAGTGGTAATACAGATAGTGCAAAGAGGAAACATAATTCGCTGTCAATTGCCAAGAAGGTAGAGTTACTGCAGAAATTCGATAAAGATGCTTCAGTGCAAAGACTGAGTGAGAAGTATGGAGTTGGAAACTCTACCATTTATGATATAAAAAAACATAAAAGAACAGATCATGAAGTTTTAAGCAGAAAGTGACGTTCAGAAAGAAATGGATTCGAGAAAAACTTTGCATCAGCCTAAAAGTGATGATTTGGATCGAGTAATGATGGAGTGGTGGCGACAGAGGAGAAGTGAAAAGGTTCCTTTGTCTGGCCCAATGGCGATGCATCAAGCCAAGGTATTCCACGCAGAACTGGAGACTGAAACTCCATGTGACTCTTCAGGTTGGCTAACCAAATTTAAAAGGTGTGATGGCATCAGGCATTTGAAACTGTGGTGAAAAAGTCTCCACAGATCATGAGGCAGCTGAAAGTTATATCGGTGAGTTTGTTAAACTAATTGCTGATGAAAACCTTTCAGCTGATCAAATCTTTAATGCCGATGAGACATCACTGTTTTGGCACCATATACAAAGAAAGACATTAGCAACAGCAGAAGAATCGCAGCCAGCAGGTGTAAAAGACATCAAAGATAGACTGACTGTGCTTGCTTGTGCAAATGCAGCTGGGATACATAAGTGTAACCTTATGGTCATTGGGACATACCAGCGTCCACAATGTTTCACGGGCATGAGAGTATTCATAGAAACATAGAAATTAGGTGCAGGTGTAGGCCATTCGGCCCGTCGAGCCTGCACCACCATTCAATATGATCATGGCTGATCATGCAACTTCAGTATCCCATTCCAGCTTTCTCTTCATACCCCTTGATCCCTTTAGCCGTAAGGGCCACATCTAACTCCCTTTTGAATATATGCAACGAACTGGCCTCAACAACTTTCTGTGGTACAGAATTCCACAGGTTCACTTTTCTCTGAGTGAAGAAGTTTCTCCTCATCTCGGTCCTAAATGGCTGACCCCTTATCCTTAGACTGTGACCCCTGGTTCTGGACTTCCACAACACAGGGAACATTCTTCCTGCATCCAACCTGTCTAATCCCTTCAGAATTTTACATGTTTCGATGAGATCCCCTCTCATTCTTCTAAATTCCAGTGAATATAAGCCTAGTTGATCCAGTCTTTCTTCATATGTCAGTCCTGCCATCCCAGGAGTCAGTCTGGTGAACCTTCGATGCATTCCCTCAATAGCAAGAATGTCTTTCTTCAGATTAGCAGGTCAAAACTGTACACAATATTAAAGGTGTGACTCACCAAGGCCCTGTACAACTGCAGTATGACCTCCCTGCTCCTAAACTCAAATAGTCTCGCTATTAAAGCCAACATGCCATTTGCCTTCTTCAAAGCACGCTGTATCTGCATGCCAACTTTCAATCACTGATGTACCATGATACCAGGTCTCATTGCACCTCCCCTTTTCCTAATCTGTCACCATTCGGATAATATTTTGCCTTCCTGTTTTTGCCACCAAAGTGGATAACCTCACATTTATCTACATTATACTGCATTTGCCATGCATTTGCCCACTCACCTAACCTGTCCAAGTCACCCTGCAGCCTCTTAGTATCCTCCTCACATTTCACTGCCACCCAGCTTAGTGTCATCTGCAAACTTGGAGACATTACATTCAATTCCTTTGTCTAAATCATTAATGTATATTAGAAACATAGAAAATAGGTGCAGGAGTAAGCCATTCGGCCCTTCGAGCCTGCACCGCCATTCAATGAGTTCATGGCTGAACATGCAACATCAGTACCCCATTCCTGCTTTCTCGCCATTCCCCTTGATCCCCCTAGTAGTAAGGACTACATCTAACTCCTTTTTGAATATATTTAGTGAATTGGCCTCAACAACTTTCTGTGGAAGAGAATTCCACAGGTTCACCACCCTCTGGGTGAAGAAGTTTCTCCTCATCTCGGTCCTAAATGGCTTACCCCTTATCCTTAGAATGTGACCCCTGGTTCTGGACTTCCCCAACATCGGGAACATTCTTCCTGCATCTAATCTGTCCAATCCCGTCAGAATTTTATATGTTTCTATGAGATCCCCTCTCATTCTTCTAAATTCCAGTGAATATAAGCCTAGTCGATCCAGTCTTTCTTCATCTGTCAGTCCGGCCATCCCGGGAATCAGTCTGGTGAACCTTTGCTGCACTCCCTCAATAGCAAGAGTATCCTTCCTCAGATTAGGAGACCAAAACTGTACACAATATTCAAGGTGTGGCCTCACAGAGGTCCTGTACAACTGCAGTAAGAGCTCTCTGCTCCTATACTCAAATCCTCTCGCTATGAATGTCAACATGCCATTTCCCTTCTTCACTGCCTGCTGTACCTGTATGCTAACTTTCAATGACTGATGTACCATGACACCCAGTCTTGTTGCACCTCCCTTTTTCCTAATCTGTCACCATTCAGATAATATTCTGCCTTCCTGTTTTTGCTACCAAAGTGGATAGCCTCACATTTATCTACATTATACTGCATCTGACATGCATTTGCCCACTCACCTAACCTGTCCAAGCCACCATGCAGCCTCTTAGCATCCTCCTCACAGCTCACACTGCCACCCAGCTTAGTGTCATCTGTAAACTTGGAGATATTACATTCAATTCCTTCGTCTAAATCATTAATGAATATTGTAAATATCTGGAGTCCCAGCACTGAACCTTGCGGTACACCATGAGTCACTGCCTGCCATTCTGAAAAGGACCTGTTTATTCCTACTCTTTACTTCCTGTCTGCCAACCAGTTCTCTATCCACGTCAATACATTACTCCCAATACCATGTGTTTTAATTTTGCACACTAATCTCTTGTGTGGGACCTTGTCAAAAGCCTTTTGAAAGTCCAAATACACCACATCCACTGGTTCCCCCTTGTCCACTCTACTAGTTGCATCCTCAAAAAATTCAAGAAGATTGGTCAAGCATGATTTCTCTTTCATAAATCCATGCTGACTTGGACTGATCCTGTCACTGCTTTCCAAATGCGCTGCTATTACATCTTTAATAATTGATTCCAACATTTTCCCCACTACCGATGTCAGGCTAACCGGTCTAGAATTCCCTGTTTTCTCTCTCCTGCCTTTTTTAAAATGTGGGGTTACATTAGCTACCCTTCAATCCATAGGAACTGATCCAGAGTATATAGAATGTTGGAAAATGACCACCAATGAATCCACTATTTCCAGGGCCACTTCCTTAAGTACCCTGGGGTGCAGACTATCAGGCATTGGAGATGTATTGGCCTTCAATCCCATCAATTTCCCTAACACAATTTCCTGAATAATAAGGATTTCCTTCAGTTCCTTCTTCTCGCTAATCCCTCGGTCCCCAAGTATTTCCGGAAGGTTATTTGTGTCTTCCTTAGTGAAGACAGAACCAAAGTATTTGTTCACTTGGTCTGCTATTTCTTTGTTCCCCATTATAAATTCACCCGATTCTGACTGCAAGGGACCTACATTTGTCTTCACTAATCTTTTTCTCTTCATACATCTATAGAAGCTTTTGCAGTCAGTTTTTATGTTCCCTGCAAGCTTACTTCATATTCTATTTCCCCCCTCCTCTGCTGGATTCTAAATTTCTCCCAGTCCTCAGGTTTTTCTGGGCCAATTTATCTGGCACTTACTTGGATTTAACACTATCCCTAATTTCCCTTGTTAGCCACGATTGAGCCACCTTCGCCGTTTTCTTTTTATGCCAGACAGGAATGTACAATTGTTGAAGTTCATCCATGTGATCTTTAAATGTCTGCCATTGCTTATCCACCGTCAACCCTTTAAGTATCATTTGTCAGTCTATTCTAGCCAATTGACGTCTCATATCATCGAAGTTACCTTTCTTTAAGTTCAAGACCCTAGTCTCTGAATTAACTGTGTCACTCTCCATCTTAATGAAGAATTCTACAATATTATGGTCACTCTTCCCCAAGGGGCCTCGCACTATTAGTATTATTGCACTTCCCAGTACATTATTATGCTAATAAGAGAGCATTGGGAACCATGGTAATTTTATTGGACTGGTTTGAAAAGCATTTTGTTCCCGCGGCTCATGCTCATTGTAGAGCAGCTGGCCGTGATGAAAATTGCAAAATATTCTTTCTGATAGACAATTTCTCAGCACATCCTGATGCTGAGCTTCTAATAAAACAAAATGTGTATGGAATCTATTTACCTCCCAATGTAACATCATTGGTAAAGCCAATGGACCAAGGAATTTTGAGGTCAATGAAGTGTCTCTACAAAGACAAATTCATAATATATTTGCTTAGTACTGAGAACAGGGGCATGGGGATAGCAGCGTTCTCAAAAGATTTTTCTGCGAAGGATGCCATATGGGCAGCTTGCGGATGCTTGGGGTGAGCTAACTAAAAACACCTTGACTAATGCTTGGCATAACCTGTGGCCAGCAACTATGTGTAATGAAGATGACGATGATGCTGATGATGAATTTGAAGGTCTTCATGTGTCCAATGAGAAGAAAATGATTTCTGAACTTTTAGAATATGTAAAAGGGCTAACTTGTGAAGCTACGCTAACACTGAATGAAGACAATGGGCTCAATTTTCCCCAAACCCATTTTCTGGCGTATTGCCAGAGTTTTCTTGGGCAGAAATATTTTTGCCAAACTTTCCCCGATATATAATTCAAATTTGGCACCGCGCAGCGTGTCCAGTTTCCTCGGGGGGGGGGGGGGGGCGGTGTTGAGCCGTCTGTCTGCACCAAAAAAAAATACCGCACCTTCTGCGCATGTGCGGGAAATAAAAACGTTTTTAATGTCGCTCCAATGGGCGCGCATGCTCAGTACAGCTCGGATTTAGCAACCGGCCATTTTCAAGAGCCAGTTGTGTGTGTGTGTGTGAGAAGGAGTGCTGTGTGAGAGCATTGGAAAAATCACAGCTGCAACGCGGACCAAGGACCAAGAATTTCTTGCTGGAAGAAGTTACTGTGATTGAGAACAGATGGCAGGAGCTGGACACCAGCAGAGGTCACATAAAAGTTCCACAAAAAGAAATAAGAAATGCTGGAACCAAGTTGCAGAAAATTACTGCGCAATGGTGAACACCATGAGATCTGGAAGCCAGTGTAAAAAAAATGGCAGGACCTTGGTCAAGTAGTTAATGTAAGTAATATTTTCATTTATTCAATGCAATTGTAAATGTGACCAGCTGTATATGTCCCACCCAGCAGAAAGACACCCTCTCTTAAAAAGTTGCATTTTCATCTTCGCAGAGGAAAGTGGCACACAACAAAAGGGAATGAACTCGAACAGGAGGAGGCCTGACAAATCTGCACCCACTGACACCCTTGGAAGCGAGGATCACTGCTTTGATGGGTCCTGCCTGGAGAAAAGCAATTAGTACTGCACAAGCTGGGCCCACACTCGAGGGAGAGGGTAAGCCCTGTAAATTCATCATAATCCTTCAAATCAACCCACTGCCTGACCTGCGATGTGTGAGTCTACTCATGCCACCCATCCTGCCCCCTCCTCTGCTAATAACTATTTGTCTGTTCTGTTTTATTTTGCAGAACTGGAGGCCAACCCTGACAATGCAGACGAACATTCAGACAAGGATGAGCCTGAAGAGAGGTTGACTTATGAGGAAAGGTTGAGTAGGTTGGGCCTCTACTCATTGGAATTCAGAAGAATGAGAGGTGATCTTATCGAAACGTATAAGATTATGAAGGGGCTTGACAAGGTGGATGCAGAGAGGATATTTCCACTAATAGGGGAGAGAACTTGAGGGAATAATCTTAGAATAAGGGGCCGCCCATTTAAAACTGAGATGAGGAGAAATTTCTTCTCTGAGGGTTGCAAATCTGTGGAATTTACTGCCTCAGAGAGCTGTGGAAGCTGGGACATTGAATAAGTGTAAGACAGAAATAGACAGTTTCTTAAACGATAAGGGGATAAGGGGTTCTGGGGAGCGGGCGGGGAAGTGGAGCTGAGTCCATGATCAGATCAGCCATGATCTTATTGATGGTGGAGAAGGCTCGAGGGGCCGTATGGCCTACTCCTGTTCCTATTTCTTATGTTATGTTCTTATGTAACAGCTTACAATCCAACCCTCCAGACCAAGCGGGAGTGGACTAAGCTGGATGAAGCTCCCACTGTTGTACTGAATATGGAGGATGGGCTGCTCATGGAGGTGCCAGTCCCTTCTGTGACTAGTGATTTTAGTGTTGGTGAGACATTCCATGGTTTCACACCTTCCGAGATTGCGGGTCCCAATAGTGGGGTGCAGTGAGGCACACTCAGGACCCCACCGTCTGAGGCTACAGGTCCCAGTGGGATGCAGCGAGCCACACCCAGGGTGAAGAGGGAAGGGAGAGCTCGATCACACTCTCCTGAGATGCAGGATGTAACAGATGTGGTTCAGATGATGTCATTGCGTGCGGTGAGCATTGACCTTACCCGATCACTCCTGGACACCATCAGTGGGGTGAGTGATGAGGTAGTGGGACTGTTGGGAGAAGTAACAACACTCGCCGGGACCATCAGTGAGGGAATAGTGGCCATGAGCGAGGGAATGTCAGAGGTAGTGCAAACCACGGCACTGGCCATGAGGGAGGGAATGTCAGTGGTAGTGCAAACCATGACATTGGCATTGAGTGAGGGAATGTCAGAGGTAGTACTGGCCATTTGGGAGAGCTTGTTGCAGTCTGCTGAGACAACGTCAGTGTGCATGAGGAACGGCATGTTGGAGTTAGCTGCGGCAAAAGGGAACATGCCCAGACCCCGCACCCATTGATAGAATTAACTGTCCCCGCACCAGCCTCTGAAGAGCCCCAAGCCGGGCCCTCCACATTGCCACCTGGGCCCTCCACATTGCCGCCTGCTGCCCTCTCCGCGCGCCCCCACCCACCTCAACAGGTGCGCACTACCCGAGATCTTAGAAAGAATAAGCTTGGTACCAAGCCCAGAAACACTGCGCCACCATGTGGGCAGGGGTGGTGGAGAGACCAAGACAGAGTGCAGCGGGCGGTCTTAGACTAAGGGGGATGAGAGATGGGTGCAGCCTTTCTTTACTGCTGGTGTTGTTGTTGCTGTTATTATTATTGTTACTGTTGTAACTGTGCTCAAAATAAAAGTTTTTTGTAAGTTATGTAAATTTCTGGCTGCTGCTCAAACATGGCAGATATAATGCTATCGCGTAGGATGAACGCATCATCGGTGCTGCCAGAGTATCTTGCATCGACTGACATGATACGATGCATGTCGTCACACACGAGCTGCACATTAATGGAGTGGAAACCATTTCTATTCCTGTACATCTCGGAATCCTGCAAAGGTGCTCACAAGGCGATGTGGTTACAATCAATGCAGCCCTATACCTTTGGGAAGCCAGCAATCGTTGAGAAGCCCACAGCCCTGTCATGGATTGCTTGGGCGATCATGGGGAACTTGATGAAGTCATTCCTCTGCGCATACAGTGCAGCCATGACCTGGTGAATGGAGAAATGTGTTGCATGCTGAGAGATGGTGCACACATCCCCAGTTGTAGCTTGAAATGATCCGGAGACATAGAATGAAAGTGCAGCTGTAACCTTCACTTCAACTGACAAAGCAGTCCCCCTGACACTTCTCGGCTGCAGGTCTGATCTCACCAACTCACAAATCTCACGGATGATTTATTTGCGGAAACGCAGCCTTCTGACACAGTCTGCATCCCTCAGGTGCAGGTACGAATGCATGTCTCGATATACCTGAGGTATGTAAGGCCTCCTGCCCAACACCCTATGGGCTCTGATGTTCCTGATGCGATGAGCTCTAATCAATTGTCTCCTACGTAGCACCATGATACAGAAGGCTCACACAAGGTATGGCATTTTCAGCATTGCCCCCATACTTAAAGTTAAACTTTCAAAGAAGCTCAAAACAGCAGGAAAGCAGGCAGCACAGGTTTGCAGTTCACTCTCTCCCTAAAGTCTGTATGGATGGACCAAACACAAAGGTCTTATGACCTCTCCTCTCTCCACCCCTCGAGTCTTGTGACCTCTTTCTCTCTGTCTTCCCGGGCTACAAACCATAAGATCGTCTCTCTCTCTTCCTCTCCCTCCCCGGGCTACAAGCCGTATCTCTCCATTCTCTCCTCTCTTCCCCGCCCCCACCCCTGCCCCCCCACAACTTGTTTTGTAGCCGAACCCCAAGCCGCTGTGTCCGGATATGAGGCCGATTCTGCCGGCCAAAGCTACAACCCTCCAGGCCTTCTTCAAGATGTTCAGTGGTGGCGTGTGAGTGAGTTCAAAAATGAGAGAACTTGTGAAATCCAATAAACTTTGACGTTGACAGGTAAAACAATGTTGATCTTTATTATTGATTTTGACAGTGTTCTTGACTCCCTCCAAATTCTTCGATTTAAAAACAACGGCGTATTTTCAGCGCAGATTTGTGAATGTACGCTGGTTTCTTAACTCACCAGAAGTTTTTTTGGGAGTGGCCAACGTAATGGAGAAAAATGTTGGCCAAACTGCAGTGAAAAAAACCTGGCCTACAAAATTCGTAACTAGGTCCATTAAGCCGACACAGATCGCAGGGGGAAAGTTAGAAAAAAAAAATACGCCAAAAATTTAACTCAATATGCCAAAAAAAGCAGCCTACTCCAAAAAAACGGCGCAAATCACTGGGGAAAATTGAGTCTGATGTCACAGAAGTTATAGACATAGACAATGATGCTCACATTGTGTACACAGTAACAGATGTAGAAACTGTGGGCATGGTTTTGCATCCAGAGGAAAAGGATGAAAGCAGTGAGGATGACAATGATGATGGTGGTAATCAAATGGAAAAGTGTCCATTGACAAAACTGTCAATCTTGGTCATGAATTAATTAACACCCTCGACCAACAAAACTTCATAAGTGAAGAGGAAATAATGCACGTGTATAAAATTCGGGGAAAAGTAATCAAACAAAAGCCCAAAATACTAAAACAATGAAAATTAGTCGATATGTTTAAGAGGGTATTGCAGCAGAGTGCCAAAAATTTATAGCCTACAATTACACCAGCAATTTCCACACTCAAAGATCCTATTGCTGGCCCATTTCAACCCCAGACATCATAGCTGAGCCCTCTACCCCAAGCTCTTCCTCAAGCACAAACTCCAGCCAATTGTAACCTGTACCTATTTCTGTGCAGCTTCCAGGAAGAATATTATTCTTTATACATTATTCTGATTCACACCTGTACTCTGTTTACCAAATAAAAACCTTTATTTATTCTATTTCATGCTTTGATTAGATTCCTTTTAATATTTTATACTTAAGCTTGGGTTGTGCTAAGCCGTTTTAATGTCCAATCCGAAATCCGAAAAATACAAACACCGGCACAGCCTCGGCCCCGAGGTTGCCAGATTTGGGACATTGTACCTGTACAAGGGTTTGACAGGGTAGATGTTTCCCCTGGTTGGAAAGTCTAGAACAAGTAGTCACAGTCTCAGAATAAGGGGTCGGCCATTTTGGACTGAGATGAAGAGAAATTTATTCACTGAAAAGGTTTTTGATCTTGAAATTCTCTACCCCAGAGGGCTGTGGATGCTGTCGTTGGGTATATTCAAGACCGAGATTGATTGATTTTTGGATATTATGGGAACCATCATCATAGGCAGTCCCTTGGAGTCGAGGATGACTTGCTTCCATTCTAAAAATGAGTTCTCAAGTGACTGACGAACCCAATGCAGGAACTACAGTCTCGGTCACAGGTGGGACAGACAGTGGTTGAAGAAAAGAGTGGGTGGGGAGCCTGGGTTGACGCATGCTCCTTCCGCTGCCTACGCTTGGTTTCTGCATGCTCTCGGCGATGAAACTCGAGGTGCTCAGCGCCCTCCTGGATGCTCTTCCTCCACTTTGGGCGGTCTTGGGCCAAGGATTCCCAGGTGTTGGTGGAGATGTTACACTTTATCAAGGAGGCTTTGCGGGTGTCCTTGAAGCGGTTCCTTTGGGGCTCGCTTGCCTTGTCGAAGCTCCGAGTAGAGCGCCTGCTTTGGGAGACTTGTGTTGGGCATGCGGACGATGTGGCTTACCCAATAGAGCTGATTGAGCGTGGTCAATGTTTCAACGCTGGGGATGTTGGCCTGAGCGAGAACACTGATGTTAGTGCATCTATCCTGCCAATGGATTTGCAGGATCTTGTGGAGCCAGTGCTGGTGGTATTTCTCCAGCGTTTTGAGGTGTCTGCTGTATATAGTCCTCATCTCTGAGCCATATAGGAGGACGGGTATCACTACTGCCCTGTAAACCATAAGCTTGGTGCCAGATTTGAGGTCCTGATCTTCAAACACGCTCTTCCTCAGGCGACCGAAGGCTGCGCTGGCACACTGAAGGCAGTGTTGGACCTTGTCATCGATGTCTGCCCTTGCTGTGACAGTAGGCTCCCGAGCTTTGGAAAATGGTCCACGTTGTCCAAAGCCTCAACGTGGATTTTGATAACCGGGGAGCAGTGCTGTGTGGCGGGGTTAGGTTGGTGGAGGATCTTTGTCTTACGGATGTTTAGTGTAAGCCCATGCTCTCATATGCCTCAGTGAAGGTGTTGAAGGCCTCCGAGTGTGCTCAGACGCAAGCGTCGTTTGAGTACTGTAGTTCAATGACAGAGGATAGGACGGCCTTGGATCTGGCCTGGAGGCGGCAGAGGTTGAACAGATTTCCATTTGTTCTATAATTTAGCTCCACTTCAGCGGGAGCTTGCGGAGGGTGAGATGAAGCATTGCAGCAAGGAAGATCGAGAAGATTGGAATAGTCGGAAAGGACACACCCCTCTGGGGAGGTGCGATCGGTAGAGAAATCCAACTCCAGCGCTACCTTGCCCCTGACAAAATGCCTAGAACATGGCCTTGTCATTACCAACACCTTGTTCCGTTAGAGACAAGAATAAGGCATCATGGCAACACCCTCGCTCCAAGCACTGGCATCTGCTCGACTACATCATTGTCCGAGCGAGGGACCGCAAGGACGTGCGCATCACCCATACCATGACAGGAGCTGACGACTGCAGGACGGATCACTGCCTAATCCGCTCAATCATCAACCTCAATATAGCCCCAAAGCAGCGGCGGCAACAGCGACAATGTCACAGGAAAACCAACGCTGGGGCAGTCAAAGACCCTGATAAGAAAGCCCTATTCAGCCAGCGCCTCACTGCCAACCTGGCGACTCCCGTTGACCCAGAGACATAGAGTGTGCACAGCGCCTGGTCTATCCTCAAGACCTCTATAATCAGCATCTGCAAAGAGACGCTCGGTCACTCGACCGGGAAACACCGACTGGTTTGACGAGAATGACTAGGAGATCCAGGAGCTAATAGCGCAAGGCATTTCTGAATTTAAAACAGCAACCCAACTCAAGAGCAAAAATGCAGCTCTACAGATGGCTAAAGGCCGAGGTCCAACAAAAAACCCGTGACCTAAGGCACAGGAGATCCAGCAGTTAGCCGACAACCACAACGTGCGTGGATTGTTCAGCGCAGACAAGACCACCTACAGCCAAACACCCAAGGCCCTACCCCACTGCTGACCAAGAATGGTGAGGTATTCATCAAGGACAGAGAGGCAGTCAGTGCCCGTTCTAAGGAGCATTTTGAAGATCTCCTTAACTGAGACTATCATCGATGCGAGTGTCCTCGACTCCATCCTGCAGCATGCTACCCACCACCATCTGAGCACAACTCCCAGCCCGGTATGAGGTAGAAAAGACCATCTATCAGCTGATGAATAACAAGGCAATAGGAGCAGATGGAATTCCTGCCGAATCACTAAAGCATGGCAGAGAAGCACTATTGGCACAAATACATGACCACATTTCTCTTATCTGGAAGGAGGAGAGCATGCCAAGATATCTCAGAGACGCCATAATCGTGACCATTTTCAAAAAAGTGGACAAGTCCGACTGTGGTAACTACAGAGGAATCTCCCTGCTGTCAGCCACAGGGATAGTCATTGCAAGAATCCTCCTCAATCGTCTTCGCCCTGTGGCTGAAGAGTTCCTCCCTGAGTAGCAATGTGGAATCTGTCCACTAAGGGGTACAACGGACATGATCTTCACCACGCGATGACAAGAGAAATGCAACAAACAGCACCAACCCTTGAACATGGCCTTCTTTGATCTTACAAAGGCCTTTAACACTGTCAACTGTGAGGGATTATGGAGCATCCTCCTCCGTTTCGGCTGCCCTCAAAAGTTTGTCACCATCCTCCACCTGCTCCACGATGACATGCAAGCCGTGATCCTGAGCAGCGGATCCACCACAGACCCAATCCACATCCGGATCGGGGTCAAGCAATGCTGCGTCATCGCACCAACACTCTTCTTGATTTTCCTTGCTGGAAACCAAGGGATATGGGGATAGTACAGAAAGGTGGAGTTGGGTAGATCAGCCATGATCTTATTGAATGGTGGAGCATGCTCAAATGCAAAATAGCCGACTCCTGTTCCTATTTCTTACGTTCCTATTTTTAAAAAGGAAATAGAGGCATTGGAGGAGTGCAAAAAAAGATTTATAAAGATGATACGAGAACTGAGAGGTTATAACTATCAGGAAGGACTGTCCTGGCTGAGGCTCTAGAAAAGAGATGGCTGAGAGGCGACCTATAGAGATCTTTAAAATGGGGTTGAAAGGGTGATCATGGAGAAGATATTTTCACTTGTGGAGGAGTCCAAAACTATGGGTCATAAATATAAGATAGTCATTAATAAATGGCATTAGGAATTCAGGAGAAACTTCTTTACTAATGAGTGGTTAATACGTGGAACTTGCTACCACATGGAGTAGTTGAGGCAAACAGCATAGATCTATTTAAGGAGAAGCTAGATAAACAAAGGAATGAGAAAGTAATAGAAGAATATGCTGACAAGATTCGATGAATTAGGGTGGGAGGAAGCTCATCTGGAACATAAACACCAGCACAGATCAGTTGGGCCGAATGGCCTGTTTCTGTGCTGTAAGTTCTGTATATGTGTAAAATAGACATCAGACTGACACTCTAGCTATCCTACTGTGCTGCAGGAAAATCTGTGACTGGTAAAATGCATTTCTCTGGTATTAATACTGTTTATTTTTGTTTACTTCATTTAACGGATAAATAATTAAAGAAAGAGGAGCTCAGGTATATACACATATTGTGCGGCAGTTGTGTGAATGAGCTGTCCTAAATTATAAATGATCCAATTATCTTTTCTTATTATTTGCACCCTTTCATCTATTTTCCCAGTCCAATTTAGTGTAGGATTTCTCCTATGGGTTTCGAACATCAAATCTTATAAGGACACTTGAGATTTTTCAATACAATAACTTTTATTCAAAAGATTAAAATGACTATAAGTTCCGAGTTCAACACTACCACATACAGATTTAAAATCAAACACCAAAAACCACAAATCTCCAGCTTACTGATTTTAGATTCACATACCCCAATTCTCCCAGTTGCTTGCAATTTAAACAACCTTAAACTTCGCAATGTATATGCTTTAATTGGTTATGAACAATTCTCCCGCAATATATATATCCAACTGTTTACAGTTATCCTATTTACCCCCAATTACATATAATTAAAATCTTACATTAACTGGTCATACATTCAGCAATAACTATGCTCAAACTGACTCAGTATAATTCAATGGGTGATCAGTCCATCTGAATATGTACATTCCATGTGTTCCCTTCCTAGTGTTCCCTTCCTAGTGTTCGACGGCCGTCTTCCAACACCTCCTTCCGGTGTTCCATTCCAAGCTCTAGAGAAAGAATTCCTTTGTCTTGTGTGTTTTATAATACCTCAAACAAACTGCTCCTGGTTAACAGCCAAATGTCCAGTTCTGTTTGCTTAGAGATCACGTGACCATTTCCCCTGTTTGGCCAACTCAAATGCCCTTCAACATGCCTCATGTCGCTTCCTGTTTGAATTCAAACTTTATTAAATCTGCTTGAATTCCAGCTGCTCGTAGATCCCCTCCCCCGAGGCTACTTCAGACAGACAGGAAACAGATGAGTTTTCTTCTCCCACAAGCCTTCATTAGCCAACTCTATCTTCCTACTTTTGTAATTGTCTTTATTTAAGTTCAGGACACTAGTTTGAGACCTAACTTTCTCAACCTCAAACTGAATTTGAAATTCAACTGTGTTATGATCACTCTTCCCAAGAGGAACTTTTACGATGAGATCACTAATTAATCCAGTCTCATTACACATTACCAGATCTAAAATAATCTGCTCCCTGGTTGATTCCACAATGTATTGTTCTGACAAATAATCCCAAATACACTCTATGAACTCTTCCTCAAGGCTACTGTTGCCAATTTGATTTGTCCAATCAATATGAAGATTAAAATCGCCCATGATTATTGTCATGCATTCAACCAGAATTGTGATTCAGGTATAATCTGACCTAAGTTGTACACTGTGAGAACAATGACCACTAGGTGGTGAACTTGTGGGAGACACTCCTAACCTGGACCTTCAGGTATAAAAGGGGAAGCTCCACCCACTTCCATCACTTGAGTGCTAAGGAATAAAGGACAGGTCACAGACTGACCTTCTCTCAAGCATGGGCCTCGTGTGCATTTATACTGTATAGTAAGGACATATCAATTATTGCCATACCTTTCTTACAAGTCTCCATTATTTATTGATTTATACTCTATCCTACAATGTAGCTACTATTAGGGGGTCTATAGACTACTCCCACCAGTGACTTATTTCCATTGCTAATTCTTATCGCCACCCAAACTGATTCTACATGTCACACTCTGGTTACCCCTATCATTACCTTACACTATTGCCTTCTCCTTTCTCTTTGACTTTTTAACTTTCCGCTCACCTGATCCCTCCCTCCCGACTATTTAGTTTAAAGCCCAATCCACATCCTCCTATTAATTGTTTAATGGTCCACCACCATTCATGACTGGATGTGGCAGGACTGCAGAGCTTTGATCTGATCCGTTGATTGTGGGATCACTTAGCTGTTTATAGCTTGCTGCTTCCACTGCTTAGCATGCATGTAGGCCAAGTGATGCAACATGCAGCAGACAACGACGAAGTTTGACATCCGCTCAGCCGAGTACTGGAGGGCTCCTCCCGAATGGTCATGGCAACGGAACCTTGCTTCAGCACACCGACCGTCTGCTCAATGATGATCCTGGTGGCAGCATGACTGTCATTATATGAGTGCTGGGCAGTAGTGTTGGGGTTGTGGAGGGGAGTTATGAGCCAGGTGGAGAGTGGATAGCCCTTGTCTCCCAGCAGCCAGCCAGTAGCATTATGTGGTGGCTGGAAGAGATCCGGCACACTGATCTGGCGCAGCATGAACGCATCGTGGCTGCTGCCAGGATAACGGGCATTGACTGTGAGGAGTCACTGTGTTTGGTCGCACACCAACTGTGAGTGGTAGCCTTTGTGGTTACAGAAGATCTCAGGGTTGTTATGCGGTGCCCGCAAAATGAAGTGGGTGCAGTTGATAGCGTCCTGCACCATGGGGAAGCCGACTATCCTGACAAAGCCACATGCACGTTCAAGTTGCTTCTCTCTGCTCATGGGAAAGGAAATGTACTCCCTTCTCATCTGCAGAGAGCATCTGTGACCCTGCAGATGGAGAAATGAACTGTAAACTGGGAGATGTTGGAGATGTCGCCTGTGGCAGACCAGAAGGATCTGCTGGCGTAGAAATTGAGTGCGATTGACTGCCACTGAGAGAGCTGTGCTGACCCTGCTGTGAGGTTGGAGATCTGGCTGCAGGAGGTTGCAGATCTCTGTGACCACGTCCTTGCTGAATCAAAGTCTTCTAACACATTGTTCCTCAGTAGGAGAACTGTTACCTGTATAGCCTGGGTGGGTAAGGCCACTTGTTGACATCAGTATTGGCCCTCCTACCTCTTGCCACATTTTGTATTCTTCTCTGTGCCTCAGTTGTCTCTGATGTTAATGCCAGAGGATGAGGTCAAGTGCCAGTACAGCCACCATGATGGGATACAAATATATCACTTTCAAATCTAACCTCGATAAAAGTAAAGAATCCTTATGAGCCAGCATGCTCTTTTTGCTGAAAAACGCTACAATCGCTCAAAAGGCTTCTTTGGATTTGGCAAAGTAAAAAGTCAGCTTTGTTGGCCGACTGAAAGGAAACAGGATGTGAGCGCCTTTAAGTAGCGCTCCTCCAGAGACCACCCGACCGCAAAATACCCGCTCAGCCTGTCGTTAACAATGAAAGGTACACAAGCAGGTTGCCACAGCGGATTTTTAAGTGGGGGCACTTCCGAGGCGATGTGTCCAGAGTTGATGGGGGCAAAATTTCCCCTTTTTAAACGGCCTTTCCACCCAGGGGGCAGGTGGTGGGAGCGAAAGCCCACAATTGCCCCTGGGATGGCGGTGGTGTAAAAAGGTTATCGCCGCACCCCGTGGTTGCTCCTCGCCTGGTGCGCTGACCCCTTACTGCCTGGCGCCAACCGCTTTTGCACCACTTGGGGAAATTGCCCAGTGGGAGAGGGGTCAGCGCCAGGCGATGCCACCGACCTGCCAGTGGCTGAGGCACTGCGGCCACTCTTAAAGTGGTGGGCCTACTGCTGCGGCCCCCATTTTATTTTTATTGTCGACCGACTCTGTGGTCAGCTCAACAATGGTTCGGCTGGGCCACAAACAGCAGCCCGGTATCCCCTTTGGGGAGCTAGGCCGCTGGCTTAGTTGAGCCCCTTTCTGGTGGCTCAGTGGGTGCCATGGAGACCACACTAGGCCTCACAGCATCCCTGCCCTTTAAGTGAAGGGAGGATGTTGTAACGCGTTAGCATAATGCAGCACGTCCGCGTCGAATTGATGTCATCAGCACCGCGCTGACATGCTCAGTGCACCACTGAATGACAACGCTCCGCACCCACTCTGATCCCGTTTCCAACAGCGCACGAGTGCGCCGGCATGCTTTTTAAAAAACAAAATACGGAATTTCTTGGCTCTTCTATCCCACCACCTCCTGCCGGACGGAAATAATTCGAATAATTCGCATTATCCGCCCAAAACGAAGTGGGGGGGGGTAATTTCCCGGCGGAGGGCAGGATTACAAGAGGCTTTGAGTAAAGACGTCTTACTGCAATTATATAGGGCCCTGGTGAGACCACACCAGGAATATTGTGTACAGTTTTGTGTGCTGAAATTGCACTCCGCTCGAAACAGCCACCCCGTTTTGTGTTTTTTCACCGCCACGGAAGTCGATGTCGCCTCTTGAGCGAAATTCCGGTTTATATGTTTTTATTTGGATCAGGAAGTCGCTCTTAATGGGGGCAATGAGTACTAGAGGGGGGATACGCATGGTGGCAACAAATGAAGGCGGAATTTGGAGGGTGATGTGGAGTGGTTGCCTGTTGGTGGTCTGGCCGAACCCGTGGCACAATTGTCGGGCCGACATGGCAGTCGGCCAACAAAAAAAAATATGGAGGCAGTGGCAGTGCATCCTCCCCTTTAAGGGAAACTGCACTGCCACTGCAGAAGGCTATAGCCTCGATCACCAGAGAAAAGATTGTTTTGGCGCCGCCGGGCGGGCCGAAGATTTTCAGAGTGGAATATCACTGTCGGGGGTTGGAGGGAGGGGTGGCTGGTGGCATGTTGATGACGCACTTAACACTGATAGGCATCAGCGGAACGGTAGGTGGGGATCGGGTACCACCAGAAAACCTCGGAAGGACAATTGGGCTATCAGCGGCCATACCACGAAAAGTCGGCAGCCACTCCACTCCGCCGGTGACCGCCGATTTGCGAAGGTAACAGGCCTTCAGGAAAGGGGCTATTTCGGCCCCTTGGTCTTCTTACATAAGGAAGGATATACTTGCCATAGAGAGAATGCAATGAAGGCTCACCAGATTGATTCCTGGGAAAGGGGGATTGCCTTACGAGGAGAGATTGAGTAGACTAGGCATATATTCTCTATACTGAGAGATGATCTCATTGAAACATACAAAATTCTTACAGGTTTGATCAGGTAGATGCAGGGAAGATGTTTCCCCTGGCTGGGGAGTCTAGAACTAGGGGTCACAGTCTCAGAATAAGGGGTTGGCCATTTAGAATGCGATGAAGAGAAACGTTTTTACTCAGAGGGTGGTGAATATTTGGAATTCTCTTCCCCCGAAGGCTGTAGATGCTCAGTCTTTGAGTATATTCAAGACAGAGATCGTTAGATTTTTGGAAATTAAGGGAATCAAGGAATATGGGGATAATACAGGAAAGTGGAGTTGAGGTGGTAGACTAGCCATGATGTTATTGAAGGATGGAGCAGGCCCGAGGGGCCGAATGGCCTGCTCCTGCTCTTATTTCTTACGTTCTTATGATCCCGGACGCAGGAGATCGGGATGCACTGACACAGCACCGCCACTAAATACCCACCGAATGTGACAGGAGTTGATGTCAGCGTCGCGCAAGTCAAAAAGGCCTTTGCACCCCGTTAGCGTCCCCCATGGGAGGCGCAAAGGAGGGGAATTTCTAGCCCTAAGCGTTTATAACCTGTGCAAGTAAAAAATAAGTTAAGGATGAGTGAACAAAAGCTGCTTACAGGACAAAAAGTATAGAAACATAGAAACATAGAAAATAGGTGCAGGAGCAGGCCATTCAGCCCTTCTAGCCTGCACCGCCATTCAATGAGCTCATGGCTGAACATGAAACTTCAGTACCCCCTTCCTGCTTTCTCGCCATAACCCTTGATCCCCCGAGTAGTAAGGACTTCATCTAACTCCCTTTTGAATATATTTAGTGAATTGGCCTCAACTACTTTCTGTGGTAGAGAATTCCACAGGTTCACCACTCTCTAGGTGAAGAAGTTTCTCCTCATCTCGGTCCTAAATGGCTTACCCCTTATCCTCAGACTGTGACCCCTGGTTCTGGACTTCCCCAACATTGGGAACATTTTTCCTGCATCTAACCTGTCTAAACCCGTCAGAATTTTAAACGTTTCTATGAGGTCCCCTCTCATTCTTCTGAACTCCAGTGAATACAAGCCCAGTTGATCCAGTCTTTCTTGATAGGTCAGTCCCGCCATCCCGGGAATCAGTCTGATGAATCTTCGCTGCACTCCCTCAACAGCAAGAATGTCCTTCCTCAAGTTAGGAGACCAAAACTGTACACAATACTCCAGGTGTGGCCTCACCAAGGCCCTGTACAACTGTAGCAACACCTCCCTGCCCCTGTATTCAAATCCCCTCGCTATGAAGGCCAACATGCCATTTGCTTTCTTAACCGCCTGCTGTACCTGCATGCTAACCTTCAATGACTGATGTACCATGACACCCAGGTCTCGTTGCACCTTCCCTTTTCCTAATCTGTCACCATTCAGATAATAGTCTGTCTCTCTGTTTTTACCACCAAAGTGGATAACCTTACATTTATCCACATTATACTTCATCTGCCATGCATTTGCCCACTCACCTAACCTATCCAAGTCACTCTGCAGCCTCATAGCATCCTCCTCGCAGCTCACACTGCCACCCAACTTAGTGTCATCCGCAAATTTGGAGATACTGCATTTAATCCCCTCGTCTAAATCATTAATGTACAATGTAAACAGCTGGGGCCCCAGCACAGAACCTTGCGGTACCCCACTAGTCACTGCCTGCCATTCTGAAAAGTACCCGTTTACTCCTACTCTTTGCTTCCTGTCTGACAACCAGTTCTCAATCCACGTCAGCACACTACCCCCAATCCCATGTGCTTTAACTTTGCACATTAATCTCTTGTGTGGGACCTTGTCGAAAGCCTTCTGAAAGTCCAAATATACCACATCAACTGGTTCTCCTTTGTCCACTTTACTGGAAACATCCTCAAAAAATTCCAGAAGATTTGTCAAGCATGATTTCCCTTTCACAAATCCATGCTGACTTGGACCTATCATGTCACCATTTTCCAGATGCACTGCTATGACATCCTTAATAATTGATTCCATCATTTTACCCACTACTGAGGTCAGGCTGACCGGTCTATAATTCCCTGTTTTCTCTCTCCCTCCTTTTTTAAAAAGTGGGATTACATTGGCTACCCTCCACTCCATAGGAACTGATCCAGAGTCAATGGAATGTTGGAAAATGACTGTCAATGCATCCGCTATTTCCAAGGCCACCTCCTTAAGTACTCTGGGATGCAGTCCATCAGGCCCTGGGGATTTATCGGCCTTCAATCCCATCAATTTCCCCAACACAATTTCCCGACTAATAAAGATTTCCCTCAGTTCCCCCTCCTTACTAGACCCTCTGACCCCTTTTATATCCGGAAGGTTGTTTGTATCCTCCTTAGTGAATACCGAACCAAAGTACTTGTTCAATTGGTCTGCCATTTCTTTGTTCCCCATTATGACTTCCCCTGGTTCTGACTGCAGGGGACCTACGTTTGTCTTTACTAACCTTTTTCTCTTTACATACCTATAGAAACTTTTGCAATCCGCCTTAATGTTCCCTGCAAGCTTCTTCTCCTACTCCATTTTCCCTGCACTAATCAAACCCTTTGTCCTCCTCTGCTGAGTTCTAAATTTCTCCCATTCCCCAGGTTCACTGCTATTTCTGGCCAATTTGTATGCCACTTCCTTGGCTTTAATACTATCCCTGATTTCCCTAGATAGCCACGGTTGAGCCACCTTCCCTTTTTTATTTTTACGCCAGACAGGAATGTACAATTGTTGTAATTCATCCATGCGGTCTCTAAATGTCTGCCATTGCCCATCCACAGTCAACCCCTTAAGTATCATTCGCCAATCTATCCTAGCCAATTCACACCTTATACCTTCAAAGTTACCCTTCTTTAAGTTCTGGACCATGGTCTCTGAATTTACTGTTTCATTCTCCATCCTAATGCAGAATTCCAGCATATTATGGTCACTCTTCCCCAAGGGGCCTCGCACAATGAGATTGCTAATTAATCCTCTCTCATTACACAACACCCAGTCTAAGATGGCCTCCCCCCTAGTTGGTTCCTCAACATATTGGTCTAGAAAACCATCCCTTATGCACTCCAGGAAATCCTCCTCCACCGTATTGCTTCCAGTTTGGCTAGCCCAATCTATGTGCATATTAAAGTCACCCATTATAACTGCTACACCTTTATTGCATGCACCCCTAATTTCCTGTTTGATGCCCTCCCCAACATCCCTATTACTGTTTGGAGGTCTGTACACAACTCCTACTAACGTTTTTTGCCCTTTGGTGTTCTGCAGCTCTACCCATATAGATTCCACATCATCCAAGCTAATGTCTTTCCTAATTATTGCATTAATCTCCTCTTTAACCAGCAATGCTACCCCACCTCCTTTTCCTTTTATTCTATCCTTCCTGAATGTTGAATACCCCTGAATGTTGAGTTCCCAGCCCTGATCATCCTGGAGCCACGTCTCCGTAATCCCAATCACATCATATTTGTTCACATCTATTTGCACAATTAATTCATCCACCTTATTGCGGATACTCCTTGCATTAAGACACAAAGCCTTCAGGCTTGTTTTTTTAACACCCTTTGTCCTTTTAGAATTTTGCTGTACAGTGGCCCTTTTTGTTCTTTGCCTTGGGTTTCTATTGAGAGAATAGTGAAGAGGGCATCGGTGTGGATTGGCAAACCTCCCATGACTAAAGGATTCAGGTACAAATGACTATGTAGTGGCTGATCGCATTAGCTGCGCCCGCCACCCCTCCCCCTACATCTAACAGTGGCGTTGTAGAGGCTGAAACTGCAAAATTACTGATGACGAGAGAAGCCACAATTTTGTTTCTATTTGATGTTTATTACTTGTGGCATATCAAAATAAATTAAGAATAAATTTTGTTTTCGTGCTTACAGGAATATCTTTTCAGATGACGAAATGGAAATTAAGATTGTGAAGAAATTTCTAAAGCAGTTCCCCACATGGCAGAAAGAGATGACAGAATACAGCATGAAGCTACGAGAGATTGCGCAAGATATTGACGAGTTTCACAAAGCTGCCACCATTGCGAATGTCGCAGGGTCTTCTGTAGGTATTGCTGGAGGAGCTCTAACCATTGCAGGATTAATTGCTTCTCCTTTCACATTCGGTACCTCGTTAGTGCTCACTGGGGTGGGAATTGGGGTGGGTGTAGTTGGTGGTGTCACGAACATTGCAGCCAACGTTACTGATGCTTCTGCACAAAAGAATAAACAGAAAGAAGTAGAAGAAATTTTCAATAAGTATCAAAAATCAAGCAAATTAATGTCAGACCTGTTAAATCAGGTCTGCTGTGTAATTCAGTCATGGATTCAATGCAGGGTGGAAGATATACCAGAAACTATATTTAAAAGTACTGCTGAGACTTTCATGAAAAGCTTGATCACAATAACTGTAGTGACTTCAGCAGTGACCAAAAATACTTTAAAAACATTCAAAGCTGTTTCAGGAATTTTGTCAGGACTCCTTATAATCTGGGATATCTATTCTGTAGTGAAGGATGCAACTGAACTTTATAATGGAAATAAGACTGACATTTCTGAAAAGATACATGAGATAGCTGAAAATATAGAGGAGGAAATAAAGATGCCGGCAGAAGTTTATGAAAAACTGCAGAAACATTTAAATTTGAAGTGATGGCATGGAGATGGAATTGACACTACTAATATTGTCAACCACTCCCCCCAAATTATGAGAAAAAATTCTTATTTCTTATAAGCTATGATTACATTAAACTTTACAAATTCAGTTTTGATTTCCATTAATGAAATGCGCAAATGGAAAGTCTAGCCCACTTCCATATACTTGGGCTTAGCCAAATCTGTCTCCGAACTCACACCGTCCTGTTTACCCATCACCGTTGTGCTCACTGCATTGGCTCTCGATCCACCAATGCCTCAAATTTAAAATTCTGATTTTTGTGTTCAAGTGCCTTTATCTCTTGTCTCTTGCTATCTCTGTAAACCTCCTCTAGCTCTATAGTCCTTCAAGAACTCTGCATTCCTTCAACTCTGGCCACCTACGCACCCAACATTCTCTTCATGCCTTGAACAGTCTAGGCCCAACGTGCTGAAACTCCCTCCCTAAATACCTCTGTCTCTCCAACTCTCTTTCTTCAAGCCCCTCACTAAAACCTCTGTCTTTGAGCAAGCTTTAGTCAGCCCTTTTAATGTCTCCTTCTTTGGTTCTGGATTAAGCTTCTGTAAAGCGCCTTAGGATGTTTTCCAATCTTAAAGGCGCTATATAAAAGCAATGTATTGTTATCATATCTAATTGCTGTCTGAGGGGAGAAATTGGTTGGCATCCGAAACGGGTGCCATGACTGAAATGTGTGCCACTGCCTAGACTGCTGTAAACCCTAGAACTGTTTTTGACCACATTCAGATCAGCGCTCCTAATTACATGCAAGGGGCCTAGCATCTTAAAAATTGCCCGATCAAATTCCGTGTTTGCTGCACTTCAGGGATGAATCCTAGAGTCATGTCTGCTGCTGCAGAAATGCCTGTCTGAAGGGAGATATTTCACAACGCTCAAGAAAAATATATTCCAGTCAGAGAAAAGATAGCCATCCATGGCTAACTAAAGAAATAAAGGACGGTATCCAATTAAAAACAAGGGCATAGAATGTGGCCAAAACTAGTGGGAGGACAGAAGATTGGGAAGCTTTTAGAAGCCAGCAAAAGATGACTAAAAAAATGACTAAGGGAAGATAGACTGTGAAAGAAAACTAGCACGTAATATAAAAACAAATAGCAAGATTTTCTATAGATATATAGGGCCCAAGTTTCCACATGATTTGCGCCTGATTTTTAGGAGCAACTGGTGGAGAACGGACTATCTTAGAAATCGCAATTCTCCACATTTTTTTTTCTGCAGTTCTAGTCAGGTAGAACAGTTCTACTTTGGAACAGAATTTTTTCTTCAAAAGGGGGCGTGTCTGGTCACTGACGCCTGATTTCAAAGTTTCCACAGTGAAAACGTACTCCAAATTAAAGTAGAATGGAGCAAGTGAAGATTTTTGTAGAACTGAAAAAAACCTGTTCTACACATTAAAAAATCAGGCGCAGGTTACAAATTAGGCGTCCAGAACGAGGTGGGGGGAAGGGAAGCCATTAAATTCTACAATAAATCCTTATTTATACTTCTACAAATATTATACAAATAAATCCAACCTGAATAAACATTTATAAGCAAAGAAAAGATTAAATAAACCATCTTCCTACCTGTGTGAAAGTGCTTCAGCCATCGTTCGTTCCCGCGGGGGGAGGGGAAGGAAACCACCGTTTGTTGCCGCGGAGGGGAGGGAGGGGAAGGAGACAGCGGTTTGTTGCCGCCGCGGAGGGGAGGGAGGGGAAGGAGACAGCCGTTTGTTGTTGTGGAGGGGAGGGAGGGGAAGGAGACAGCGGTTTGTTGCCGTAGAGGGGAGGGAGGGGAAGGAGACAGCCGTTTGTTGTTGTGGAGGGGAGGGAGGGGAAGGAGACAGCGGTTTGTTGCCGTGGAGGGGAGGGAGGGGAAGGAGACAGCGGTTTGTTGCCGCCGCGGAGGGGAGGGAGAGGGAGGAAACCGCCGTTTGTTGCCGTGGAGGGTGGAGAGGGGAAGGAGACAGTGAGAAGGGTAGCCTCAGTGCTGATGGCAATGTGCTTTTATTAAAAAATGTTCAAAAATTAAACAGCTACAAAGAACAACAAAAATGGGCGAGTGCCAATGTTTCCTTCAGACTGCGCGTGCGCGAACGCTCCAACGCGCACGCGCAGCGTTGCCGGCAGGAAAAAAACTAATTTAAATAGTACCCGCCCCCTCCCACTTACAAAATCGGCGCGAGTGTAGGCTCCGCCCTCCCTGGGCGCCACGCCAAACAGACAAGGAGCTGCAAAGCGCTCGAGAATAGCGCGTTTTTTTTCTGGCGCCGTTTTATGCGTGAAAAAATGGCGCCCAGCTCGGAGGGGCGCCCGTTTTTTATCCTGTGGAAACTTGGGCCCAAAATATCTGCAAAAGAACATAGACAGGCTAAGTGAGTGGGCAAAAATTTGGCAGATGGAATATAATGTTGGAAAGTGTGAGGTCATGCACTTTGGCAGAAAAAATCAAAGAGCAAGTTATTATTTAAATGGAGAAAGATTGCAAAGTGCTGCAGTAGAGCGGGACCTGGGGGTACTTATGCATGAAACACAAAAGGTTAGTATGCAGGTACAGCAAGTGATCAGGAAGGGCAATGGAAGCTTGGCTTTTATTGCAAAGGGGATGGAGTATAAAAGCAGGGAAGTCTTGCTTCAGTTATACATGGTATTGGTGAGGCCACACCTGGAATACTGCGTGCAGTTTTGGATTCCGTATTTACGAAAGGATATACTTGCTATGGAGGCAGTTCAGAGAAGGTTCACTAGGTTGATTCTGGAGATGAGTAGTTGGACTTAATAGGAAAGGTTGAGTAGGTTGAGTCTCTACTCATTGGAATTCAGAAGAATGAGAGGTGTTCTTATCGAAATGTATAAGATTATGGGCCCAAGTTTCGGGCCGCGCCTAGAACGGCGTAGCCCCGACCTGGACGCTGGTTTATCGCACCACAAAGTGCGCCTAAAAAAAACTTACAGATTCTCCGGCTCCATGCTGGTCCTCTGGAGCCGGGTGTGGTGCAGCACGAGCTGTAGGGGGTGGAGCTAGGTCCCTGCGCTGAATGACAGCTTTTCTTTTTAGGTAATCTGACTACTCAATAATTTCTTATCAAAATTAGAACTTCATGTACTACAAAAATATCCCTGTAAATTTTAGCAGAAAGCTTATTTTTTTGTCACTACCAGGTTCATAGAAACATAGAGACATAAAAAATAGGTACAGGAGCAGGCCATTCGGCCCTTCGAGCCTGCACCACCATTCAATATGATCAGGGCTGATCATGCAACTTCAGTATCCCACTCTTGCTTTCTCTCCATACCCCCTTATCTTTTTAGCCGTAAGGGCCACATCTAACTCCCTTTTGAATATATTCAACGAACTGGACTCAACAACTTTCTGTGGTAGAGAATTCCATAAGTTCACAATTCTCTGGGTGAAAAAGTTTCTACTCATCTCGGTCCTAGATAGCTGACACCTTATCCTTAGACTGTGACCCCTGGTTCTGGACTTCCCCAACATCAGGAACATTCTTCCTGCATCTAACCTGTCCAATCCCGTCAGAATTTTATATGCTTCGATGAGATCCCCTCGCATTCTTCAAAATTCCAGTAAATATAAGCCTAGTCGATCCAGTCTTTCTTCATATGTCAGTCCTGCCATCCCGGGAATCAGTCTGGTGAACCTTCGCTGCACTCCTTCAATAGCAAGAATGTCCTTCCTCAGATTAGGAGACCAAAACTGCACACAATATTCAAGGTGTGGTCTCAGCAAGGCCCTGAACAACTGCAGCAAGATCTCTCTGCTCCTATACTCAATTCCTCTCGCTATGAAGGCCAACATGCCATTTGCTTTCTTCACCGCCTGCTGTACCTGCATGCTTACTTTCAGTGACTGATGTACCATGACACCCAGGTTTCGTTGCACCTCCCCTTTTACTAATCTGTCACTATTCAGATAATAATCTGCCTTCCTGTTTTTGCCACCAAAGTGGATAACCTCACATTTATCAACATTATACTGCATTTTCCATGCATTTTCCCACTCATCTAACCTGTCCAAGTCACCCTGCAGCCTCTTAGCATCCTCCTCACAGCTCACACTGCTTCCCAGCTTAGTGTCATCTGCAAACTTGGAGATATTACATTCAATTCCTTCATCTAAGTCATTAATATATATTGTAAATAGCTGGGGTCCCAGCAATGAACCTTGCAGTACCTCACTAGTCACTGCCTGCTATTCTGAAAAGGACCCGTTTATTCTCTTTGCTTCCTGTCTGCCAACTAGTTCTCTATCCACGTCAATACATTAGCCCCAATCACATGTGCCTCAATTTTGCACAATGCATGATCTTCACTTATCTTTTTCTCTTCACATATCTATAGAAGCTTTTGCAGTCAGTTTTTATATTCCCTGCAAGCTTACTCTCACACTCTATTTTCCCCCTCCTAATGAAACCCTTAGTCCTCCTCTGCTGAATTCTAAATTTCTCCCAGTCCTCAGGTTTGCTGCTTTTTCTGGCCAATTTATATGTCCCTTCATTGGATTTAACACTATCCTTAATTTCCCTGGTTAGCCACGGCTGAGCCACCTTCCCCATTTTATTTTCACGCCGACAGGGTTGTACAATTGTTGTTGTTCATCCAGGTGATCTTTAAATATCTGCCATTGCCTATCCACCGTCAATCCTTTAAGTATCATTCACCAGTCTATCCTAGCCAATTCACGTCTCATACCATCGAAGTTACCTTTCCTTAAGTTCAGGACCCTACTCTCTGAATTAACTGTGTCACTCTCCATCTTAATGAAGAATGCTACCATATTATGGTCACTCTTCCCCAAGGGGTCTCGCGCGACAAGATTGCTAATTAATCCTCTCTCATTACACAAGACCCAGTCTAGGATGGCCTGCTCTGTAGTTGGTTCCTCGACATATTGGTCTAGAAAACCATCCCAGGAAATCCTCCTCCACAGTATTGCTACCAGTTTGGTTAGCCCATATTCCTAATATGTTTACTTAATTAAAAGTTATGTTATTATCAGAATTCTTATCAAAATGAGAACTTCATTAATGACAAAAGTATGTATGTAACTCATACCTGAATGATTATATATTTTTCTTTACAAGGTTCCTAACATGTCTGTTTAATTAAAAGTGATATGTTACTAACAAAGATGAAATTGAATAAAACAGATTGTAACAGTGTACTGAATTCAGTCCTCAATATCTCTAAACTTCTGACATCAGTCTTCTGGAAAATACTGGAATCCATTATTAACGTAATAGGGTATTTAGAAAATCAGAATATGATTAGGCAGAATCAACATGGTTTTATGAAAGGGAAATCATATTTGACAAATTTATTAGAGGTTTTTGAGGATGTAACAAGCAAGACAGTTAAAGGGGAACTATTGGATGTAGTATATTTGAATTTCCAAAAGGCATTTGATAAGGTACCACATAAAAGGTTATTACACAAGATAAGGGCTCATGGGGTTGGGGCTAATATATTGATTGGCATGGATAGAGAATTGGTTAACGGTCAGAGAACAGAGAGTCAGGATAAATGGATCATTTTAACATTGGCAGGCTGTAACTTCTGGGGTGCTGCAAGGATCAGTGCTTCTGTCTCAGCTATTTATAATCCATATTACTGACTAAGATGAAGGGACTGAGTGTAATGTATCCAAGTTAGGTGATAGAAAGCTAGGTGGAAAATTAGTTGTGAGGAATACACAAAGAGCCCACAAAGGGATACAGACAGGTTTAGTGAGTGGGCAATAAGGTTGCATTTTTTTCACCTTGTTCCTAGGATGTGGGCGTCGCTGGCAAGGCCAGCATTTATTTCCTATCCCTAATTGCCCTTGCAAAGGTGATGGTGAGCCGCCTTCTTGAACTGCTGTGTATGGCGAAAGAGTCAGACTGAACACTGTGAGCTCAAAGTAAAGTGTGACCGTAGTCTTTTATTGTAGGTCTCCAGAGTGCCTCTCCAACCTGTGAACCCTGCTTAAATATCTGTGCTCCCAAGGGATTATGGGATCCCTTGGGAGCACAGGGGATGAGCCCTCTGGTGGCTGTACAGGGTAAATACAAGTTTACATATATAACAACACTCCCTCCCCACCCAAAGTCATTAGTGTAACTATTTACAATGTTAGTAGATCTGGGACCCTTCTTGCCCTGGTTGATCGTCTCGGTGTGAAAGCTGGGGTTGTTGAATCATTTGTTGGACCCTCGCTGGGCTGCCTGGTGTGTTGGGCCCTGCTGGGCTGCTGTGGATGATGGGTTCTGCTTTATGGTCAACCGTGGTGCCAGTTGCCACTGGTGTGTATGTTGGGGGATCAAAAAAGGTAGGGTCCAAGGTGGATTGCTCAGGGTAGTCCGTGAATCTGAGTTTGATTTGGTCCAAGTGTTTCCGGTGAATGAGTCCATTTGAAAGTTTGACCCGAAACACCCTGCTCCCCTCTTTGGCCACAACAGCGCCGGGAAGCTACTTGGGACCTTGTCCATAATTTAATACAAATTTGATTTTAATCTCGCGTGACACATTTGCGCAATCATGTTATGCACTTTGTTGAAACCGCCTGCTCTCTACCTGTACATGTAGATCAGGGTGAACTAACGAGAGCCTTGTCTTAAGTGCTCTTTTCATGAGCAGTTCAGAAGGTGGGATCCCAGTGAGTGAGTGGGGTCTCGTGCAGTAGCTAAGCAGGACTCGAGATAGGCGAATCTGCAGTGAGCCTTCAGTTACCCTCTTCAAGCCCTGCTTGATGGTTTGCACTGCTCTCTCTGCCTGACCATTGGATGCTGGTTTAAACGGGGCAGATGTGACATGTTTGATCCCGGGTGTGTCGGAGGCGGCGGCAGTCGAGGAGGAGTTTGGGACGTTGGGGAGGCCTACAAAAGGCCCAGCGGGTGTGTCGGAGGCGGCGGCGGTCGAGGAGGAGTTCGGGACGTTGGTGAAGCCAGCCACTGCAGCTGCAGTGGGGTGAGAAGGCAAAAAAGAAGTAGAAAGAAATCGAAAGGTCACAGCCAAGGGGGTAAGTTATTGGCTGGTGATTGGTGAGTAGCTTTTCTTTTTTCTTTTCTTTATCAGTAAGTAACATTTAGCATTGTTGTTGCCAAATTAAGTTCATCTCAGGATTAAGTCACAGCAGGACAGCTCGGAAACGTGTTATGCTCCTCCTGTACGATGTGGGAAGTCAGAGACGCTTCCAGTGTCTCCGACGACGACAAGTGCGGGAAGTGTATCCGCCTCCAGCTCCTGACGGACCATATTGCGGCACTGGAGCTGCAGGTGGATGAACTCTGGAGCATCCACGATGCGGAGAATGACGTGAATACCACGTTTAGCAAGTTGGTCTTACCGTAGGAAAAGGGTACACAGCCAGGTAGTAAATGGGTGACCAGCAGGAAGAGCAATGCAAAGAAGGTAGTGCAGTGGTCCCCTGCGGTCATCCCCCTGCAAAACAGATACACCGCTTTGGGTACAGTTGGGGGGGGATGACTCATCAGGGGGGAGCAGCAGCAGCCAAGTTCATGGCACCATGGGTGGCTCTGCTGCACAGGAGGGCAGGAAAAAGAGTGGGAGAGCTACAGTGATAGGGGATTCGATTGTAAGGGGAATAGACAGGCATTTCTGTGGCCGCAACCGAGACTCCAGGATGGTATGTTGCCTCCCTGCTGCAAGCCTCAAGGATGTCTCGGAGCGGGTGCAGGACATTCTGAAAAGGGAGGGTGAACAGCCAGTTGTCGTGGTGCATATAGGTACCAACGATATAGGTAAAAAACAGGATGAGGTCCTACAAGACGAATTTAGGGAGCTAGGAGCTAAATTTAAAAAGTAGGACCTCAAAAGTAGTAATCTCAGGATTGCTACCAGTGCCACATGCTAGTCAGAGTATAAATCGCAGGATAGCTCAGATGAATACATGGCTTGAGCAGTGGTGCAAAAGGGAGGGACTTAAATTCCTGGGACATTGGAATGGTTCTCGGTGAGGTGAGACCAGTACAAACCGGAAGATCTGCACCTGGGCAGGACCGGAACCAATGTCCGAGGGGGAGTGTTTGCTAGTGCTGTTGGGGAGGAGTTAAACTAATATGGCAGGGGGATGGGAACCTATGCAGGGAGACAGAGGGAAACAAAATGGAGGCAGAAGCAAAAGATAGAAAGGAGAATAGTAAAAGTGGAAGGCAGACAAACCCACGGCAAAAAACAAAAAGGGCCACATTACAGAAAAATTCTAAAGGAGCAAAGTGTGTTAAAAAGACAAACCTGAAGGCTCTGTGCCTCAATGCGAGGAGTATTCGGAATAAGGTGGACAAATTAACTGCGCAGATAGCAGTTAACGGATATGATGTAATTGGCATCATGGAGACATGGCTCCAGGGTGACCAAGGCTGGGAACTCAACATCCAGTGGTATTCAATGTAAGGGGGAGATGGGAAGGCTTCCACTCCCATGAGCGGGCCCACTGATATAGAGGGTCGACGCTCGCCCCAGCCCACGTAGCAATTCTCGAAGTTAGCAGACAGAGACGGATGGCAAAGTATAATGATCTTTATTACGAACGTGAGTGAGTGGAGATGCTCGCCGACCAGCACAATCATACAACTTTTATACATTTCAAAACCCCTCTGTTCCCGGACAAGACCTCCCTAGATTTCTAATTGAACTACCTTATCAGTGCTACTTCTCTAATTGGACTACCTTACTAGTGCTACTTTGGATTGACAGGCCAAGACCCTCGTGACCGCTTTAGGCCGTGACTAGAATGACTTCATTAGGTCGGAATTTATTATACATTTCCTTGGTGTCTGTGAGTCGCCTCGAGCCTCTTCGCAAGCTCTTATCAATGTCTATTTAGGTTCTCACATCGTATCCTGTCGGAATATTATTGAATTGATAACTTCTGGAGCCTTGGCACAAGGCCGAAGAGAGGCCTTTTACCTCCTTATGGGCCATTGCAGGAACCAGCACTTTAACCCTTGTCCCGCTGGTACCCCTAATGACAAATTTCTCTTACATTCAACATTTAGGAAGGATAGGCAGAGAGGAAAAGGAGGCGGTGTAGCGTTGCTGGTTAAAGAGGAAATTAATGCAATAGTAAGGAGGGACATTAGCTTGGATGATGTGGAATCGGTATGGGTGGAGCTGCGGAATTCCAAAGGGCAGAAAACGCTAGTGGGAGTTGTGCACAGACCACCAAACAGTAATAGTGAGGTTGGGGATACATCAAACAAGAAATAAGAGATGTGTGCAATAAAGGTACAGCAATTATCATGGGCGACTCGAATCTACATATAGATTGGGCTAACCAAACTGGTAGCAATGCGGTGCAGGAGGATTTCCTGGGGTGTATTAGGGATGGTTTTCTCGACCAATATGTTGAGTAACCAACTAGACAGCTGGCCATCCGAGACTGGGTGATGTGTAATGAGAAGGGACTAATTAGCAATCTTGTTGTGCGAGGCCTCTTGGGGAAGAGTGACCATAATATGGTAGAATTCTTTATTAAGATGGAGAGTGACACAGTTAATTCAGAAACTAGAGCCCTGAACTTAAGGAAAGGTAACTTCGACGGTATGAGGCGTGAATTAGCTAGAATAGACTGGCAAAGGATACTTAAAGGGTTGACGGTGGATAAGCAATGGCAAACATTTAAAGATCACATGGATGAACTTCAGCAATTGTACATCCCTGTCTGGAGTAAAAGTAAAATGGGGAAGGTGGCTCAACCATGGCTTACAAGGGAAATTAAGGAAAAGCAACAAACCTGAGGACTGGGAGAAATTAGAATTCAACAGAGGAAGACTTAAGGGTTTAATTAAGAGGGGGAAAAATAGAGTACAAGAGGAAGCTTGCAGATAACATAAAACTGACTGCAAAAGCTTCTATAAATATGTGAAGAGAAAAAGATTAGTGAAGACAAACCTAGCTCCCTTGCAGTTGGATTCAGGTGAATTTATAATGGGGAACAAAGAAATGGCAGACTAATTGAACAAATATTTCGATTCTGTCTTCACGAAGGAAGACATAAATAACCTTCCGAATGTACTAGGGGACAGTGGGTCTCGTGAGAAGGAGGAACTGAAGGATATCCTTATTAGGTGGGAAATTGTGTTAGGGAAATTGATGGGATTGAAGGCGAATAAATCCCCGGGCTCTGATAGTCTGCATCCCAGAGGACTTAAGGAAGTGCCCATCGAAATATTGGATGCATTGGTGATCATTTTCCAACAGTCTATCGACTCTGGATCAGTTCCTATGGACTGGAGGGTAGCTAATGTAACACCACTTTTTAAAAAAGGAGGGAGAGAGAAAACGGGTAATTCTAGAAGGTTAGCCTGACATCAGTAGTGGGGAAAATGTTGGAATCAATCATTAAGGATGAAATAGCAGCACAATTGGAAAGTAGTGACAGGATCGGTCCAAGTCAGCATGGATTTATGAAAGGGAAATCATGCTTAACGAATCTTCTGGAATTTTTGAGGATGTAACTAGCAGAGTGGACAACGGAGAACCAGTGGATGTGGTGTATTTGGACTTTCAAAAGGCTTTTGACAAGAAATTGGTGTTCAAAATCAAAGCGCATGGTATTGCAGGGTAATGTACTGACGTGGATAGAGAACTGGTTGACAGACAGGAAGCAGAGAGTCGGGATAAACGGGTCCTTTTCAGAATGGCAGGCAGTGACTAGTGGAGTGCCGCAGGGCTCAGTGCTGGGACCCCAGCTCTTTACAATATACATTTACAATTTAGATGAAGGAATTGAGTGTAATATCTCCAAGTTTGCGGATGACACTAAACTGGGTGGCGGTGTGAGATGCTAAGAGGCTGCAGGGTAACTTGGACAGATTAGGTGAGTGGGCAAATGCATGGCAGATGCAGTGCAATGTGGATAAATGTGAGGTTATCCATTTTGGGGGCAAAAACACAAAGGCAGAATATTATCTGGATGGCGGCAGATTAGGAAAAGGGGAAGTGCAACGAGACCTGGGGGTCATGGTTCATCAGTCACTGAAAGTGGGCATGCAGGTACAGTAGGATTTGAAGAAGGCAAATGGTATGTTGGCCTTCATAGCTAGGGGATTTGAGTATCGGAGCATGGAGGTCTTACTGCAGTTGTACAGGGCCTTAGTGAGGCCTCACCTGGAATAGTGTGATCAGTTTTGGTCTCCTAATCTGAGAAAGGACGTTCTTGCTATTGATGGAGTGCAGCGAAGGTTCACCAGACTGATTCCAGGGATGGCTGGACTGTCATATGAGGAGAAACTGGATCAACTAGGGCTTTATTCACTGGAGTTTAGAAGGATGTGAGGGGATCTCATCGAAACGTATAAGATTATGACGGGACGGGACAGGTTAGATGCGGGAGGAATGATCCCGATGTTGGGTAAGTCCAGAACCAGGGGACATAGTCTTAGGATAAGGGGTAGGCCATTTAGGACTGAGATAAGGAGAAATGTCTTCACTCAGAGAGTTGTTAACCAATGGAATTCCCTGCCGCAGAGAGTTGTTGATGCCAGTTCATTGGAAATATTCAAGAGGGAGTTAGATATGGCCATTACGGCTAAGGGGATCAAGGGGTATGGAGAGGAAGCAGGAAAGGAGTACTGAGGGAATGATCAGTCATGATCTTATTGAATGGCGGTGCAGGCTCAAAGGGCCGAATGGCCTACTCCTGCACCTATTTTCTATGTTTCTATGTTTATATCCTGTTACGGGTCATGAATTCTTTGAATTGAGCACTGGTAAAACATGGCCTGTTGTCGTTCACAAGGACATCGGGTAGGCCGTGTGTGGCAAACATGACCCGCAGGCTTTCAGTTGTGGCAGCGGACGTGCTAGTCGACATTATCTCACATTTAATCCAGTTGGAATCGACGTCTACAACCACGAGGAACTTTTTACCCAAGAACGGGCCTGCATAGTCGCCGTGTACCCTAGACCACAGTTTGGAGGGCCAAGACCATAAACTTAGCGGCGCCTCTCTGGGTACATTGCTTAACTGCGAGCATGTATTACATCTGTGAACGCAGGACTCTAAGTCCGCATCGATACCGGGCCACCACCCGTGGAATCTGGCTATCGCTTTCATCATTACGATGCCTGGGTGGGTACTGTGGAGGTCATTGATGAAGGTGTCTCTGCCCTTCTTGGGGACCACTACTCGATTGCCCCACAGAAGGCAGTCTGCCTGTAAAGACATTTCACCTTTGCACTGCTGGAACAGCTTTATCTCCCTGCATTTCCACTGGGCCAGCTCCTGTGAAGCACACAGCTTTTGACTAGGGATAATAAGGAGACCTGGATTGTCCAGGTTTTGATCTGCCGGGCAGTGACGGGTGATTGCTCACTCTCAAATGCTTCCATAACCATGGCTAGATCTGCGGGCTGCACCATTTCCACCCCGGTGGTGGGCAATGGGAGCCGACTGAGAGCATCGGCGCAGTTTTCTGTGCCTGATGGCGTAGTTGTATGCGGACAACGTGAGCGCCCATCTCTGGATACGGGCCGATGCACTGGTATTTATCCCTTTACTCTCAGAGAACAGGGATATAAGTTGCTTATGGTCGGTTTCCAATTCGAATTTTAGCCCAAAAAGGTATTGATGCATTTTCTTTACACCATAAACACACGCTAACGCTTCTTTTTCAATCATGCTGTTGACTCTCTCGGCCTTAGACAGACTCCTGGATGCATAAGCAACCAGTTGCAGTTTCCCGAAATCATGAGCTTGTTGCAATACACACCCGATGCCATATGACGGCGCATCACATACTAGTACCAAACGCTTGCATGGATCATACAACACAAGCAATTTGTTTGAGCATAACAATTTTCTCGGCTTTTACAAAGGCATTTTCTTGGCTTTTGCCCCAAACCCATTCGGCCCCTTTTCGTAATAAGACATGCAGTGGTTTTAACAGTGTGCTGAGACCCGGTAAGAAGTTACCATAGTAGTTCAGGAGTCCAGAAACGACTGCAGCTCCGTCACTTTCTGTGGTCTCGGTGTGTTCTTGATTGCCTCCGTCTTCACGTTGGTGGGCCTGATGCCGTCCGCCGCAATCCTCCTTCACAGGAACTCCACTTCAGGCACCAGGAAAATGTACTTCGAGCATTTTAACCTGAGCCCCACGCAGTTGAGTCGACTAAGAACCTCCTCCAGGTACTGCAGATACTCGACTGTGTTCTGACCTGTGTCCAAGATGTTGTCCTGGAAGACCACGGTAATGTGGGACCGACTTTAGTAAGCTTTCCATGTTTCTCTGGAATATCACCGCCGCTGATCAGATTCCAAATGGGCATCTGTTATAAACAAAAAGACCTTTGTGCATGTTGATGCAGGTGTGGGCCTTCGACGATTCCTCCAGTTCCTGCGCCAAGTAGGCTGAAGTCAGATCCAGCTTCATGATCGTCTTTCCTCCCGTCAGTATTGCAAAGAGGTCGTTGGCCTTTGGTAGTGGGTATTGGTCCTGCAGGGAGAAACGATTGATAATTACTTTGTAATCACCACAGATTCTGACGGTGCTATCTCCCTTGAGGACTGGGACGATAGGACTGGCCCACTAGTTGAACTCAGTCAGGAAAATGATGCCCTCTCTTTGCAGCCGGTCCAGCTCGATCTCGCCTCCGGAATTAGGTAGATCTGCACTTTTGCTCCTTGGAATTTCCCGATGGCTGGTTCGAGCAGCGAAAGAAATTTGTTTAAGATCTGGGCATGCAAAGTGTCATCAGCGGGCGATAGCGTTCGGATGTCGTCCCAGTTCCAGTGTATCTTTCCCAGCCCGCTCCTGCGAGCAGCATGGGACCATCACTCGGTACCACCCAGAGTGGTAGCTTGTGCACCGCTCCATCGTAGGAGACCTTTACGGTAGCACTGCTAATTACAGGTATCAGTTCTTTCGTGTAAGTTCTTAGTTTCGTGCGAACTGGAGTTAAGACTGGCCTTGAGGCCTTGTTGCACCACAACCTTTTGAAAGTCTTTTTGCTCATGATGGACTGGCTCGCACCTGTGTCCAGCTCCCTTGACACCAGGAGTCCATTTAGTTCAACATTCAGCATTATCGGGAGACAATTCGTGGTGAATGTGTGCACCCCCATGTACTTCTGCCTCCTCGATCTGAGGCTCTGATTCGTCATGATCCTCCGTGGATTTGTCCTCCTCTGCAACATAGTGGTTTGCAGGTTTAACAGGCTTTGCAGCTCGCCTGCACACTCGTTGGAGGTGTCCCATTGTTCCACAGCCCTTGCAAACGTACTCTTTGAATCGGCATGGATGGAAACAATGATGACCCACGCAGTGCCAAAAAGGTGTTAATGGCCTTGCATTCATCATCCTTGATAGAAACATAGAAACATAGAAAATAGGTGCAGGAGCAGGCCATTCAGCCCTTCTAGCCTGCACCGCCATTCAATGAGTTCATGGCTGAACATGAAACTTCAGTACCCCCTTCCTGCTTTCTCGCCATAACCCTTGATCCCCCGAGTAGTAAGGACTTCATCTAACTCCCTTTTGAATATATTTAGTGAATTGGCCTCAACTACTTTCTGTGGTAGAGAATTCCACAGGTTCACCACTCTCTGGGTGAAGAAGTTTCTCCTCATCTCGGTCCTAAATGGCTTACCCATTATCCTCAGACTGTGACCCCTGGTTCTGGACTTCCCCAACATTGGGAACATTCTTCCTGCATCTAACCTGTCTAAACCCGTCAGAATTTTAAACGTTTCCATGAGGTCCCCTCTCATTCTTCTGAACTCCAGTGAATACAAGCCCAGTTGATCCAGTCTTTCTTGATAGGTCAGTCCCGCCATCCCGGGAATCAGTCTGGTGAACCTTCGCTGCACTCCCTCAATGTCCTTCTTCAAGTTAGGAGACCAAAACTGTACACAATACTCCAGGTGTGGCCTCACCAAGGCCCTGTACAACTGTAGCAACACCTCCCTGCCCCTGTACTCAAATCCCCTTGCTATGAAGGCCAACATGCCATTTGCTTTCTTAACCGCCTGCTGTACCTGCATGCCAACCTTCAATGACTGATGTACCATGACACCCAGGTCTCGTTGCACCTTCCCTTTTCCTAATCTGTCACCATTCAGATAATAGTCTGTCTCTCTGTTTTTACCACCAAAGTGGATAACCTCACATTTATCCACATTATACTTCATCTGCCATGCATTTGCCCACTCACCTAACCTATCCAAGTCACTCTGCAGCCTAATAGCATCCTCCTCGCAGCTCACACTGCCACCCAACTTAGTATCATCCGCAAATTTGGAGATACTGCATTTAATCCCCTCGTCTAAATCATTAATGTACAATGTAAACAGCTGGGGCCCCAGCACAGAACCTTGCGGCACCCCACTAGTCACTGCCTGCCATTCTGATGGTGGACTCAGACATCTGTGGACGTGTAGCTGCAGGTATGCGTGACCTGCCCTGTACGTTACGATTCGAAAACAACATCACTTTGTTCACAGTACTTGTAGCAGCACTTGTGTGCTGAGGGATTTGCTTCGTATTATCACTGGTAGTAATGAACGCCTGGGCTATCGCTATGGCCTTACTCAAGGTTGGGGTCTCTACAGTCAAAGGTTTGCAAAGTATGGTTTCGTGGTCAATGCCAAGTACGAAAAAGTCTCTGAGCGTGTGCTCCAAATGTCCTTCAAATTCGCAATGTCCTGTAAGGCGTCTTAGCTCGGCGACATAACTCACCACTTCCTGGCCTTCAGACCTTTTGTAGGTGTAGAACCGGTACCTCGCCATCAGAATGCTTTCCTTTGGGTTCAAATGCACTTGGACCAGTGTGCACAAATCGTCGTACGATTTCTCCGTGGGTTTCACTGGAGTGAGCAGATTCCTCATGAGGCCATACGTTGGTGCCCCACAGACAGTGGGGAGGATCGCCCTTCATTTGGCAGCGCTCTCTTCCCCACCTAGCTCGTTGGCCACGAAGTATAGGTCGAGTTGCTCCACAAAAGTTTCCCTCCGAGAATTTCTCCAGGATGCCCACTGTTCTCTGCATCTTTGGGTTCGCTATCTGTATCTCGTCGCCAGTTGTTGTGTATGGAGAAAGAGTCAGACTGAACACTGTGAGCTCAAAGAAAAGTGTGACCTTCGTCTTTTATTGCAGATCTGCAGAGTGCCTCTCCAACCTATGAAGCCCCCTTAAATACCTATTATCCCAAGGGATTATGGGATCCCTTGGGACTCCAGGGAATGAGCCCTCAGGTGGCTGTACAGAGTAAATACAAGTTTACCTATATAACAAGTATGGTGACGGTAGGGAGGGAGTTCCAGGATTTTGACCCAGCAATGATGAAGGAATAGCGATATATTTCCAAGTCAGGATGGTATGTGACTTGAAGGGAACTTGCAGGTGAATGTGTTTGCATGTGCCTGCTGCCCTTGTCCTTCTAGGTGGTACAGGTTGTGGGTCTTGGAGTTGAAGTCGAAGAAGCCTTGGCGAGTTGCTGCAGTGCATCTTGTAGATGGTAAACACAGCAGCCACGCTGCACTGATGGTGGAGGCAGTGGATGTTAAAGGTGGTGGATGGGGTACCAATCAAGCGGAATGCTTTGTTCAAGATGGTGTCGAGCTTCTTGAGTGTTATTGGAGCTGCACTCATCTAGGCAAGTGGAGAGTACTTCATCACATTCCTGACTTGTGACTTGTAGATGGTGGAAAGGCTTTGTGGAGTCAAGATGTGAGACACTCGCTGCAGAATATGCAGCCTCTGACCTGTTCTTGGAGCCACAGTATTTATGTGGCTGGTCCAGTTAAGTTTCTGGTCAATGGTGATCCCCAGGATGTTGATTGGGCAGCCGGGGGCAGGGGGGTAGTGGAAACGGTGATGGTAATTCCATTGAACGGTTAGACTCTCTTGTTGGAGATAGTCATAGCCTTGCACTTGTGTGGCGTGAATGATACTTGCCAATTATCAGCCTAGCCTGAATGTCGTCCAGGACTGCGGGCACGGACTGCTTCATTCTCTGAGTAGTTGCAAAAGAACTGAATATTGTGCAATCATCAGCGAACATCCCCACTCCTGACCTTACAATGGAGGGAAGGTCATTGATGAAGCAGCTGAAGATGTTTGGGCCTAGGACACTGCCCTGAGGAACTCCTGCAACGATGTCCTGGGGTTGAGATGAATGGCTTCCAGCAACCACAACCATCTTCCTTTGTGCTCGGTATGATTCCAGCCAATGGAGACTTTTCCCCCTGATTCCCATTAACTTCAATTTTACTTGGGCTCCATGATACCACACTCGGTCAATTGCTGCCTCGATGTCACTCTCACCCACCTCCGTAATTCAGCTTTTTTGTCCATGTTTGGACCAACGCTGTAATGAGGTTTGGAGCCGTGTGGTCCTGGCGGAACCCGAACTGAATGATGGACATTGAAGTACTCCAGCCAGAGTACATTCTGTGCCCTAGTTACCATCAGTGCTTCTTCCAAGTGATGTTCAACATGGAGGAGTACTGATTCATCAGCTGTTGGTAATCAGTAGGAAGTTTCCTTACCCATGCTTGACCTGAAGCCATGAGACTTTGTGGGGTCCAGAGTCAAAGTTGAGGACTCCCAGGGTCACACTCTCCTGACTGTATACCGCTGTGCCGCCACATCTAGTGGGTCTGTCCGTCTGTGGGACAGGACATACCCAGGGATGGTGATGGAGGAATGTGTTGAAAAATTGAATATGTGGAGAAATGTGAGGTTATTCACTTTTAGAAAAACAGAATATATTTAAATGGTGAGAAATTATTAAATGTTGGTGTTCAGAGAGATTTCGGTGTTCTCATACAGGAAACATAGAGTTAGCATGCAGGTACAGCAAGCAATTAAGAAAGCAAACGGCATGTTGGCCTTTATTGCAAGGGAGTTGGAGTACGGAAGTCTTGCTACAATTGTACACAGATTGTGAGAACACACGGCAAATGGAATAAGAGAAATGAGAAGTTATCCACTTTAGCAGCAAAAATAGAAAAGCAGAGTATTTTTTAAATGGTGAGAGATTGGGAAATGTTGGTGTTCAGAGGGACCTGGGTGTTCTTGTGCACAAATCACTGAAAGCTTAAGTGCAGGTACAACAAGCAATTAGGAAAGCAAATGGTATGATGGCCTTTAGTAGAAGAGGATTTAAGTATAAGAATAAAGATATCTTACTGCAATTGTATAGGGCCCTGGTGAGACCGCACCTGGAGTATTGTGTACAGTTTTGCTCTCCTTACCTAAAGAAGGATATAGTCGTCATAGAGGGAGTACAGTGAAGCTTCACCAGACTGATTCCTGGAATGGGGGATTGTCCTCTGAGGAGAGATTGAGTAGAGTAGGTTTATATTTTCTCTATAGGCCGTATATTCTCTAGAGTTTAGAAGAATGAGATGTGATCTGATTGAAACATAGAAAATTCTGACAGGCTTGACCGGGTCGATGCAGGGAGGATGTTTCCCCTAGCTGGGGAATCTAGAACCAGGGGTAACAGTCTCAGAATAAGGGGTCAGCCATTTAGGACTGAGATGACGAGAAATGTATTCACTCAGAGCGTGGTAAATCTTTGAAATTCTCTGAACCTCCACAGCCTCTGGGATAGTCATTGAGTATATTCAAGACAGAGATTGATAGATTTTTGGATATTAAGGGAATCAAGGGATATGGGGATAGTACAGGAAAGTGGAGTTGAGGTAGAAGATCAGCCATGATCTTACTGAATGGTGAAGCAGGCTTGAGGATCCGAATGACCTACTCCTGCTTCTATTTCTTATATTCTTATGTACTGTGCAGTTTTGGTCTCCGTACCTGAGGAAGGATATATATGCATAGAGGTGTGTACTGAAGGTTCACTAGATTGATCCCTGGGGTGAAGCGTTGTCCGATGAGGAACGATTGAGTAGATGGAGATTAGAAGAATATGAGGTGATCTCATTGAAATATATAAAATTCTGAGCTAGATTGACAGGGTAGATGCTGAGAGGTTGTTTCCCCTGGCTAGAGAGTCTAAATCTAGAGGGCATAGATTTGGCATGATAAGGTGTCAGCCATTTAAAACTGAGATGAGGAAGAATTTGTTCACTCAGACAGTTGTGAATCTTTGGAATTCTCTACTCCATAGGGCTGTGAATGCTGAATCTTTGAGTATATTTTGAGGTAGATTTTTGGACTCTAAGGGAATCAAGGGATATGGAATCGGGCAGGAAAGTGGAGTTGAGGTCGAAGATCAGCCATGATCTTATTGAATGGTGCAGCAGGCTCCTGCTCCTAATTTTTATATTATTATGTTCTTATGATCTGAGCTAAGAATTACTCGTACATGCCAGTGCAAATTGATTCATGTATTTCAGATAACTTTAATCAGTTGTTAAAGTGCAGGAAAAGAAGTTTGTTTGACAAAGAAAAACATCTGAACCGACTTATACAAAATCGTACAAGACATAGAAACATAGAAACATAGAAAATAGGTGCAGGAGCAGGCCATTCAGCCCTTCTAGCCTGCACCGCTATTCAACGAGTTCATGGCTGAACATGAAACTTCAGTACCCACTTCCTGCTTTCACGCCATACGCCTTGATCCCCCGAGTAGTAAGGACTTCATCTAACTCCCTTTTGAATATATTTAGTGAATTGGCCTCAACTACTTCCTGTGGTAGAGAATTCCACAGGTTCACCACTCTCTGGGTGAAGAAGTTTCTCCTTATCTCGGTCCGAAATGGCTTACCCCTTATCCTTAGACTGTGACCCCTGGTTCTGGACTTCCCCAACATTGGGAACATTCTTCCTGCATCCAACCTGTCCAAACCCGTCAGAATTTTAAACGTTTCTATGAGGTCCCCTCTCACTCTTCTGAACTCCAGTGAATACAAGCCCAGTTGATCCAGTCTTTCTTGATAGGTCAGTCCCACCATCCCGGGAATCAGTCTGGTGAATCTTCGCTGCACTCCCTCAATAGCAAGTATGTCCTTCCTCAAGTTAGGAGACCAAAACTGTACACAATACTCCAGGTGTGGCCTCACCAAGGCCCTGTACAACTGTAGCAACACCTCCCTGCCCCTGTACTCAAATCCCCTCGCTATGAAGGCCAACATGCCATTTGCTTTCTTAACCGCCTGCTGTACCTGCATGCCAACCTTCAATGACTGATGTACCATGACACCCAGGTCTCGTTGCACCTTCCCTTTTCCTAATCTGTCACCATTCAGATAATAGTCTGTCTCTCTGTTTTTACCACCAAAGTGGATAACCTCACATTTATCCACATTATACTTCATCTGCCACGCATTTGCCCACTCACCTAACCTATCCAAGTCACTCTGTAGCCTCATAGCATCCTCCTCGCAGCTCACACTGCCACCCAACTTAGTGTCATCCGCAAATTTGGAGATACTACATTTAATCCCCTCGTCTAAATCATTAATGTACAATGTAAACAGCTGGGGCCCCAGCACAGAACCCTGCGGTACCCCACTAGTCACTGCCTGCCATTCCGAAAAGTACCCATTTACTCCTACTCTTTGCTTCCTGTCTGACAACCAGTTCTCAATCCCATGTGCTTTAACTTTGCACATTAATCTCCTGTGTGGGACCTTGTCGAAAGCCTTCTGAAAGTCCAAATATACCACATCAACTGGTACTCCTTTGTCCACTTTATTGGAAACAGCCTCAAAAAATTCCAGAAGATTTGTCAAGCATGATCTCCCTTTCACAAATCCATGCTGACTTGGACCTATCATGTCACCATTTTCCAAATGCGCTGCTATGACATCCTTAATAATTGATTCCATCATTTTACCCACTACTGAGGTCAGGATGACCGGTCTATAATTCCCTGCTTTCTCTCTCCCTCCTTTTTTAAAAAGTGGGGTTACATTGGCTACCCTCCACTCGATAGGAACTGATCCAGAGTCAATGGAATGTTGGAAAATGACTGTCAATGCATCCGCTATTTCCAAGGCCACCTCCTTAAGTACTCTGGGATGCAGTCCATCAGGCCCTGGGGATTTATCAGCCTTCAATCCCATCAATTTCCCCAACACAATTTCCCGACTAATAAAGATTTCCCTCAGTTCCTCCTCCTTAATAAACCCTCTGACCACTTTTATATCCGGAAGGTTGTTTGTGTGCTCCTTAGTGAATACTGAACCAAAGTACTTGTTCAATTGGTCTGCCATTTCTTTGTTCCCCGTTATGACTTCCCCTGATTCTGACTGCAGGGGACCTACGTTTGTCTTTACTAACCTTTTTCTCTTTACATACCTATAGAAACTTTTGCAATCCGCCTTAATGTTCCCTGCAAGCTTCTTCTCGTACTCCATTTTCCCTGCCCTAATCAAACCCTTTGTCCTCCTCTGCTGAGTTCTAAATTTCTCCCAGTCCCCAGGTTCGCTGCTATTTCTGGCCAATTTGTATGCCATTTCCTTGGCTTTAATACTATCCCTGATTTCCCTAGATAGCCACGGTTGAGCCACCTTCCCTTTTTTATTTTTACGCCAGACAGGAATGTACAATTGTTGTAATTCATCCATGCGTTCTCTAAAAGTCTGCCATTGCCCATCCACAGTCAACCCCTTAAGTATCATTAGCCAATCTATCTTAGCCAATTCATGCCTCATACCTTCAAAGTTACCCTTCTTTAAGTTCTGGACCATGGTCTCTGAATTAACTGTTTCATTCTCCATCCTAATGCAGAATTCCACCATATTATGGTCACTCTTCCCCAAGGGGCCTCGCACAATGAGATTGCTAATTAATCCTCTCTCATTACACAACACCCAGTCTAAGATGGCCTCCCCCCTAGTTGGTTCCTCGACATATTGGTCTAGAAAACCATCCCTTATGCATTCCAGGAAATCCTCCTCCACCGTATTGCTTCCAGTTTGGCTAGCCCAATCTATGTGCATATTAAAGTCACCCATTATAACTGCTGCACCTTTATTGCATGCACTCCTAATTTCCTGTTTGATGCCCTCCCCAACATCACTACTACTGTTTGGAGGTCTGTACACAACTCCCACTAACGATTTTGCCCTTTAGTGTTCTGCAGCTCTACCCATATAGATTCCACATCATCCAAGCTAATGTCTTTCCTAACTATTGCATTAATCTCCTCTTTAACCAGCAATGCTACCCCACCTCCTTTTCCTTTTATTCTATCCTTCCTGAATGTTGAATACCCCTGGATGTTGAGTTCCCAGCCCTGATCATCCTGGAGCCACGTCTCCGTAATCCCAATCACATCATATTTGTTAACATCTATTTGCACAATTAATTCATCCACCTTATTGCGGATACTCCTTGCATTAAGACACAAAGCCTTCAGGCTTGCTTTTTTAACACCCTTTGTCCTTTTAGAATTTTGCTGTACAGTGGCCCTTTTTGTTCTTTGCCTTGGGTTTCTCTGCCCTCCACTTTTCCTCATCTCCTTTCTGTCTTTTGCTTACATTTCACTTGATGAAGTAGCAATTGCACTTCTTCCTCCTTGATAATCATCATCATAGGTGGTTCCTCGACATGAGGATGATTTGCTTCCACGCCAAAAAAAAGGATGAGTTCACAGGTGTTTTGAATGAAGAACCTGAACTACATCCTCAAGGATGGAAGATGCCTGTGTGCAGATTTTTTTAACGTGTGGTGGCCGCCACAAGGGACCATGATAATGCCGTGCAAATTTATGCCCATAGGCAATGCCATTCCTGTGGGTAGAGGGTGGGAAAGTCTAGAATTCTGCTATTAATCTGACCCTGTGAGAAGCAGTCAGAAGCTAATCCAGGTGTCTGTCGGCAGAATGGCAAAAAAAACTTCAAAATCGTTCCTCGCTGCGGAAATCTGTGTTCAAAATCGCCAGACTCTTTTTGGTAGACTATGACTTTAAGCAATAGTGTAAAGCAGGTGATAGAGAGTTATCAGCCTGTTTCACATCTCTCCCGAATTTTATTTCCATTGAAGTCAATAGGGTTGATTTTGACTTGTTTGTTCGTATAATGTGGGCGATACGAATCGGCAAGCCATTTTACATCTCTCTTGTTATGGGCTACTTTCACTCACTTGTTAGCAGTGTTAATACTAACTGGCACTAATCTTAGAAAGTGAGGCCTCTGTGTCACAATCTGACCGTTCCAATCTTAAATTGCTCAAGACCACCTCAGAGAAAGAAAGAGACAAAGGTTGACCTCACCAGCAAAGAGGGGCAGTCCTCCCTCTCCATGACCACACCTACTCCATGCGACCTGGAACAAGAAGAAAAATTTCACTCCAGAATCCTCCGATTTTTGCAGCATCAAATTTATTGATGCCTAGGTCGCAACCAAGTGGTTCATCTGATTTGATTCTTGCTTTTCTTTGTAGTGGTTTGATATGACTGAACTGTCCTCTGAAGTGGCCTCTAAGAGTCAACCACGTTGGTGTGACACTGGTGGCATATATCGGCCAGATTGGATAATGACAGCTGAGTTCTTCCCTGAAGGACATTAGTGAACCAGCTAGGTTTTTATGTCAATCAACAGCTTAATGTCACTTTTACTGATACCAGACTTGTATTTTCAGATTTTCTTCAACTGAATTCAAATTCTCAAACTGCTATGGTGGGATATGAACTCACATTCCTTGGATTACTAGCCCAGCAACACAACCACTCTGTTTAACATCCTCATTCTCTACCGCTCACCAAATTACCATGCCAAGTTTCTGACCAAGATATATTCACTACTTTCCTCCCTTAGTGTCATGTATCTCACATTACTGTGTATAACTGTATCTTACCATGCTATACATGACTGTAACTGGATATGACCTGTAACAATAAGCATACCTTACCACCAGGGGTGCACTTGCAGGAGACACTCCATACCTGTCCCACTGAGGTATATAAAGAGAGGTCTTCGGCAAGTGCAGCACTAGAGAGCTGGAATTAAAGGTGCAGGTCCAGAGTGACCTCGACTTCAGCATGTGTCTCGTGTAAGTCAGTAAATTAGAGTCAGGACTTAACAGCGGCGACGAGTTACGGGATCACAGAATCCACAGAATGGCTACCAACAGCTCAGATGAGAAATACAATGCTGGAGACAATTGGGATGACTTTATAGAAAGGCTCCAGCAAAGCTTTGTGACCAAAGACTGGCTGGGCGATGATATGGCAGACAAGAGAAGAGCCCATCCCTTGACCAGCTGTGGCTCGAAAATATACGCTTTAATGAAAGACCTGCTGGCACCCGAGAAAGCAGCAAGCAAGCCGTTTGAGGAGTTGAACACACTGGTGAGAGACCACCTGAAGCCAGCGAGCAGCCTACATATGGCCAGACACAGGTTCTACAACAACAGATGCTGTGTGGGCCAAAGCATACCCGACTTTGTGGCGGAACTTCGGAGGCTGGCTAGTTCATGTGAGTTCCCCGATGAACTAAGAGAGAAGTACTGAGAGACTTTTTTATTGAAGGAATAGGCCATGCAGGCATATTCTGAAAGCTTATAGAGACTAAGAACTTGACTCTAGAGGCAGCAGCACTGGTCGCACAGACGTTCTTGGCAGGCGAAGAAGAAACAAGGCTGATCTATACTTCGGGTACGACAACCAACGAGGCATCGGAACAAGGGGTTCACACTGTGAAACAAACCGCTACCCCCACACACAGACAAAGTCAGGAGAGTAGGCCTTCAACAGCAGACAGTGGCGCCAGAAGCCATCAAAATCAAGGGCCACATGAACGGCCAATCACACCTCATCAACCCACACTGCAAGCAATCAACAACAGATTGAGAGAAGCTCAAGGGAGATCAGCAAGTCGCAGCTCATCCTTCGGAAACAATGGAAACGGTCTGTGTTGGAGATTGGGGGAAGGCACTCAACCAGGGTGTGTTGATTTCAGCATGCCGTTTGCAGAAACTGCAACTACACAGGGCATCTGGCTCGAATATGCAGAAAAACAGCAGCTCGGCTGGTACACGAATCGGAAGGGTCGGAAAGCGGACCAGAAGACAGTTGGAACAGTGCACGGGATGCCGAGGTACAGCGGGTTAACCCAATCAATGTCCACTGTTCTTACACCAAGACGCCTCCAATTATGATGAGGGTTCTACTCAACAGAATACCCGTCAACATGGAACTGGACACGGGGGCCAGTCAATCCCTCATGAGTGTTCAACAATTTGAACAGCTGTGGCCGCACAAAAACAACAGACTAAAACTCACAAAGATCGACACCAAACTATAAAGGACCTATACTAAAGAAATCGTCCCAGCCATGCTCTCAGTCACACACAAAGGGATGGTGCACCGACTTTCCCTGTGGATTGTCCCCGGGGATCTCCCAGCCCTGATGGGGAGAAGCTGGCTAGCAGAACTTAATTGGAAATGGGATGATGTTCACGCCATGTCGTCAGAGGAACGGACCTCCTGCTCAACAGTTCTAAGCCGTTTTGAACATCTCTTTCAGCCAGGTGTGGGCACCTTCAAAGGGGCTAAAATTAGAACCTACATCACACACAATGCCAGACCAGTCCATCGTAAGGCTAGAGCTGTGCCTTATGTGATGAGGGAAAAGATTGAAAACGAACTGGACCGGCTTCTGCGGGAAGGCATAATTTCCCCCATGGAATTCAGTGACTGGGCAAGCCCCATCGTCCCCGTCATTAAGCCTGATGGATTCGTGCGAATCTGTGAGGATTACAAGTCGACCATAAATAGAGTCTCCCTACAGGACCAATACCCAGAGCGGAGGACCTATTTGCCACGTTGGCTGGAGGAAAACTTTTCTCGAAACTTGACCTCACATCTGCGTATATGACGCAAGAACTGACTGAAGAGTCTAAGCTACTCACCACTATCAACACACATCGAGGCCTTTTTGTGTAAAATCGATGCCCATTCGGCATCAGGTCGGCAGCTGCTATATTCCAGCGGAACATGGAGAGTCTGCTGAAGTCCATCCCGGGGACGGTTGTGTTTCAAGATGACATACTCATCACGGGTAGGGACACCGACTCTGATCTCTGCAATCTTGAGGAAGTACTAAGTCGTTGGGTGCATTTTACAGCACATCAATGATGCAGGTAAATTGCAGCCTGTTGCTTATGCCTCCAGGTCACTTTCGTGGGCACGGTATGGTTGAGAAGGAGGCGCTCGCATGCGTGTACGGTGTCAAAAAGATGCACCAATACCTTTTCGGGGCCAAGTTTGCATTAGAAACCGACCACAAACACCTCACGTCCCTACTATCCGAGTGTAAGGCAATCAACGGCAACGCCTCGGCGCGCATTCAGCGGTGGGCACACATGCTGGTGGCTTACAACTACACGATAAGGCACAGACCAGGCACAGACAATTGTGCCGACACGCTTAGCAGGCTACCCCTGGCAACCACAGAAGGGTCAGACGAACAGGACTGTGAGATGGTTATGGCAATCAATGCCTTTGAATCCACAAGTTCGCCCATGATGGTTCGCCAAATCCGAGCCTGGACGACCAGTGACCCCACATTATCTCGAGTTAAAAGATGCATTTTAACCGGTGACTGGGCAGAGGCTCGCGATGCCTGCCCCGAGGAGGTCGAGCCCTTCCATAGGCGCATGCATGAACTCTCACGACAGGCAGACTGCCTGATGTGGGGCAGCCAAGTAGTTATGCCTTTACGAGGCAGGGAGGCGTTTGTCCGGGAGCTCCATCGCGAGCACCCGGGGATCGTCCTTATGAAGGCCATAGCCAGATCTCATGTCTGGTGGCCTGGCATTGACGCGGAATTGGAGCTCTGCGTCCGTCGGTGCACCATTTGTGCCCAACTCAGTAATGCCCCCAGGGAGGCCCCCCTAAGCCCCTGGCCCACCAAACCGTGGTCGCGGGTGCATGTAGATTATGCGGGCCCGTTCATGGGCAAAATGTTCCTCGTAGTCGTTGATGCATTTTCAAAATGGATCGAGTGCACCATTTTAAACTCGAGCACCACTTCCACCACAATGGAGAGCCTTCGAACCATGTTTGCAACGCATGGCATTCCTGACATATTGCTTCACCAGTGCAGAATTTCACAATTTTATAGTTGACCACAATATAAATCACGTTAAGACGGCACTCTCCAATGGCCAGGCGGAGCGAGCAGTGCAGATCATTAAACAAGGCATGCTCAGAATCCAAGGTCCCACACTGCAGAGCCGCCTGTCACGACTGCTGCTGGCATACAGATCTCGTCCGCATTCATTGACTGAGGTTCCCCCCGCGCAACTATTGATGAAACGAACCTTAAAGACCAGGCTCTCGTTAATCCTCCCAGACATGCATGAAATTGTTGAGGCTAAGCATCAAAAGCTAACTGAGTACCATGACCGAAATTCGAGGGGGAGGTGGAATAAGATAGGGGACAAAGTGTTTGTGCTAAACTATGGCCGGGGTCCCAAATGGCTTGCAGGGACAGTAACGGACAAAGGAGGAAACAGGCTGCTGGTTGTACAAATGGACAATGGCCAAACCTGTCGGAGGCATGTAGACCAAGTAAAAGGTAGATTCACTGATAACACTGAAGAACCAGAGGCACACTACAATGTGGAACTCACACCATACCTGGTGGACAGACAGGTGGAACAAGCTGAGGAAAGGGCAGTCTCAACAGACAGTCCAGGCGAGATACCAGCAATCACACCGAACGAAACAGACAGCCCAGGCGAGATACCAGCAATCACACCAAACGAAAAACAGGCACCAAGGCAAACAACTGAATCACAACTAAGACGCTCCACGCAAGAGTGCAGACCACCTGAGAGACGGAATCTATAAAGGCAATAAGACCTTGGGGGGAGGGTGATGGCATGTATCTCACACTACTGTATATAACTCTATCTTACCATGCTGTACATGACTGTAACTGGATATGACCTGTAACAATAAGCATACCTTACCACCAGGGGTGCACTTGCAGGAGACACTCCATACCTGTCCCACTGAGGTATATAAAGGGAGGTTTCAGGCAAGTTGAGCACTGGAGAGCTGGAATTAAAGGTGCAGGTCCTAAGTGACCCCGACTTCAGCATATGTCTCGTGTAAGTCAGTAAATTAGAGTCAGGACTTAACATTTAGCCTCTGTATTGAGCAATTTCCCATCCTCAGTGATTTCATCCTCCAACTCAACTCATCAGGCCTTCTCTCCACTGAGTTCACTGTCCTTCTACCCTCCGTATAAACTTCCCTACCCATATTCACAGCCACTCCCTCAACCTTGCTATCTCCAGTGTCCTCTATTCTAATTATGTCAATCACAGATAATGCAATCGCTGATCAGTTCCACGTATTCCTATCCACTTCCACCGCTCTCCCGCCTCCCAACTTCACTTTCTTCTGTGTACGCCCATAGAAAAATCTCTCTCCTCATCATCATCATAGGCAGTCCCTAGGAATCGAGGAAGACTTGCTTCCATTCTAAAAATGAGTCCTTAGGTGGCTGAACAGTCCAATACGAGAACCACAGTCCGTCACAGGTGGGACAGACTATCGTTGAAGGAGAAAGGGGTGTGGGACAGGTTTGCCGCAAGCTATTTCCGCTGCCTGCGTTTGATTTCTGCATGCCCTCGGTGAAGAGACTCGAGGTGCTCAGCGCCCTACCGGATGCACTTCCTCCACTTAGGACAATCTTTGGCCAGGGACTCCCAGGTGTCAGCGGGGATGTTGCACTTTATCAGGGAGGGTTTGAGGGTGACCTTGTAATGTTTCCTCTGCGAACCTTTGGCTCATTTGCCGTGAAGGAGTTCCGAGTAGAGCGCTTGCTTTGGGAGTCTCGTGTCTGGCACACGAACAGTGTGGCCTAATTAACATGCAGACGACGTAGATTTAAATGGCATTGTCCTGAAATCACGTCTAACTGCTCCATGAATTACTATACACAAACCAGGTCGTTTCCTCGCATAGTAACAATCGTACTTTCAAATAATTAACATACAAACGATGTCATGAATTACTGTACACAAACCAGGAGATCAGCAGGAGTTTCTTTGAGTCCATGCAAAGTATCGATGATCATCATAGGCAGTCCCTCGGAATCGAGGAAGACTTGCTTCCACTCTAAAATTGAGTTCTTCGGTGGCTGAACAGTCCACTACGACAACCACAGTCCCTGTCACAGGTGGGACAGATAGTCATTGAGGGAAATGTGGGTGGGACTGGTTTGCCGCACACTCTTTCCGCTGCCTGTGCTTGATTTCTGCGTGCTCTCGGCGATGAGACGCGAGGTGCTCAGCGCCCTCCCAGATGCACTTCGTCCACTTAGGGCGGTCTTTGGCCAGGGACTCCCAGGTGTCTGTGGGGATGTTGCACTTTATCAGGGAGGCTTTTAGGGTGTCCTTGTTATGTTTTCTCTGCCCACCTTTGGCTCGCTTGCTGTGAAGGATTGCTTTGGGAGCCTCGTGTCTGGCATGCAAACGAGCTGATCAAGTGCGGTCAGTGCTTCAATGCTGTGGGTGTTGGCCTGGTCGAGGATGTTAACGATGGTGCGACCTCCCAGAGGATTTGTAGGATCTTGCGGAGACATCACAGGAACATAGAAAATAGGTGCAGGAGTAGGCCATTCGGCCCTTCGAGCCTGCACCATCATTCAATATGATCATGGCTGATCATGCAACTTGATTCCTGTTTTCTCTCCAAACCCCTTGATTTCTTTAGCCGTAAACACCACATCTAACTCCCTTTTGAATATATCTAACGAACTGGCCTCAACCACTTTCTGTGGTAGAGAATGCCACAGATTCACAATTCTCTGAGTGAAGAAGTTTTTTCTCATCTTGGTCCTAAATGGCTTAGCCCTTAACCTTAGACTGTGACCCCTGGTTCTGGACTTCCCCAACATCGGGAACATTCTTCTGCATCTAACCTGTCCAATCCCATCAGAATTTTATGTTTCAATGAGATCCCCTCTTACTCTTCTAAATTCCAGTAATATAAGCCAAGTCGATCCAGTCTTTCTTCATATGTCAGTCCTGCCATCCCGGGAATCAGTCTGGTGAACCTTCTCTGCACTCCCTCAATAGCAAGAATGTCCTTCCTCAGATGAGGACACCATACTGCACACAATATTCAAGGTGTGGTCTCACCAAGGCCTTGTACAACTGCAGTGAGACCACCTTGCTCCTATACTCAATTCCTCTCGCTAAGAAGGTCAACATGCCATTTGCCTTCTTCACCACCTGCTGTACCTGCATGCCAACTTTCAATGACTGATGTACCATGACACCCAGGTCTCATTGCACCTCCCCTTTTCCTAATCTGTCACCATTCAGATAATATGCTGCTTTCCTGTTTTTTGCCACCAAAGTGGATAACCTCACATTTATCCACATTATACTGCATCTGCCATGCATTTGCCCACTCACCTAACCTGTCCAAGTCACCATGCAGCCTTTTAGCATCCTCCTCACAGTTCACACTGCCACCCAGCTTAGTGTGATCTGCAAACTTGGAGATATTACATTCAATTCCTTCGTCTAAATCGTTAATGTATATTGTAAATAGCTGGGGTCCCAGCACTGAACCTTGCGGTACCCCACTAATCACTGCCTGCCATTCTGAAAAGGACACATTTATTCCTACTCTTTTCTTCCTGTCTGCCAATCAGTTCTCTATCCACGTCAATACATTACCCCCAATACCATGTGCTTTAATTTTGCACACTAATCTCTTGTGTTGACCTTGTCAAAGCCTTTTGAAAGTCCAAATACACCACATGCACTGGTTCTCCCTTGTCCACTCTACTAGTTACATCCTCAAAAAAATCTAGATTTGTCAAGCATGATTTCCCTTTCATAAATCCATGCTGACTTGGACCGATCCTGTCACTGCTTTCCAAATGCGCTGCTATTACATCTTTAATAATTGATTCCAACATTTTCCCCACTACCGATGTCAGGCTAACTGGTCTATAATTCCATTGTTTCGCTGCCTCCTTTTTTAAAAAGTGGGGTTACTAGCTACCCTCCAAACCATAGGAAATGATCTAGTGTCTATAGAATGTTGGAAAATGACCACCAATGCATCCACTATTTCTAGGGCCACTTCCTTAAGGACTCTGGGATGCAAACTATCAGGCCCCAAGGATTTATCGGCCTTCAATCCCATCAATTTCCCTAACATAATTTCATGACTAATAAGGATTTCCTTCAGTTCCTCCTTCTCGCTAGACCCTCGGTCCCCTATTATTTCCGGAAGGTTATTTGTGTCTTCCTTAGTGAAGACAGAACCAAAGTAGTTGTTCAATTGGTCTGCCATTTCTTTGTTCCCCATTATAAATTCACCTGATTCTGACTGCAAGGGACCGACATTTGTCTTCACTAATCTTTTTCTTTTCACATATCTGTAGAAGCTTTTGCAGTCAGTTTTTATGTTCCCTGCAAGCTTACTCTCATACTCTATTTTCACCCTCCTAATTAAACTCTTTGTCCTCCTTTGCTGAATTCTAAATGTCTCCCAGTCCTCAGGTTTTTCTGGCCAATTTATATGCCTCTTCCTAGGATTTAACACTATCCCTAATTTCCCTTGTTAGCCACGGTTGAGCCACCTTCCCCGTTTTATTTTTATGCCAGACAGGGATGTACAATTGTTGAAGTTCATCCATGTAATCTTTAAATGTTTGCCATTGCCTATACACCATCAACCCTTTAAGTATCATTCGCCAGTCTATCCTAGCTAATTCACGTCTCATACCATCGAAGTTACCTTTCTTTATGTTCAGGACCCTAGTCTCTGAATTAACTGTGTCACTCACCTTTTTAATGAAGAATTCTATCTTATTATGGTTACTCTTCCCCAAGGGGCCTCGCACAACAAGATTAGAAGCATAGAAAATAGGTGCAGGAGTAGGCCATTCGGCCCTTCTAGCCTGCACCGCCATTCAATGAGTTCATGGCTGAACATGCAACTTCAGTACCCCATTCCTGCTTTCTCGCCACACCCCTTGAGCCCCCTAGTAGTAAGGACTTCATCGAACTCCTTTTTGAATATATTTAGTGAATTGGCCTCAACAACTTTCTGTGATAGAGAATTCCACAGGTTCACCACTCTCTGGGTGAAGAAGTTTCTCCTCATCTCGGTCCTAAATGGCTTACCCCTTATCCTTTGACTATAACCCCTGGTTTTGGACTTCCCCAACATTGGGAACATTCTTCCTGCATCTAACCTGTCTGAACCCATCAGAATTTTAAACGTTTCTATGAGGTCCCCTCTCATTCTTCTGAACTCCAGTGAATACAAGCCCAGTTGATCCAGTCTTTCTTGATAGGTCAGTCCCGCCATCCCGGGAATCAGTCTGGTGAACCTTCGCTGCACTCCCTCAATAGCAAGAATGTCCTTCCTCAAGTTAGGAGACCAAAATTGTACACAATACTCCAGGTGTGGCCTCACCAAGGCCCTGTACAACTGTAGCAACACCTCCCTGCCCCTGTACTCAAATCCCCTCGCTATGAAGGCCAACATGCCATTTGTTTTCTTAACCGCCTGCTGTACCTGCATGCCAACCTTCAATGACTGATGTACCATGACACCCAGGTCTCGTTGCACCTCCCCTTTTCCTAATCTGCTAAGATTGCTAATTAATCCTCTCTCATTACACAACAACCAGTCTAGCATGGCCAGCTCTCTAGTTGTTTCCTCGACATATTGGTCTAGAAAACTATCCCTTATACTATCGAGGAAATCCTTCTCCACCGTATTGCTACCAGTTTGGTTAGCCCAATCTCTATGTAGATTAAAGTCACCCATGATAACTGCTGTACTTTTATTGCACGCATCCCTAATTTTCTGGTTGATATCATCCCCAACCTCACTTCTACTGTTTGGTGGTCTGTACACAACTCCCACTAGCATTTTCTGCCCTTTGGAGTTCCTCAGCTCTACCCATACAGATTCCACATCATCCAAGCTAATGTCCTTCCTTACTATTGTGTTAATCTCTTTAACCAGCATCGCTACTCCACCTCCGTTTCCTTTCTGTCTATCCTTCTTGAATATTGAATACCGCTGGATGTTGAGTTCTCAGCCTTGGTCACTGTTTTGGATCAATAATAATAGACCCAGGTTCGGGATCTGGATGAATGTAAATAAGAGACAAGACAAATGAAGTAAAGAATAAAACACCATTTACTGAGTGAAAAGAAACATTAATAATACAGTTTACGAAGAAACGAGAAGTATGATAAAGATGCAACAACGTTCACGGCCTTCCGCCCGTCGGGAACTCCACAAGCAACGGCTGGTCTGGAGCATTGGGGGTCCCGGCACCGCTCACGAATCAAGGTGAAGTTCGAAGAGCTACGGGACAGTGCCGCTTCTTTATACTATCAAACAAACATGGGTGCATGTGGCTTATGGCCAACTCCTAATCTGTAAGGCCCCAGGTGCTCGTCCACAAAGCATGATATCGCGAGCCGCGGACCATCTCATAACAAGCTGGTGTGCGTCCCAAGGTCGCTTTCTCTCTCTTTCTATATATCAACAACAATCCACGAAGCATGGAGCAGAGACACACTGTGAATTACTAAATATCATAATTAACCCTATGTGATGAACCCTATACAATACAGTCACCCTGGAGCCATGTCTCCGTAATCCCAATTGCATCATATCAGTTAACAATTGTCTGCGCAGTTAATTCATCCACCATATTACAAAGCTCCTCGCAATGAAACACAAAGCCTTCAGGCTTGTTTTTGTAACACTCTTTGTCCTTTTAGAATTATGTTGTAATGTGGCCCTTTTTGAATTTTGCCTTTGATTTTTCTGCCCTCCACTTTTACATATCTCGGGCCCAAGTTTCCACATGATTTGCGCCTGATTTTTAGGAGCAACTGGTGGAGAACGGACTATCTTAGAAATCGCAATTCTCCACCATTTTTTTTTCTGCAGTTCTAGTCAGGTAGAACAGTTCTACTTTGGAACAGAATTTTTTCTTCAAAAGGGGGCGTGTCCGGCCACTGACGCCTGATTTCAAAGTTTCCACAGTGAAAATGTACTCCAAACTAACTTAGAATGGAGCAAGTGAAGATTTTTGCAGAACTGAAAAAACCTGTTCTACACATTAAAAAATCAGGCGCAGGTTACAAATTAGGCGTCCAGAACGAGTTGGGGGGGGGGGGTGGGGGGGGGAGGGAAGTCATTAAATTCTACAATAAATCCTTATTTATACTTATACAAATATTATACAAATAAATCCAACCTGAATAAACATTTATAAGCAAAGAAAAGATTAAATAAACCATCTTCCTACCTGTGTGAAAGTGCTTCAGCCAGCCTCACAAGTTTGTTCGTTCGTTCCCGACGGCGGGGGGGGGGTAAGGAGGAAGCCGTTCCCGACAGCGGGAGGGAGGAAGCCCGAACGCAGCGGGGGGGGGGGGGGGGGGGGGGAAGGATGGAGGAAGACGTTCCAGACGGCGGGAGGGAGGGAGTGCGGGCCCGATCGACCGAACGCAGCGGGGGTGGGGGGGAGGAAACCGCTCCAGACGGCGGGCGGGAAGGAGACAGTGAGAAGGCTGCAGGAAGCCTCAGTGCTGATGTGCTGATGGCAATGTGCTTTTATTAAAAAATGTTCAAAAATTAAACAGCTACAAAGAACAACAAAAATGGCCGAGTGCCAATGTTTTTTTCACACTGAGCATGCGCGAACGCTCCAACGCGCACGCGCAGGGTTGCAGGCAGGAAAAAAGAACTAATTTAAATAGTACCCGCCCCCTCCCACTTACAAAATCGGCGCGTGTGTAGGCTCCGCCCCCCTGGGCGCCACGCCAAACAGACAAGGAGCTGCAGGGCTCTCCAGAATCGCGAGTTTTTTTTCCGGCGCCGTTAACTTGGGCCCCTCCTTTCTACCTTTTGCTTCTGCCCCCATTTTACTTCCCTCTGTCTACCTGCATAGATTTCCATCCCCCTGCCAGATTAGTTTAAACCCTCCCCAACAGCACTAGCAAAAACTTCCCCTCGGACATCGGTTCCGGTCCTGCCTAGGTGCAGACCGTCCAGTTTGTATTGGTCCTACCTCCCGCAGAACCGGTTCCAATGTCCCAGGAATTTGAATCCCTCCCTCTTGCACCATTCCTCAAGCCACATATTCATCTTAACTATCTTGCTATTTCTACTCTGACTAGCACGTGGCTCTGGTAGCAATCCTGAAATTACTATCTTTAACTCCGAGCTCACTAAATTTAGCCTGTAGGACCTCATCCCGTTTTTTACCTATATCATTGGTACCTATATGTACGACAACCTCCCCCTCCAGAATGCCCTGCAGCCGCTCGGAGACATCCTTGACCCTTGCAACAGAGAGGCAACATACCATCCTGGAGTCTCGATTGCGACTGCAGAAACGCCTATCTATTGGACGGTGTTTCTCCAGCGACTTGAGGTGCCTACTGTACGTGGTCCATGTATGAGCTATACAGAAGGGCGGGTATTACTACTACCCTGTAGACCATGAGCTTGGTGGTGGATTTGAGGGCCTTCAAACACTCTTTTCCTCAAGCGGCCGAAGGCTGCGCTGGTGCACTGCACTCCCCCCCGCCCCCCAGTCATCAAGATCTACGGCGCGGCCCTGGACAACATGCACCATTTTCCATACCTCGGGAGCCACTGACAACAGTACTTTCAAATTTCCAACTTTGACCCAGTATTCACCATGACAATTGTGAAGCTGCTGATCTGCTCAATCATGCCCTCACCTCCAACATTGGTTGCTCTTATCCCCACTCGGCTAGAACGTTGGTTGGAAAGTTCCTAAGGCACTAATGTCAGGCGGACGCTAAATTCAAAGCAGGACATTTTTTTGCGATGTGAACGGCAAAATTCAGTTTTTGTACCCTGACAGTGGAGTGGAGCACTAAGGGAAGCGTTCCACATTTCCCTTAGGGCGCTAGGCCAGGTGCACAACTGAATTTCCCATGCTGAAGAGCCGGCTTCGTAGCACCCTAAGAGAGGCCTCCTTGCAAAACAAAGTCGGATCAAAAAACATTCTCAATACACTAATCCCCTCAAATAAAGTTAAATCGCAAAATATATATATATATACACATCATCATCATAGGCAGTCCCTGGTAATCAAGGAAGACTTGCTTCCACTCTTAAAATGAGTCCTTAGGTGGCTGAACAGTCCAATACAAGAACCACAGTCTCTGTCACAGATGGGACAGGTAGACGTTGAGGGTAAAGGAGGGTGGGATAGGTTTGCCGCACGCTCTTTCCACTACCTGCGCTTGATTTCTGCATTCTCTCAGCGATGAGACTCAAGATGCTCAGCACCCTCCCGGATGCACTTCCTCCACTTAGGGTGGTCTTTGGCCAGGGACTCCTAGGTGGGGATGTTGCACTTTATCAGGAAGGCTTTGAGGGTGTCCTTGTAATGTTTCCTCTGCCCACCTTTGGCTTGATTGCCGTGAAGGAGCTCCAAGTCGAGCACTTGCTTTGGGAGTGTCATGTCTGGCATGCAAACGGCGTGGCCTGCCCAGCGGAGCTGATCAAGTGTGGTCAGTGCTTCAGTGCTGGAATGTTGGCCTGGTCGAGGATGCTAATCACACTTACCTCATGCAATCATTTCTTCCCTTAGCACCCGGGGCAGCTCTGCACACCAGCTTTCTCTGCTGGTGTCACTACAAGGCGCTATGGGTTCAGCGCAAACCAAATTTTGCTTCCGTGTCGATATCTGGGGCGTCGTACACCGGCGCTACGTTCCCGGGCGATAGTCCTCAGCACCGCCAGTACCGGCACACTCAACTTGCCGAATGGCACGAATGCCGGTGCTCGTGGCTGCAAGGAGCGCTATCCAACCGAATTTCTCCTCCTTACTCTCTTTCACCCTGGTCCTTCTTCTGCTACTGCCATCATCACTGCCCCCTTAAGTCCAAGGCAAGCATACTTGAAAGTTTATGGTAGACAACTGGCTCAGCCGTGCATTGCCAGATCTAATACTATTTGGTCCTGATCTCTTCTGCCAAAAGTGTTCATTATACTAGGATCATTCTGGGATGCGAAGATGACCCCTGGCTTCCCTTCTCCACTACAAACCATCTTCTTAAACCCCTCCCCACTGCCTCCTCTACCCTCAAGTGCAAGGAGCTCATGGACTTCTTTGTCACTAAGGTTGAGGCCATCTGTTAAGCTGCCCTCCCATCCCCTCGGGGTTCTCAAACTTTTTTGGTTGAAAGATCCTTTTTCAACTCAATTAGTAATCACGGACCCCCATCTAAATTAAAATATTATATAATACTTATATGAAACTGCTGCATGTAAAGAGTGTTTTAACGATGCTTTTAAGAAAAGTTATTTACTTATAGATATCAGTGAGATGGGTGTGCCTGCTTCTCACATCAATTCTGGGCACTCTGCAGTAACCGATGGCCACTATTAGCCACTTAGTGTCAATGTTTAACGCTGTCCGCCGGCTAGCCAAGGTGAGTGAGGGCCGAGCACCCGTGCACATGCTGGGATGCTGCTGGGAACATGTCTCACCGCCTTCCTGTCCCACTGGCTTGGTCTGTAACAGCTGCACTGTGGGATTGTACGTTAACGCGTCCAGGCGCGTGTTTGAAGGGCCCCGTGGACACTCTGGTCATGTGTCGGGAGGATGGCGCAGGGTCCAGGCGCCAGGGCGAGGAATCGGCTCGACTGGGCAGGGAGTACTCATTGCAAAGTGAGTGAGAGCTGTGGGCCTCTGTGAGGAGGCAGGCCCAGTAGCGAATAATTCGCAAGAACTGAATCAGCGTCGGTTTTATAAAGAGGAGCAGGCTTAAAATTATCTCCGGCTGCCTGTAGTCATGGACTCCGTGGAAAGTATTTACAAACCCACAGGGGTCAACAGACCGAAGTCTAAGAAAGACTGCCCTGGCCTACCAAGTCAAACTTCCTCTCGGGTTCCCCTCTGCTCCCTGAACTTGCATCTTCCTCTAGTTTCTTTCCTATCTCCCCTCATATCCTCTCCGAGCATCTTGTCCGTGAGAATCACCTCCTGCCTCCTCGACCTTATTCCCACTAAAATGCTGACCACCCAACTTCCCTTGCAGGCCCCCACGTTGACTGATAGTGTTAATGGTTCCCTCGCCTCACGTACTGTCCCCCTCTCCTTCAAATCTGCCGTCATCACCCTGACCTTACAAAATACTGGCCTTCTCCAACCCCCCTTTCTTCTCCAAAGATCTTGAATGTGTTATCTGTTGCCTCCTAATTCCATGACAATCTTTCCTGCAACTCCATGTTTGAATCCTTAAAATTAGATTTACACCCCATCATCCCACTGAAACACCCCTTGTCAAAGTCACAAATGCCATCCTATGTGACTGTGACCATGGTAAACTATCTCTCCTCAGCCTTCTCGGTCTGCCTACAGCCATTGGCATGTTGACCAAACCATCCTCCTCCAACGCCTCTCCTCTGTCATCCAGTTGGGTGGGATTGCCATTGCCTGTCTATCCAGTAGTAGCTAGAGAATCACTTGCAATGGCTTTTCTTCCCACTCCCACAGTTACCTCTGGAGTCCCCCAAGAAAATATACTTGACCCCCTCCTAGTTCTCATCTGCATACTGCCTCTCGGCGACAACATTCAGAAAATAAATCTTCAGGTTCCATATGTAAGCTGACAACACCCAGCTCTACCTCACCTCTATGCTGCTTGTTCAACAGCCAATCCTGGATGATCGTTGCCATAAGCTCTGGTTATTTAGCCATAGCCTCTATCCCTCTTCCTGGTCACTGTCTAAGGATGAACCAGACCATTCACAACCTTGGCGTCCTATCTGACCCCGAGATGAGTTTCTGATCATATATCAGCTCCATCACCAAGTCTGTTGCTGGTCTCCGTCGCTGCCTGAGCACATCTGGTGCTGAACCTCTCATCCATGTCTTTTTATCCTCTGGACTTGACAATTCCAACACACTCCTGGCCACCCTCCATATACATGAACCCATCTAAAACTTTGCTGCCCGTATCAAAACTCGCAACAAGTCCCATTCACCCACCACCCCGGTGCTTGCTGACCTACATTGGCTCCTGGTCTGACAATGCCTTCATTTAAAAATTCTCATCCTTGTTTTCAAATCCCTCCAAGGCCTCGCCCCTCCCTATCTCTAATCTCCTCCAGCCCCACAACCCCCGCCCCCCCAAGATGTCTGCACTCCTCCAATTCTGTTCTCTTGCACATTCCTGATTAAAATCGCTTAACCATTGTCAGCTGTGCCTTCATCTGTCTGGGCCCGATACTCTGAAAATCTCTCCCTAAATCTCCCCACCTCTTTAATTGTCTCTCCTCCTTTATGTTGCTCCTTAAAAGCTACTACCTCTTTGACCCCGCTTTCAGTCACCTGAATATCTCCTCATGTGGCTCAGTGTCAAATTTTGTTTGATAATGCTCCTTTGAAGTGCCTTGGGACATTTTGCTTCGTTAAGGCGCTGTATAAATGCCAGTTGTTATTGTTGTCATCGTCACTTTTTACTCTGTGTCCAAGCGGGTAGCAGGTCCCTGAATCCTCTGGTTCTTCACTGGTGGTACTGATGGTGGAAGAGCTGGACAGATCCTGAGGCAAACGCTGACACAGTTCTAATGAAAGATCGTGGACCTGAAATGTTAGCTCGGGTTCCCTCTCCACAGATGCTGCCTTAACCTGCTGAGCATTTCCAACATTTTCTGTTGTGACTTCAATTCCTGAGACGCTGCCTCTCCATCATTCAGTTGAACAACAGAGTCAGCCATCAACCCCTTGAAGTCAATGGTATTCTCGCTAAAATCTATCCCCCGTATCTCTGTCAGTTAGTTTTCTCTCCCACCCCCTGAATGGACGATTAGGTTATTGTAAAGGATAAAAAAAAGGATGCACTTTCCAACCCTTCAACGTGCAGCACCGAATATTCAGCTAGTCCAACAAATCACGCTCAGTCACCCGACGGGCCGCAACCGCCTCCAGCTGCGCGCGGCCAATACAACCGCGCGTGCGCCAGAGCGGATCAACCGCCCCGAGCCGCCGCGCGTGCGCCAGAGCGGATCAACCGCCCCGAGCCGCCGCGCGTGCGCCAGAGCGGATCAACCGCCCCGAGCCGCCGCGCGTGCGCCAGAGCGGATCAACCGCCCCGAGCCGCCGCGCGTGCGCCAGATCAGACGCGTGGCCGACCAGGACCATGAGCGAAGAGGCGGGAATTTCAAAGACACGCGCGCGCATCAACCGCCCGGCAGGCGCCGGAGAGCATCAACCGCCTGGCCGACACTGGAGCCGCAGAAACCGGTCCCCGTCCAACCTCAGTCCGATTCAGTCTCTCTGTGGATCTCCCAGTTGTGGAGACAACAGTGACCATGCAGGTCAGTTAACTCGGGATATTCACCGGGAACCATCTAACCGCCCCCCATCCTCTTAAAGTGCCCCACACCCTCAAAATCTCCAGGCACTCCACACAGTGCAAGATGCTGCTGATGACCTGCACCATCCTCATGCATCAGATTGCAGGTAATGGCCCTGAAATCTCGGTCCTGATGCCTCCTCTTCTTGCGCCACGGAGCGGGTTCACGTTGGGACATCCATAGGAGTCACGTGGGCCTGAACACCCAATCACGGTAAAGTATTTTCTCATTCGTAAACCCGAAACTCCGATCACTTTAGGCCCAGAAATCCCGGTCGGCTGCTTCCCGCGGGCGATCGGGTAATAAAGTTAAAAAAGATGTGCACTTACCTGAAATTGCTGCGCCCACGCGAGATCCCGGTCCTGAGGCCTCCACTGACTGCGCGTCGGAGCGCGTTCACGTCAGGACACGCGCAGGGCTGGAGTCACATGGCTCTGGGCAGCTACTCCAGGTAAAATATATAGTCATTCATAATATTGGGATGTCTGTAAGTTGGAGTTCCCATTATTATGATTGAGAAACCCCATCCCCCCCCAAACACCTAAAACACAAATTTAAAAAGTAGAAAAAATACACCACATATGTTTATTAATTTAAATTACAGTTATTTATGTATTATAAAAAATGCATTTTTCTGATTTTAAAAAAATGCTTTTTTAATTATGGTTTAAAATAAACTTACCGTAGTGGGTAGTTTTTTTTAACAATAAAATGTGTTTTTTAAATTTTATTTATTGTTTTTGTGTATTTTAAAACTCTTACACCTGTAAAAGTAGGCTATGCGCTTGTCTTTATCAGGGACATTATTTCTCAGGACAATTATTAAGGATGTCATAGCAGCGCATTTGGAAAATGGTGACATGATAGGTCCAAGTCAGCATGGATTTGTGAAAGGGAAATCATGCTTGACAAACCTGGAATTTTTTGAGGATGTTTCCAGTAAAGTGGACAAGGGAGAACCAGTTAATGTGGTATATTTGGACTTTCAGAAGGCTTTCGACAAGGTCCCACACAGGAGATTAATGTGCAAAGTTAAAGCACATGGGATTGGGGGTAGTGTGCTGACGTGGATTGAGAACTGGTTGTCAGACAGGAAGCAAAGAGTAGAAGTAAATGGGTACTTTTCAGAATGGCAGGCAGTGACTAGTGGGGTACCGCAAGGTTCTGTGCTGGGGCCCCAGCTGTTTACATTGTACATTAATGATTTAGACGAGAGGATTAAATGTAGTATCTCCAAATTTGCGGATGACACTAAGTTGGGTGGCAGTGTGAGCTGCGAGGAGGATGCAATGAGACTGCAGAGTGACTTGGATAGGTTAGGTGAGTGGGAAAATGCATGGCAGATGAAGTATAATGTGGATAAATGTGAGGTTATCCACTTTGGTGGTAAAAACAGAGAGACAGACTATTATCTGAATGGTGACAGATTAAGAAAAGGAGAGGTGCAATGAGACCTGGGTGTCATGGTACATCAGTCATTGAAGGTTGGCATGCAGGTACAGCAGGCGGTTAAGAAAGCAAATGGCATGTTGGCCTTCATAGCGAGGGGATTTGAGTAGAGGGGCAGGGAGGTGTTACTACAGTTGTTCAGGGCCTTGGTGAGGCCACACCTGGAGTATTGTGTACAGTTTTGGTCTCCTAACCTGAGGAAGGACATTCTTGCTATTGAGGGCGTGCAGCGAAGTTTCACCAAACTGATTCCCGGGATGGTGGGACTGACCTATCAAGAAAGACTGGATCAACTGGGCTTGTATTCACTGGAGTTCAGAAGAATGAGAGGGGACCTCATAGAAACGTTTAAAATTCTGACGGGTTGAGACAGGTTAGATGCAGGAAGAATGTTTCCAATGTTGGGGAAGTCCAGAACCAGGGGTCACAGTCTAAGGATAAAGGGTAAGCCATTTAGGACCGAGATGAGGAGAAACTTCTTCACCCAGAGAGTGGTGAACCTGTGGAATTCTCTACCACAGAAAGTAGTTGAGGCCAATTCACGAAATATATTCAAAAGGGAGTTAGATGAAGTCCTTACTACTCGGGGGATCAAGGGGTATGGCGAGAACGCAGGAATGGGGTACTGAAGTTGCATGTTCAGCCATGAACTCATTGAATGGCGGTGCAGGCTAGAAGGGCTGAATGGCGTACTCCTGCACCTATTTTCTATGTTTCTATCCACTGGGCAATATATGGGTAAATACCGCAATCTTGCCCATGCGAATGTCCTGGATGTGGAGATATGGAGGATCTGTTGAGCTGGAGCTTGACAGATCGGAAAAGCCGGTTTTCAGCGCATGCGCATTGTGCACTGAAAACCGGCTTTTGCGATGCCTTCCCGGGTCTGTACACACTCCATACGGACCTGGGGAGGCCGAGATTTCTGGGCCTGTGAATGAGAAACACACCCAAACACTACATAAAAAATAAAACAACACCTCACATAAGTGCATTATAGAAAATAAAGTTGATAGAAATGTTTTTGAAAAAAAAATAGTTGCTGATTTTTAAAGAAATTTTAATTATGGTTTAAAATAAAATTACCTGAGTGGGCATGGTTTTTAATATAAATACGTGTTTTTAAATTTTATTTTTTATATGTTTTTGATATGTTTTAAAACTCTTTTACCAGACGCAAGAGTTTTAAGGACATTCGCAGGGCAAGAGATGGGCAAATACCGCAATCTTGCCTATGTGAATGTCCTGGCTGCTGAGATGCGAGCGATCTGTCGAGCCAGAAACTTGACAGGTCGGAAAAGACAGTTTTCGGCGCATGCGCATTATGCGCTGAAAACCGGCTTTTGCAATGCCTTCCCGCGTGTGTATACACTCCGTACAGACCCGGGGAGGCCACAATTTCAGGGCCATTAGACAGGGCGAAGTACAAAAGCAAGATACTGCGGATGCTGGAGATCTGCTATTAAAAACTGAAAATTCTGGAAGCACTCAGCCGGGCAGGCAGCATCTGTGGGAGGGAGAAACAAAGTTAACGTTTCAAGTCGATGACCTTTTGTCAGATTTGGAAAAAGTTAGAGATGTAACAGGTTTTAAGGACGTACAGTGGCAGGGAAATGGGGAAAGAACAAAAGGGAAGATCTGTGATAGGGTGGAAGACAGGAGAGAGATGATAATGCAAGGCAAAAGGAGATGGTGATGGGACAAGTAAAGAAACAAGATGCGTCAAGAGGAAATTATAAGTGACAAAAGCAGAATCATTACCAGCAGCTGCTGTCCAAAATTGGGGGCAGTGGTTACGATTTGAAATTGTTGAACTTAAGGTTGACTATGGAAGGCTATAAAGTGCCAAATTGAAAGTTTCATTCGGCCAGCAGAAATGCAGCAGATTGGAACTCGCCTCCGCCATCATCCAGTGACGCAGATCCCGCCCCATATTGTAGGGAAGGAGTCATTTCCATACTTGTGGCATTGGCCCATGCCTGTAGGGGCACCTCACAGGTACCCCTCCTTCCCAACCCCAGCCCTCAACATCAGTGCGGGAAATTGAAGCAGCAGCATGCCACTGATAGAGCAAGAGTCATTTGTATGGCGAAAGATAAATGTAAGTTTATGTCCTTTTTAGCCCCAGAGGAATTAAAAGGGGGGAATTAATTGATCCATGTTTGGAATATGATTACGTCTTCCTAATGCCCTTTGAGGGGCCTCAGCAGAATTCATACCAGCTTTCAGCTCTGTTGGGTGTAATGGGTGGAACTCCCAGGTAGCCAGGGAACACCAAAGCGCATCCCTATAATTCACAGGCTCCCCCGCCAGCCCCGCTCCCCCACAACATTCTGGAATTAAGAGTGCAACTTAAATAAGTTTAAAAACCTGGCAAAAATAAAGAAAGACTTGCATTTATATAGCGCCTTTCACGACCACTGGACCACCCAAAGCACTTCACAGCCAATGAAGTAGTTTTGAAGTGTAGTCACTGTCGCAATGTAGGAATTTATGCACAGCAAGCTCCCACAAACAGTAATATCATAATGACCAGATAATCTGTTTTAGTGATGTTGATTGAGAGATAAATGTTGGCCAGGACACCAGAGAAAACTTCTCTGCTCTTCTTTGAAATGGTGCCATGGGATCTTTTGCTTTCACCCGAGAGAGCAGACATCTCATCCGAAAGACGGCACCTCCGACAATGCAGCGCTCCCTCAGCACTGCACTGGAGTGTCAGTCTAGATATTTGTGCTCAAGACTCTGGAGTGGGACTTGAATTCACACAACTGTCTGACTCAGAGGCAAGGGTGCTACCCACTGAGCCACGGCTGACACTGGGTCCGCTCCAAATAGCGACTTGACAGTGGAAGATGCACTCTTCGTTCCAGGAATTTCAGGCCTTGTCCTTTTAACCCAGAAACTAGAGTGCTACCTCTTGGGCCAAGCTGACAGTTCCAATCTTAAAAATCCTTCCAGCCTCTGCTTCTGTCCCTTCGTCCCTGTTGAAGGGACATCAGCCTCATACACTGTTTATCATATCCCATGCTACATCTCATCTCCATCAAAGTGCTTTCCGTAGTCCGTTAAAAGCACTTCCACACAATAGCTTCTTTAGAAAAGATGAGAAAGAACTGATGTCTTGAGTCATTCCCATATTTCCCCAGTGAAGCGCCTGACTGGCATTCATTGTATATGTTTTAATCGGAATTGGGTCTCACAGCGTAGGCAATTTAAAAACAAGTCATTTGTGAGTGATTTTTTTCCTACTATATGAACTATTTTTCGCAATAATTTGTAACAGCAGGAAGCAATATTTCTGCAATTCACAATGTTGTTATAACCAGACTCCTGCTTCACCACTTGACCCCCTCTGAAGACAGATTGATGATATTTGTTTGGGACATTACAACGGCTCCTGCAAAGACATCCTACTTGGCCTACTTGATTAAATCTATGAAAATTCACGGAAACCTGTTTAAATTTCAATGGAGCAAATAAATATGTTTACTCTGCAAGAGTTTAAAAAAAAAATTCTTCTGTTCTGATTATTTACCAGAAATAAAATAAATAGTTTGAAATAGGTCGCACAAAGAACTGGAGCTCATCTTATACTGGGAACTATATACCAGTCAGCTTAACATCAGTGATAGGAAAGATACTGGAATCTCTACTAAAAGAAGTGATAGAAGAGCATCTAGAGAAAGAAAATATAATTTTAAAAAAAGGCAGCATGGATTCTGAAAGGCGAAGCTAGACTTAACTAACCTGATAGGATTCTTTGAAGACATAACAGAAAGTAGACAAGGGTAATATAGTAGATGTCATATACTTCGATTTTCAAAAGGTCTTCGATAAGTTACCACATGATAGGCTCGTGACAAAGGTTAGGGCAAGTGGGGTCAGGGGACAAATAGCTGAATGGATAGCAAATTGGCCAACAAATAGCAAGAGTAGGCGTGAAGATCGGAGGAAGGTAGAAAGCGCTGGTCCACAAGGGTCAGTGCTGGGACCGCTATTATTTATAATTTACTTTAACGATTGGCTCGAGGACCTGAATGGACTAGACCTGTTTCTGTGTTCCTACTGCTTGGCTTCTCTATGTGCATTGTGCCCAAGAATAAAAATAATATAATCCCACCTTAAATCTAATGCCTTTGACACTTGGATGCTGCATCAGATTTTTTTATGTACTTAAAGTGAAAGAATGTTGAGTACCTACAGATTATCTTGCCACCTGTGTCTCACTGCAACACAAGTATAATTATTTATTTCAAAGCCTGATGCTACTCCTTCCACAGTTGCAGTTTAGGTTTTACCGTTTGTAAATTCCTGGATTCTTTTACCTCAATCTGGTTCAGTAAAATTACTGAGTCGAATACCTCTTGTGCTTTGAACAAAGCAGTCTTTATTACCGGCCAGTAAGTCCTATCAGACAGAAGATAGAGCGTACACACTCCCTACGGATAGGTGAAGTTACATCGTAAAGCGTTAACAGTTATACAGTTTTGAAATCAGATAACAAAATACAAATGGATTGACAGTCTAACTCAGCCACTCATTAGTCAATCTATATGAGATGTTTTTCTTGAAAGCTCAAGCATTGCCTCTAAATGTTCCAATCTAGTGGTGTGACTATTCATGTTACAATTAGCTGTTATTGGCTGATTAGTGACTTGAAACCTTGAGAAAGACTGTTAGCTATGCTGATGTTGCACTATTTGCAATCTGACATTCTCCCAGCTATTCTTCCATGGCTTATACATTTTCATATATCCCGTTTACTTTACTGTCCTTAATTCCATATATTCCGTTCAGATATCCACATCCCCCCTTTTATCATTCTATGATAACATTTAGGATCATTCTATGAGTATTGCATTGTTGAGTAGTTCTCTAGTTTGTTGGATCATAACCCGGGAACCCTTGACCACAAGAGGGTCTGCTAACCTTGTCATTACTTTACAGCAGAGGTTAAGGCAACCAACAATCAAACAGCAGGTAATTACGATGAGAACAATTGCCCCATGTATTAGATAGGATCTCCAAGATCCACCCAGAAACCAATCAAACCTGCTAAGTTCTTTTGCTGGTGTGGATAACTTTTTCACCTCCCTCCTTATGTGATCGGCAAGGTGGGTTATGTTTTCTGAACTATCAGGAATGTAAGTGCAACATTCAGATCCTATCAGGGCACACGTTCCCCCTTTCTCAGCTAACAGGTAATCGAGGGCCATTCGGTTTTGTAATGCTACGGTCCTTATCGCTACCATTTCAGCTGTGATGCCCTCCAGAGCCTCAGCAGTGCGGTTAGCTACCTGTTCCAATATCGTTTCTTTGAATCCATCTAACAGTCTCAGTTAGGGTCAGGGGAACGGTGCGCAAAGGAATTCCCCCTTTGGAATGTATAGGGATATGTGAACACACCCAGCATCTAGTGAAGTGCCCTTTTTCCGCATAAACGTAAGACATATACAAAAAGGTGTTTACATGGAGCTCTCGCCTGTGTCTTCCTTCCCGTGCGCCTAAACTGTCATATCAACACTATTATGCAGACAGTGGCATACAGACACAGTCTCATCTTATAAATAGTCCAATTATTTAGCTGATAAAAAGAGTTCTGTTTTCCCGTTTCCCTTCTTCAGGTCTCCGTCAGTGTATTTGGCTGTCTTACGGGTAAACGTTCAAACTGATCCTCCTTCAACTGCCTTGTTCAGCTATGGGGAAGAGGAGATCTGGAACAGAAACAGGAATTAGACTAACCAGCAAAATTTGTTTAAATGGTGATGAGCTTGCAGTGGTGCAGGTGAACCCAGGCACTTTTCCCCTCAACCTTGGCTGCAGTGGGGGTAGTGAGTGACACCTAAAAAGGCCCCTCCCATTGTGGCTCTAATCCCTTCCGAATCCATACTTCCCTGGTGCCACGAGGGACAATTCGGGTAAAACTGGGAGGTCGAGGTGAGCATCTTGAACCTGGTTGTGAACTAGTCGCAGAGCCTGAGTCAGAGAAAGAACATAGGTGGTCATCAGTCTAGCTGAGATCTCATATCTAGGAACAATTTCCCTCATTAACACCTTAACAACAGTCTGAGTTTTATTGTCCAGGTTAGGGTAGGCTTCAATCCATCTGCTAAACACATCTACTATTACTAACACATATTTGTAACACTGAACTTTTTGCAACTCAATGTAGTCCAACTGAAATGTCTCAAAGGGACCTTCGGGTAGGGGCTGTTTACCCCAATCACAGGGGACTCCCTTCCCTGGTTTATGTTGCTGGCTAACCAGGCAACGACTACTAATGTTGTGGGTGAGCGCCTGGAGTCTAGGGTGCCCCCAAGTAGCCAAAAGTGTGTCACTCGTGGTCCTTGCTCCACAATGAGTAGCAAAATGTATACATTCAATAACCCATAGAGCCAACTTGTCAGACATGCAAGTCTGTTCCGCGTGAGTGGTCCAGAGTTTAGAGACATGGTCATAGGTACATCCATAATCTTTCCACAACAGTTTATCTTTTTCAGGAGCGTCCTCCTGTGCTTGTATAACATCTTGGATGGTTGGCATTGGTTTTTCCGAGGCTAACTTATCCTTTTCAGGATTTTTAGTCTGACTCATCATTCTGGGCACTACCATCCGTTGTTCCCGAGAGGCCTGTTTGGCCTCTTGGTCAGCACAACGATTCCCTCTATCAACCAGAGATTTTCCGGTAGTGTGGGCAGTACATTTGACAATGGCAATGCGTTTGGGGAACATGAGGGCTTGCAACAAATCAGATACTAACTGTTTATGAGATATCCCACTCCCCTGTGAGGTTAGGAATCCCCTATTTTTCCATAATTGTCCGAAATCATGGGCTACCCCAAAGGCATACCCAGAGTCGGTATAGATATTAACCTTGAGGTCTTTAGCCAGGATACAGGCTCTGGTAAGGGCAAATAGTTCAGCTTGTTGGGCAGAATAAGCGGTCTCAAAGGCGGCAGATTCCACGATCTGATTCTCCTGGTTTACTATGGCGTATCCAGAATTTCGTCTACCTTCTGGGTCAATGGAAGAACTTCCGTCTACATACATAATACAGTCTGGATCCTTCATTGGTACATCAACTAAATCCTCCCTGACCGATGTGGTCTCCTGAATTAAGGATAAACAATCATGACAGGGTTCTTCCTCATCTTGGGGTGGTTTGATAAGAAAACAAGCCGGATTGATAGCAGTACAGTACCGAAAGGTCAGCCTTGGATTATTTAGTAGGTAGATCTCATATCTACTTTGCCTAGCCATGGTAAGATGTTGAGTTTGCAGTTGGCCCAAAAGGGCAGCTACGGAGTGAGAAGTATATACAACAATATCTTGCTGAAGGGTAAGGTTGGCGGCAGATTGTAGGCTATTGTATATAGCAGTTAATATTTGAGTACATACGGGGTGTCCCAAGGCAACGGGATCTATCTTAGAAGAGTAGTAAGCAACAGGCCTGTGTTTATCCCCGTGTTTCTGAGTTAAAACAGCAGTAGCACAATCTTCCATGATTGTGCAATACAATTGAAAGGGACGGTCGTAGAGGGGCCGTCCCAAAGCCGGAGCTTGCAGCAAGGCTGTTTTTAGTTCCTTAAAGGCTTGGATGTCTGTAGTTTCTAATTTAAAGTTGCCTTCCTTCGTAGTGTACGGTGTGAGCTGTTTGGTCATCAGGGCAGCATTAGGAATCCAGGATCTACAGTAATTTATCATCCCCAACCACTGCCGCATTTGTCTAGCCGTGCCAGGGACTGAAAACTGGCAGATAGGTTTGATTCGACATGCCTCCAAGGCTCGGTGGGTGCCTGTTAAAATGATCCCAAGAAATTTTACTTGTGACTGGCCAATTTTGACCTTTGACGGGGATACTATGTATCTCAGGGAGGACAAGTGATTCAGTAACTGATTAGCATCCTCTCTATTACTTGGTTCATCTACGCTGGATACCAGTAAATCGTCCACATACTGAATTAAAGTAGATCCCTTAGTCAGCGTGAGAGACTGTAACTGTTTCTGCAGGCACCTTGAGAATAAGGTTGGGGAGTGGATGAACCCTTGGGAAAGTCTTGTCCAGGTATATTGCTGTCCCTGGTAAGTGAAGGCAAATAGGTACTGACTCGCCTGGGCTAGCGGTAAAGCGAAGAAAGCGTTTTGGAGGTCTATTATTGTGAAGATCTTGGCGTCTGCTGGGATTAAAGACAGTATCTGTGCTGGGTTAGGAACTAGAGCATGCAGGGGCTGAACGAGGTCTTGGACCAAACGGTATTCGTTTGGTCTGCCTGGCTTAGGTATTGCCAGTATAGGAGTATTACATGGGGACTGACATCGGACCAAAATCCCCTGTTTCATTAGCCCCTTAATCAATCGGTGGATACTTGGTATTGCCTGTGATTTCAGTGGGTACTGTCGGATAGAGGGCCAGTCCACATTGCCCTTCACTGGAATTTCAATCGGATCAATGGGAGTATAACCCACTTGGGAGGGGTCCTCTGCCCACACATGAGGATCCACATAATCAGGTATGTCCGAGCCAGTATGATGCCGTAGAGTTGTTAATACTTTCTCGGGGTCCCCATGAAATTGGACGGTTCGGCCATATTTTACGATTTGCACATCCCGGCTGGTAGGGTCAGCCTCATCTATGACCTTGCGTACCATAACTCCCAAATCTTTAGCATGGTGAGGGGCTAATACTTCACGAGCAATATGCGGTGCCACTGTTAGGGGCTGTTTCCACAGATTCTTATCCACTTCCACAAAATCTGCCTCTCCTTCCGGTCCAGTCACTCTAGCCCTTAATAGAATTCCCTTCACTTCCCCTTCGTGATCCTGATAAAAGTTCTGTAGGTCCTGATTCTTTCCACTAGGATCGTATGCTAGGGTCACGTGATAGGGTGCCTGCGGCAGGTCCAGAGACCACCACTGAGGGGTTCTAGTGGTATAATACTGCCGCTTAAGGGTTTCCTGTTTTACAATAATCCCATCATCTCCACACTCCAAATGCAACTGGAATTTGCAGAGGAGGTCTCTAGCCATCAAGTTACAGTCCAGATTGGTAGTGATGACAAATCGATGTTCTACCAATTCTTCTTGGTAACCCACTTTAACTAGTTCTGACACCGGGAATGTCGAGATTTGTCCCAAGAATCCCGAAAGTTCCTGTGTTTCAGTGGAGGCAGGGAGTTTAAGCTTTGATTGTACAGAAGACATGAAGGCTCCCGTATCTATCAAAAAGGGTTGCCATTCATTCAGAATTTTTAACGATATCATTGGTTCGTCGTCCGGGGAGGATCCCTGTACAATCAAGCTGTGTAGTCAATTGGGGGACAAGTGACCAAAGGGGTTGTTCTGGGAGAAGTTAGTGTAAAATCCTCCTCTTGCCCCCCTCCTTTCCCTCCTCTTCCTCTTCCACGCTGATAGTAGGGGCAATTTTTAATCCAGTGTCCTTCCTGCCCACAGTTAAAACATCCATCTCTCCTTTCCCAGCCCCGACCTTTTCCCATACCAGGCCGGGGACAGTAGGGTGGTCCGTAATTAGCAGGGCCCGGGCCATTTGGGTGTTCGATATAACCGTATCCCTGCTTATTCACCCAACCAGGCACGCAATACTGCGGTTCCATCTGGTATCCCCTTGGGTCGGGTTTTGGTCCTTCCACCTGAGGCGGCTCTTCCCTTCTAGTCACGTATTCAGTCTTGACTCGGGTTGGGGGCGCACCTCCCCCCTCCCCTTTTCCTGCCAATAATATCTAACTGCCCTCTCCATCTGGGCTTTACTGTTATCTGCCGAATTCATATTATTTGTCCGAATAGCATGAGCAATCGAATAGGGCAAGCACTGAAGTAGGATAGCGCAGAATTGAGGAGAATCCTCTCCTGCCCTGAAGGCATTATCTCCGGATTGACTCCCGTATATTTCAATGAATCTTTCCATAAATTCATCGGGAGTTTCTTCACGCTTGGGTTTAGTTTCTAAAACTGTGGCCATATTGATGGGCTTCTGAAGGGTTGTGGTGAGAGCATTAAAGATATCGTTTAGGCGATCCTGGACATCGTTAGGGTGAGCAATCAATAATGCATCATGAGTAGCACGTCCTAGGTGAGTTAGAAATCGGGTGTGTTCAGTTGGGCTCAAGGTTTGCTTTACTAAGGACCACAGGTCCCTTGATTCTGCATTATAAACTGAAATAGTTGTTCGAAGATAATCTATAAACTTGATAGGTTCCTTTTTTCGATCAGGTATGTTGGCCATAAGGGCCATAATTTCGTTCGGTTTCCAGGGCACATAGACATCTATAGTGGGGTGATCTGCAGCTTGTTGTGCATCAGGGTTTGGCATTGGTCTGACAGGGAATTGGTGCCGGGACTTTGGGATCTTGGAAATTTCTAGGTCGGAGGATGTTTCAGAGCTGTCTGACTGCTTGACAGTTTTGCGTCTTAATCGGCGGGGGGGGTGGGGTTTACTATGTCTTTCACAACTTGGACTAGTAGATCGACTAGAAGATTTACGGGACTGTTTGTGATGTTGAGATTCAGTTCTGCCCTTTCGAGTGTGAGATCTGGTCCTTTCGGCTATATTGCTTGTAAACTGGGGATCCGAATCGCTATCAGAGGATGAGGAGTCAGTTCGGGTTTGTTGCTTTGGTGGTATGGGGTTATTGTTAACTCCTCTTTTTACCGGAGTGTTAGGTGGAGGGTGTTGGGAAGAGGACTGGAGCAAGAGGCCAGGGGGTGCGGGAGGCGCCGTTGGGCGCTGAGTCAGTGGCCACTCATCAATTTCATCATCAGTCTCAGCTAACACAATGCCAGCCATTTTAACTCGTAGTTGATCAATACCTTTCTCAGAGGTCCCAGAGGATCTCTTAGCAAGTTTCTCGTGCACACATTCTTTCTTTAAGACGTCTACAGTTTTAACATGTGTTCCCTCTGTCAATGAAAGTCCTAATTTAATAGCATTTGTTTGCCAACTTGACAGAAGTGATGCATCTTTTAATTTCTGACAATAATGTCGCCAGGTTGCAATTACATTTTTATCCCCTTTTCCTCGTCCCCTTCTCCAAATTAATCCCTGTGCTTTTTTTGCTACCTCTACGCTTCTAGTGCCACCTAGAGGCCACTGGTCATCCCCTAATAATTTATTCAGGGCTCCTGATAATTTTCTAAAGTCTTCAGCTCTTTCAGGGAATTCCTCACATAACTTTTGTAGCGGACTATCCGCATCCGTGGTTTTATCTAACTGATTACCCATTTTCACGCTGCCCCTCGTATTACTGTGTCGCTACGCGTTCGTGTCGTCGTGCAATTTAAACAAACTTAAAAATAGACACAGACTTTACAGAAACTAACACTGACTTTAACTAACTCAAAATAACCAAACTTTACTAATGCTAACACTTACCCGCGTTGCCGCGCGGTTCGCGTCGCCGCGCGATTTAGGATATTAAAATTACCACGTCGCCTCGCAGTTCACGTCGCCGCGCAATCCGCGTTGCCTCGCAGTTCACGTCGCCGCGCAATCCGCGTCGACCCGTGGCTCGCATCGCCGCGCGAGTTAAGATACTTAAAACTTTAAAAGATAAACAAGGACTTCTAACACTTACCCGCGTCGCCACGAGGTTCGTGTCGCCGCGCGATTTCAATACAAAATAGACAAAGCCTTCTAACACTTACCCACGTCGCCGCGCGATTTCAATACTTAAAACTTTACTTAAAACTCTAAACACTTAAGACTTACAAAGACTTACTGACATTAGCACTGACTTTTGCGATTCGCGTTGCTGCGCCTCTACGTCACTGCGCGTTTACGTCACTGCGCGTTTATGTCACTGCGCGTCTACGTCACTGCGCGTCTACGTCACTGCGCGTCTACGTCACTGCGCGTCGACGTCACTGCGCGTTGACGTCACTGCGCGTTTACGTCACTGCGCGTTCGCTTCGGCCCTTCTCTCGGCCGCACGCTCGCGCCGCTGCGCGTCTCGCGTCGGCCCTACCTTCCGAGTTGCTGCGGGGGTTTTTTTTTAATTCAATCAGAGCCTAGACGGGCCAAGTGATATACAAGGTCGACGTTGTACCTGAGTTGAACACCTATCCTCTATTTAAATCCCCATTTTATTCCCTGTGAGCCTAATTTTCTAATTTTGATTTCTTATGAGCCTTAATTTATTTCTTTCAGTTTCCAAATTTCCCTATCCTTTCACGTTACTGCGCAGTTTAAATTCAATCAGATGAACACCTATTTCTAATTCAATCAGATGAACACCTATTTCTAATTTTAGAAGGTATTCGCCAAATTGTTATGAATCTCGTTCAGACACTACCCGAGAACCAGCGAGTGGCTAAACTTTTCTCAGACTTATGAAACTGGGGGAAACTGGAACAGTATTGAAATCATACTCACTCCAGTGGCCACTTTCCCCCTGTCTCGTCCAAGATTAGTCTGGCTCTTAGTTCGCAAGTTTTCGGCAGTTGTCCGTTGAGATCCCACTTCTGACACCAAATGTTAATTCCTGGATTCTTTTACCTCAATCTGGTTCAGTAAAATTACTGAGTCGAATACCTCTTGTGCTTTGAACAAAGCAGTCTTTATTACCGGCCAGTAAGACCTATCAGACAGAAGATATACTCTCTGGATAGAGCGTACACACTCCCTACGGATAGGTGAAGTTACATCGTAAAGCGTTAACAGTTATACAGTTTTGAAATCAGATAACAAAATACAAATGGATTGACAGTCTAACTCAGCCACTCATTAGTCAATCTATATGAGATGTTTTTCTTGAAAGCTCAAGCATTGCCTCTAAATGTTCCAATCTAGTGGTGTGACTATTCATGTTACAATTAGATGTTATTGGCAGGATTAGTGATTTGAAACCTTGAGAAAGACTGTTAGCTATGCTGATGTTGCACTATTTGCAATCTGACATTCTCCCAGCTATTCTTCCATGACTTATACATTTTCATATATCCCGTTTACTTTACTGTCCTTAATTCCATATATTCCATTCAGATATCCACACGTTCATAAGACTTGCTTTAAAATAGCGCCTTCCACGATCTCAAGCTATTCCAAAGTTTTACAACCAATGAAGAAATTCTGAAGTGTAGTCACTATTGTAATAGAGGAAATGTGGCAGCCAATTTGCACACTGCAAGGTCCCAATAACAGCACTGAAATAATGACTAGATAATCTGTTAGTGGTGGTGATTGAGGGATATATATTGGTGGGACACAGGGGAATAACTCCCTGCTGTTCTTTAAAATAGTGCCATGGGATCTTTTACTTTGGTTTTTGGCACTCAAGATGGTGTTGCAGCTTCAGTTGCAGAATGCTATTAGATTTTTACACTTAGACTCACCATCCCCCATCCCCCCTTTTTTAAAATATAAGAACACAAGAAATAGGAGCAGGAGTAGGCCATTTGGCTCCTCGAGCCTAGAGAGTTGACGGGACCTCGGTATATTGTCTCATCTGACAGATGGCACCATCGTCTGTGCAGTATTCCCTCAGTAAGAAAGCCTTGCATTTATATAGCGCCTTTCACAACCACTGGACATCTCAAAGTGCTTTACATCCAATGAAGTACTTTTGAAGAGTAGTCACTGTTGTAATGTGGGAAACACGGCATCCAATTTGCGCACAGCAAGCTCCCATAAACAGCAATGTGATAATGACCAGATAATCATTTTTTTTTCGTTATTTTGATTGAGGGATAAATATTGTCCAGGACACCGGGATAACCCCCCTGCACTTTTTCAAAATAGTGCCATGGGATCTTTATATCCTTTTTGAGATAGCAGACGGGGCCTCGGTTTAACGTCTCATCTGTCTCACCTCCGACAGTGCAGCACTCCCTCAGCATTACACTGGAGTGTCAGCCTAGATTTTCTTGTGTTCAAGTCCCTGGAGTGGGAGTTGAACCCACAACCTTCTGACTCAGAGGCAAGTGTGCTACCCATTAAGCCATGGCAATCAAGAAAATGTTTAACTTTGGTTTTTGGCATTCAAGATGGTGTTGCAGCTTCAGTTGCAGAATGCTATTAGCTTTTTACACTTACGCTGTGTATAACCACCATCACCCACCCCCCCCTTTTTATAATACAAGAAATAGGAGCAGGAGTAGGCCATTTGGCCCCTCGAGCCTGCTCCGCCATTTAATAAGATCATGGCTGATGTGATCATGGACTCAGCTCCACTTCCCTGCCCGCTCCCCATAACCCTTTATTCCCTAATCACTCAAAAATCTGTCTATCTCTACCTTAAATATACTCACTGCCTCAGGGGAAGAACAGTTGAACTTTGGGACGAGAAGAAGCATTTTGCAGTTATACGGGTGGCAGTTTACAGCCATCTCGCTCGCTCTCTCCTCTTCTACGCTTACACGCTTCGTTCAACTCGCAAGGACTGAGCACTCCATCTGGGACGGAGAGAAGAAACACCATGTATGAGCAAAGAGAGCCTTGCTACTTCAACTGAGAAGCTGACCTTGAGACTGGCTTTGAATACCACAGATTGGTACAGAACCAGAAGATACGCCTCATTGGAAGAAGCAGCGAATAAGCCAGAGGGTTAATTGGTGAGCATTTATCCAAGCCGACGCATCTTTAAGACCACCGCATAGGGTGAAAGTGTGTCGTGTGTCCCAACCAAGCCTTAGGGATTTGAGTGGGGAGGTTTTAGCACGGATCGTAAGCGTACGCACAATTCTGTTGGACAGATTCGGAGCTGTACTTTTGAATCCGAGCAGGGATGTTTTAGACGTAGGTACTTTGCATTAGGGGCCTGTTCAGATGGGCCAGGATTGTGTGTTGTACTGTGATTATTTTACACCATCAGGGTGTGTGCTTTAACTTGAATAAAAGCGTTGTGACGGTTGAGACCGAAAGATCCGGCTGTAACTGTATTTCCGTTCACCACTATAATTCTGGTGTCTAGAACTGTTGTAAGGGGGGTGATTCGAAACCACCAAGGGCAAAACCACTTATACCTTGCAGAATCACATCACGATTGAGTGGCTGCCTCCTCCGTCGCTCGTGTTGCTGCTCCTGCTCTTCCTCATCCTTCTCCTCGTCCTCTTGCTGCTCATCCTGCTCCTGCTCCTGCTCCTGCTCCTCCTCGTTCTCGTCCTCCTGAGGTAGTGGAGCTATGCCTGGTGACAATGGCTGTGCCCTCATGATGGCCAAGTTGTGCAGCATGCAGCAGACGATGAAGAAAAGAGGCACTCTGGTGTATGTAGGCACCTTTAGTAATGACTCCACGAGGCAGGGTATGATATTTAAATTGTGTAGACCTGCAGTCCTTTATTTGCAGCTCCTCAAGTGAGGACACCAAGCAGTGAGCTCCTTTATATACTGGTGCAGGTAACCCTCAGGTCTCCAACAGCAGCACCCTCTGGTGTACAGGTAAGGTGTGTACAATGTAAGGGTACATTCAGTGTTGCATAACAGTGTTACAGACATCACACAGTAAACAGGCATGCATATACAACAACACTCCCCCCGAAGCATTTTTTTATATCCTTATTGTCATGACCTGGGAAGGTGATCAGTGGTGTACGATGGGAGGTTGTGTTGAGGGTTGTGTGGGTGCCAGGTGTGATCCCCGTGATTGAGGCTGGCCTCATACGTTTCCACTCCCTCACACACAGATCTAGTGGATGTCACTTGTGGGATCCCTCTGGGGGGTAGCCACAGCAGCAGTGAGTGTGGTGTATAGCCTGTGATGTGGGTAGTTGTGGGGTGGTAGGCAGAGCTAGAGGACTGGGTGGGCTCCTTGTCCACCGATTGGGATGTGGGTCAGGTCATCCCAGGGTTTGCCAGGGAAGCTGCAGGGCATTGGCATTATACTCCTGGTTTTGGCCCTGGTAGCCAGGGGTTGTAGGGCTGGTCTCGTGCAGGTTGCCATTGGTGGTGGCTGAGCTGCCCATTGACCACTGTCCCTGTAATGGGTCTGCTCCCACGGGGTGTGTGTGTGTCCTACAAGGGGCATCATATTTGTTCCAAAGGTCCAGGCTACATGGTCAGGCATCAGGGGGATTCCATTGGCATCAGCATGGTCCCTGTAGGATACAATGTCCTTTGGCAGTGTCCTACCAGTATACATGACGCCTTGGCTTTGATCATACATAGTCGAGCCTGCATTATACATTACAGCATTTGCATCACTTTTTGGGTGTCCTGGTCTCAATGGACATCGTTACATTGGGTATTTCACATTCTCTATCATTACTGTTAAGCATAATAAACTTGCTCTTAACTTTACTGACACCTACATTCATCTCATTAGTCACGTTAGTTAAACCAGCATCACAATTCATGGTTACATTGCATACATTTTCATACTTGCACCCTTTAATTGCATTTTTAGCTTTAAAGTCCTTGTACTCAAATAGTTGAAACTGTCCCTTTAAATTTCTTTGGTTACCGGTCTCCTTTAAGGGAGCCTTCCCATCTGATTGGCCGCTTGGTGCCACGTGACGCTCCTCCAATGCTGCTCCTTGTGGTATGGCCATTTTGATTACAGATTTTACTCCTCAAGGTGCGGCAGTGATCTTCTAGCTCTCCACAGGTTCGACCCTGGATGTCGGGAATCCATTTCTTTCTTCGATGTTCCTCTTTTGGAGTGCTGCCTTGGCCCGGAAAGTGGAGTTTTGATCCTCGGTCCTGGAGATTTCGCCGGGGTGCTGTGGAGACGTCGTCGCACCGTCGAGCTGAACAGTGAAACCTCCGGATGCAGCAATGAATCTATGTTCAAGGTCGATTGCCGGAGCCCAGAGGCCTGGGTGCAGCTTTGCTTGGACAGAATGCCGTTGTGGTCGATTGGCGAGATTCATCCAAAGTTCTTCAAAGGTCGCTTAGCTCATCACAGACTGGCTCGCCCTTGTGTTGCTCTCCATAGAAACTGGGACCCCATCGATGTCTGCTTTCATCACCCACAGAGAACTTTCAGTGGATCAGGTATGAGTTTCATACTCTTCTTCCAGGAGTTGAGCAACGTCACCTTCATCTATGTCGGAGCCCCGGTGATCAGCCAACTCATCAGAGATGCGATGAGTACAACTTTTTCTGCACATTCTTTGAAGGTGCCTTTTCTCTTTGCATGCATAGTCTTTGTAGCGGCATTGGTGGGCCCTGTGATTTCCTCCATAGCATCAGCATGGGGCCATCCGGTTTGCCCCATGTGGTGGACTCGGGGTTGTGGGACTCGGGGCAGTATTTCTGCCCTAAGACGTATCCATGCGGTGCACTGCTCTTGTCAGTTTAGAGTCCCTTAGTGCTTCATTTAGGTGGTCACCAAAGTCGCACGGTGCAGCCAGTCTCCTTCAGTGTTCCAATCTTTCTACAAGAGCGTCCCAATCTTCCCCATCGGTAAATTGCTGAAAGATGCTGAGATTCGACATGCTGAGCATGTGGTTCGTGACCTCGTATTCTCGTCGCCAGTTGTAATGTATGTAGGCACCTTTAGTAATGACTCCATGAGGCAGGGTATGATACTTAAACTGTGTAGACCTGTAGTCCTTTATTTGCAGCTCCTCGAGTGAGGACACCAAGCTGTGAGCTCCTTTATATACTGGATTACCTGCAGTATGCAGGTAACCCTTAGGTCTCCAACAGTAGCACCCTCTGGTGTACAGGTAAGGTGTGTACTTTGTAAGGGTACATTCAGTGTTACAAACATCACACAGTAAACAGGCATGCATATACAACACACTCGATCAAGCGGGTCATGGCAGCGGAGCACTCCAATGGTCTGCTCAATGATATTCCTGGTGGCATCATGGCTCTCATTATAGTGCTGGGCAGGAGCTCTGGGGTTATGTAGGGGAATCATGAGCCAGGTGGGGATATCCCTTGTCTCCAAGCAACCAGCCGTGAGCTTCATGTGGTGGTTGAAAGAGAGCTGGCACCCCGCAGGGTGAATGCATTGTGGCTGCTGCTAGTATAGCGGGCATTGACGCTGAGGATGAGTCGGAGGTTGTGGGTTTGAGAGCGGAGGACAGACCCCGTCCGGGAGCAGAGGAGAGAGCAGGTGTGTTGATTCCAGCCCCTATGTTCTGCCCTGTACTGCAGTCTCGCGATTTGGGCCTCCCGGCTGGACCTCCTGCAGTGACTGAAACATTCTGCCCAGGGCTGGTATCGAACCGGCTGAAGGGACTCAATTTTTGAAACTTTTAATCAACTTTTAAGCTTCTTAAACAATTCGGGAAAACTCTTAAATGTTTAATCAACTTGGAGAACTTGTTTCTTTTTTTTCTAACTTTTAAACAACTTGATTTACATTTTAGACTTTTTTAAATCTACTTTATCAATTTTATCTATTTATTAAACCTTCAATCAACCTGTGTAACTTCTTTTTATTAATTCGGAAATACTTTTAAACTCTTAAACTTTTAAAACAACTTGGAAACCTTTGGGGAAATTTTTAACCTTGGAAGAAACTTTCCAAAACATCCCTCGGAACCCTAGCGGACAGCTGACCTTCCTAATGCCTGCCCCGAATCAAGCTTCGGGCCATCTACCATCAATGGTGCTACTCGACACCGAGCTTGCGGCCAACACCTCGCTGTAGGCAATTAGGCTTATACAGCAGAGCCTGGTCTCCAGTCGTCTTGGACCCCCTTGCCACTAGACCAAGACCTTGCTCAGCTAAGCCTGTGTGGTTGCTGGAGTGCAGCGGCCACCCCACGTTAAAAGAACTCCTGCACAGGCATCTTCCATTTCGCTAAAATGAAGTTCGGGACCTGAAACGTCAGGACCCTCATGGACAAATCCAATAGCAACAGGCCGGAACGCTGCACTGACATAGTTGCCTGGGAACTTAGATGTTTTGACATTGACATCGCCGCCTTAAGTGAGACCCGGCGGGCAGGGAAAGGCCAACTCAAGGAACATGATGGAGGCTAACCTTTTTCTGGAAAGGAATACCAGAGGAAGAACGCCGCCTTCATGGATTTGGCTTTGCCTTCAAAAATGAACTGGTCGACTGCCTCAAAGATTCCCCCTGTGTGGTTAATGAACCTCATGACTCTTCACCTTACCCTATCCTGGAACCAAAGCGCCACAGTCATCAGTGCATACACCCCAACACTCGATGCAACGGTTGAGGCTAAAGAGGGTTTTTATTCCAACCTCGAGACATCTCTGTCCCGCGTCCCCACGGGCAACAAATTGATCCTCCTTAGTGACTTTAATGTCAGGGTCGGCAAAGACACAGCCCTCTGGGGAGGTGTGATTGGTAGAGAAGAGGTAGGGAAAGCTAACATCAGTGGCACCCTACTCCTGACAAAATGTCTAGAACATGAATTCCTCATCACCAACACCCTGTTCCACCAGAGGGACAAATACAAGGCATCATGGCAGCACCTCCACTCCAAACACTGGCACCTGCTCGACTATATCATTGTCCAAGCAAGGAATCGCAAGGATGTGCGCATCACTCGCGCCATGACAGGAGCTGACAACTGCTGAACAGACCATCGCATCCATCATCGATATAAACATAGTCCCAAAGCAGAGGGGACAGCAGAAGCAGTGCCGCAAAAAAGTTAATGCCGGGGCACTTAAAGACCCAGCTAAGAGAGCCCTATACAGCCAGTGCCTCACAGCTAACCTGGCATGCCTTGATGACCCTGAGATGTTGAATGCCCACAGCGCTTGGTCCGCCCTCCAGGTTGTAGTGTCTCTGCACCTTGTTACAAACTCACACGAGGCATGTATATATCAGACACAGTCACTCTGTGACTGCACTTTATTCCCAGGACCAAAGAGTGCTGACCCTGGGTGGGACCTTCCCTTTTGTACCTGGAAACCCAGGTGAGGAGTGTCTTCCGCAAGCCCACCCCCTGAGGTCAGGGTGTGCATTTCAAGGGTACAGGTACAGTGTGCATGAGTTACAGTTACATAACTATTGTCATTGTAAGATGGTGCAATACATGACATCACCTCCCCCCTTAAGTCTTTTAGTTTCAGAGGGTAAGTCTATCAGGTGGTCGACGCTCTCTCGTGGAGCGCCGCAGTTGTGGCTCTGGTGGCTGAGCCTCAGCATGCGTCTCTGTCACCTGAGGTGATTCCGGGCTGCCGCAGGGACTGTGCATGCTGAGGACTGTCTTTGTTGCTCGTACACTGGCAGTGGTGTGGGTGCTATCTCATCATGCTCTTCCGGTTTCTCCGTGTCTATGCTGAATCTTGTCTTTACTTGGTCCAAGTGTTTGCTGCATATCTGCCCATTGTTTAGTCTGACCACCATGACTCTAGTTCCTTCTTTGCCAATTATGGTGCCCTCAAGCCATTTGGCTTCCAAAGCATGGTTAAGAACAAATACCGGGTCATCTATTTCTATACACCTCCCCCTTGAGCCTTGATCATGGAGCTCGGTTTGGGACTGGCGCTTGCCCTCAACAATGTCTGCCAGGGCTGGGTGAATGAGGGACAGCCGCGTCTTGAGCGTGCGTTTCATGAGTAATTCCATTGGCGGGACTCCCGTGAGCGAGTGCGGCCGGGACCTGTAGGCCAGCAGGAGGCGCGATAGGCGGTACTGAAAGGAGGGTCCTTGGATGCGTAGCATGCCCTGCTTTATGACTTGGACCGCCTGTTCCGCCTTGCCATTGAAGCCGGCTTGAACGACGCTGTCCGGACATGCTTGATCCCATTGCCCGACATAAACTCCTGGAATTCATGGCTAGTAAAACACGGGCCATTGTCGCTGACCAGGATGTCCGGCAAGCCGTGAGTCACGAAAACCGTATGCAGACTCTCCACTGTGATGGATGTCATGCACGAGTTCAATATGGTGCACTTGATCCACTTCGAGTATGCATCGACAACAATCAGGAACATTTTCCCTATGAACGGGCCCGCATAGTCTACGTGAATGCGTGGTCATGGCCTGGTGGTCCAGGGCCAAAGGCTGAGTGAAGCCTCCCTGGGGGCATTGCCCAGCTGGGCACACGTCGTGTTCCAGGTCTGAGTCAATCCCCAGCCACCATACATGTGACCGATCAATGGCCTTCATTTACACGATGCCAGACTGCTCGCTGTGGAGTTCGCTGATGAACGCTTCCCTTCCTTTCTGGGGCATGACTATCCGGCTGCCCCACAACAGGCAGTTAGCTTGGATGGAGAGTTTGTCCATCCGTCTCTGAAACGGCATGTCTTCCTCAGGGCACGCACTGTGTGTGGGCGCCCAATTCCGAGTCAGGACACATTTCTTTATCATGGATAGGAGGGGGTCCCTATTGGTTCAGAGTTTGATCTGTTGGACTGTGATGGGGAAGCCCGCAGTGTCAAAAGCCTCAACGGCCATGACCATCTCAGCACACTGCTCCGACGCCCCCTCGGTGGTGGCCAGTGGGAGCCTGCTGAGTGCATCAGCGCAATTTTTGGTGCCTGGCCATTGCCGTATGATGTAGTCATACGCAGCCAGCATGAGGGCCCATCGCTGTATGCGAGCTGGCGTGTTAGCGTTGACAGCTTTGCTGTTGGACAACAAGGATGTTAACGGCTTGTGGTACATCTCTAGCTCGAACTGTCTACCAAAAAGGTACTGGTGCATCTTTTTCGCACCGTACACACACGCGAGTGCCTCCTTCTCGACCATACCGTATCCACGCTCTGCCTGGGAGAGCAACCTGGAGGCCGTCATCATTACCCTGCTGCAATACACATCAACCCCGTAGGATGACGCATCGCATGTTAAAACCAGTTTTTTACAAGGGTCATACAAAGTCAACAGTTTGCTGGAACACAGCAGGTTCCTCGCCTTATTGAAAGCCCGTTCTTGACAATCCTCCCAAAACCATTCACAACCGTTATGGAGGAGCATGTGTAGCGGCTCCAACAATGTGCTTAAGTTCGGCAGAAAGTTTCCAAAATAGTTCAGAAGTCCCAGGAATGATCGTAACTCTGACGTGTTGCCAGGCCTGTGCGCCCAGTGAATCACCTCAGTTTTTGATTCAGTGGGCCGGATCCCGTCTGCGGCAACCCTCCTGCCCAGGAACTCGACCTCTGGGGCCAAAAACACGCACTTGGCCTTTTTCAGCCGCAAGCCTACCCGGTCCAATCAGTGTAGCATCTCCACCAGGTTGCGGAGGTGTTCCTCGGTGTCTCGACCCGTTATAAGGATGTCTTCTTGGAATACGACCGTTCCAGGGATGGACTTGAGCAAGCTTTCCATGTTTCGCTGAAAGATAGCCGCTGCCAAACGAATGCCAATCGGACTGCTGTTGTAGACAAATAGTCCTTTGTGCATCGTGATGGTGGTCAGAAGCTTCGAATCTCCCGCCAGTTCCTGAGTCATGTAGGCCGAAGTGAGGTCCAGCTTCATGAACACCTTTCCACCTGCCAGTGTGGCAAAGAGGTCCTTCGCTCTCGGAAGCGGGCATTGGTCTTGTAGTGACACCCGGTTAATGGTGGCTTTGTAGTTGCCACAAATCCTAACCGAGCCATCTGCTTTGAGGACTGTAAAGATGGGACTTGCCCAGTCGCTGAATTCAGCGGCCGAAATTATGCCCTTTCTGAGCAGCCTGTCCAATTCACTTTCAATTTTCTCACACATCATGTACGGCACCGCTCTGGCTTTGTGGTGCACTGGTCTGGTGTCCGGAGTGATGTGTATCACTACTTTAGTGCCCTTGAATGTTCCGACACCGGGTTGAAAGAGTGACTCGAATTTTTGCAATACCTGCGAGCATGAACTTCGCTCCACGGATGAAATAGCGTGCACATCCCCCCCCCATTTCCAATTCATCTCAGCTAGCCAACTCCTCAGAAGCGCGGGGCCATTTCCCGGAACAATCCAGAGTGGCAGCCGGTTCTGTAATCCATTATGCGTTAACACCAAGTTTGCACTGCCCAGCACTGGGATGATCTCTTTGGTGTACGTACATAGCTGCGTCACAATGCGTTCCAGTTTGGGCCTGCTAGCTCTGTGTGGCCATAGTCTCTCAAATTGTTGGGCACTCATGAGTGACTGGCTAGCTCCCGTATCCAGCTCCATGTGCACTGGGATGCCATTCAGTAAGACTTTCATCATCATGGGTGGCGTTTTAGTGTATGAGCTGTGGACGTCAGCCACATGAACTCTCTGAACTTCAGCATCCATGGTTGTTCCCCAGGCCTCATCCTGCATTGCAGACCCCTCATCTGGTTCTTCTGTCTTGCAGACTAGCCTCGCTACTGCCTTTTTGCACATCCTGGCCAAGTGTCCACTGACATTACAAATCCTACAGGTATAAAGCTGGAACCTGCAGCTTTTGGCAGTGTGTCTACCCCCACATCTCCAGCATGAGCTGAGATTGCTGTTAACAAAAGGACTATTGCCAGGCATTCCTCTCTGATGGCCCGTTTGGCTGTTTCTAAGCACTCTGAATGGTCCCATCACGGGATGCATTGTTCCTCGTGATGGCGTGAATTGCCGATCCCCTTTCCATTGTCCCTGTTGCGGGCCCAACCTGGAGCTTGTTGCTACCTGGGCAGTATCAAATTGCCCTTGCCTGCCTGCCTGGGCGGTGTTGAATTGCCCTTGCCTGCCTGCGGGGTTCTGTATCACTTTTACATTAACTCCCTGGTTCATCGCAACGTTAAAACCAGGGCTGTGTGCGTAAATTAGCTTGGTCTCCTCTTCCCCTGCCACAAAGGTCTGAGCTATCAACGCCGCCCCTTCTAAAGTCAGGTCCTTGGTCTTTATAAGCTTCCTGAAAATGCCGGCATGATTAATGCCCTCGATGAAAAAGTCCCTTAAAATCTCCCCCCTGCAGGCATCAAAGAACTTACAGAGACTGGCCAAACACCGCAGTTCCGTCATGAAGTCCGAGATATTTTGACCCTCCCGACACCGGTGAGAGTAGAACCAGTGCCGGGCCATGTGTATGCTACTTGCCGGCTTGAGATGCTCACTGATCAGCTGGCTGAGCTCTTCGAAGGACTTGTCCGCTGGCTTTTGGGGTGCGAGCAGGTCTTTTATCAGCGCATACGTCTGTGGACCACAGCAGGTCAGTAGATGTCTCTTCCAGCCAGTCCTTTGTGATAAAGCTCTGCTGTAGTCTTTCCACAAAGTCATCCCAGTCCTCACCCACACAGTAGCGTTCCTCTGTGCCACCGGTGGCCATCCTCGTGGTTCGGTGATTCCAGTTTCTCGTCGCCAGATGTAGTGTCTCTGCACCTTGTTACAAACTCACACAAGGCATGTATATATCAGACACGGTCACTCTGTGACCTGCACTTTATTCCCAGGACCAAAAAGTGCTGACCCAGGGTGGGACCTCCCCTTTTATACCTGGAAACCCAGGTGAGGAGTGTCTTCCGCAAGCTCACCCCCTGTGGTGGTCAGGGTGTGCATTTCAAGGGTACAGGTACAGTGTGCATGAGTTACAGTTACGTAACTATTGTCATTTCAAGATGGTGAAATACATGACACAGGTCTCCATAACCAGTGCCTGTGAAGAGTCACTTGGTTACTCAACCAGAAAACACCAAAACTGGTTTGATGAAAATGATCAGGAGATTCAAGAACTAATGGATCGTAAGTGCAGAGCATTTTTGAGCCTCAAGCAACTGTACAGATGGCTCGAGGCTGAGGTCCAACAAAAAACCCGGGACCTAAAGAACAGGTGGTGGATGGAGAAAGCACAAGAGATACACCAACTGGCCGACAGCCATGATATGCGAGGATTCTTCATTGCAGTCAAGGCCACCTACGGTCCAAACTCTCAAGGCCCCACCCCACTCTTGGCCAAGAATGGGGAAACACTCATCAAGGACACCGAGGCTGTCTGGGCCCGCTGGAAGGAACACTTTGAAGATCTCCCCAATCGAGACTCTGCCTTTGACTCAAGTGTTCTCAACTCTATCTATGCGACCCACCACCACCTTAGTGAAGCCCCAAAGCTGCACGAGATAGGCAAAGCCATAAAACAGCTCAACAATAACAAGGATACGGGTGCGGATGGAATTCCTGCTGAGGCGCTAAAGTAAGGCAGAGAGGCACTGTTGGCGCGGATACATGATCTCATCTCTCATTTGGAGGGAGGAGAGCATGCCGGGAGATCTCGGAGATGCAGTGATCGCGACCATCTTTAAAAAGAGGGACAAGTCCGACTGCGGCAACTACAGGGGAATCTCCCTGCTATCAGCCACTGGGAAGGTTGTCGCTAGAGTTTTCCTCAACTGTCTTCTCCCTGTGGCCGAGGAGCTCCTCCCGGAATCACAATGCGGATTTCGTCCCCGAAGGGGCACAACGGACATGATCTTTGCAGCGCGACAGCTGCAGGAAAAATGCAGGGAGCAGTGCTAGCCCTTACACATGGCCTTTTTTGATCTTACAAAGACCTTTGACACTGTCAACTGTGAGCGCTTATGGAGCATCCTCCTCCATTTTGGATGCCGCCAAAAGTTTGTTAACATCCTTCGCCTGCTCCACGACGACATGCAGGCTGTGATCCTCACCAGTGGTTCCATTACAGACCCAATCCACGTCCGGACCGGGGTCAAACAGGGCTGCGTCATCGTTCCAACTCTCTTCTCAATCTTCCTCACTGCCATGCTCCACCCCACAGTCAACAAGCTCCCCACTGGAGTGGAACTAAACTACAGCACCAGTGGGAAGCTGTTTAATCTACGCCACCTCCAGGCCAGGATAAAGATCACCCCAACGTCTCGTTGAGCTGCAGTACGCAGACGACCCCTGCGTCTGCACATATCCTGAGGCTGAACTCCAGGATATAGTTGATGTATTCACCGAGGCATATGAAAGCATGGGCCTTACGCTTAACATCCATAAGACAAAGATCCTCTACTGCACAGCACTGCCCCACAGTCATCAAGATGCACGGCGCGGCCCTCGAGAACGTGGACCACTTTCCATTCCTCGGGAGCCTCTTATCAACAAAAGCAGACATTGATGCGGAGATTCAACATCGCCTCCAGTGCACCAGTGCAGCCTTTGGCCGCCTGAGGAAATGAATATTCGAAGACCAGGCCCTCAAATCTACCACCAAGCTCATGGTCTACAGGGCTGTAGTAATATCTGCCCTCCCGTATGGATCAGAGGCATGGACAATGTACAGAAGACACCTCAAGTCGCTGGAGATATATCACCAACGATGTCTACGCAAGATCCTGCAAATCCCCTGGAAGGACAGGCTAACATCCCCAGCATTGAAGCATTGACCATACTCGATCAACTTCATTGGGCAGGCCACATAGTTCATATGCCAGACACGAGATTCCCTAAACAATTGCTCTATGCGGAGTTCCTTCACAGCAAACGAGCCAAAGGTGGGCAGCAGAAATGTTACAAGGCCACCCTCAAAGCCTCCCTGGTAAAGTGCGACATCACCACTGACACCTGGAAATCCTTGGCCAAAGACCGCCCTAGTTGGAGAAAGTGCATCCGGGAGGGCGTTGAGCTCTTCAAATCTCAACGCCGCGAGCGTGAAGAGGTCAAGTGCAGGCAGCGGAAGGAACGTGCGTGAAATCAGTCCCACCGCCACTTCCCCCGATGAATGTCTGTCCCACCTGTGACAGGATCTGTGGCTCTCGTGTTGGACTGTTCAAGTACCAAAGGACTCACTTTAGGAGTGGAAGCAAGTCTTCCTCGATTCCAAGGGACTGTCTATGATGATGAGGATGTGGCACACCAACTGCACATTCACTGAGTGGTAGCCTTTGCGGTTACAGAATACTTCAGGATTGTTATACTGTGCCCCCAAAGCGATGTGGGTGTAGTCAATGGCGCCCTGCACCATGGGGAAGCCCGCTATCCTGGCAAAGCCACATGCACACTTCAGCTGACTCTCTCGTCATGGGGAAGGAAATGTATTCCCTTCTTCTGTAAAGAGCATCTGTCACCTGTCGGATGGAGCAATGGATGGCAAACTGGGAGATGGTGGAGACTGGATGGATCCACTGGCGTTGAAATTGAGCGCTACGGTGACCTTGACTGCCACTATCACTATGGTCTGGGGCTCGAGGTCTGGTTGTAGGAAGTGGCAGAACTCAGTGACCATATCCATAGTGAAGTGCAGCCTTCGAACACAAATTGATGTAGGAGAATTGCTGCCAGAATACCATGCGAAGGTAAGGTCTCCTGTTGACAGCCCTGATCTACCTCCTTCCTCTGGCCACATTTTGCTGTCTTTCTCTCTGCCTAAGTTGCCTTCAATGGTGACATTGGAACAGGTGGTCGATTACCATCACAGCCCCCATGAAATTAAATAGACGTCTTTTCAAATCTGTCCTGAATGAAAGTAATGACATTTTAAAATCCAGAACACTATTTCAACAGAAAATCTAATGAAATCTGTGGAAAAAGTCTGTCTCGCTATATGAAAGTAATTAGCAAACAGTAATGGTCAACTAAAATTCTTCCCATAGATGTCGCCTTTAAATAGTGCTCTTCCAGCCGATTACCGACTCAAACGCGATAGCTGAAGCTGGCATTGTCATTGCTAGGCGAAACACGGGGTGCGACAGAATTTAGTTTCCGGGGCGGTAACAGGGTGCCGCGAAAGGCAATAACATCATCATCACCACCGAGCGGGGCGCTACATTTTAGCGGCGCCGCAAAGTTACCAGTTAATTTAACGGGGGGCGCTATTTTCGCCGTGCCCAGGCAAAAAGTTACTTGCGTCCCATTAGCGCCTCCCAGAGGCGATAAGGGCGCAAAGTACCCGAATTTCTCCCCCAAAGTATTAATTTAACAAGTCCCTATCTGTCTTTAATGGACCATATTTCTCAGATTGAAAATGATATTGGATAAATACTTGAAGGGGGAAAAGTAGGGGAATGGGACTAATTGGATAGCTCTTTCAAAGAGTAGGCACAGGCACGATGGGCCAAATGGCTACCTGCTATACTGTATGGTCCTATGAAAGTGGGGATTGTAACCTTGCATCCCTGCTTTTACAGTTAGGAAACACATTGGAAATTGTGCAGGTCATGTGGGCGGGCTGCTCGATTCTGCAGGCGATCGGGTGGCAGCTTGTCCGTCAAATGTTAATCATGCCCTGGAGTTAAAATTGTCTAGTTCTCTCGTTGGCAATGCCCCGTCCTCCCCACCCGCTGTTTTCCCTCTCCGAGTTAAAATTGAACCTAATGTTTCGGCTCAGACGTGAATAACAGTTACTTGGGCAAAGTACTGGAGATCGTCCAACAGCCATGGAACTGTACTCTAGGGGGGGTTAACAGCTTCTGCAAAGGATAGAAAGTTCGCAAGAAAGAAAGATGTTAGATGCACATCAATTTAGAGAGAAGGAATGTATTTTTTGTGTACTCTTCAAAGCCTAATCTATAATAGTGTCACAGCTAAAGTACATTCATGAATAGCCACCTCCACAGGGACCCTTCTGTTTGCATTATGCTTAATAATTAATATCAACTACAGTCACAGAAAAAACACAAGATTGTTTCTCTGCTGGTCATGCATTGACAGATGCACTTACTGAGGCTACAGTCAATGAACCTGCAGACTATGGGATAGAGCTCATTAAAGCAATAGGTGAAAGTCAAGTGCTTTAATTAGCCTGAGATCCCCGATTCCAAGATTAACCAGCTGGGGATTCCCAGGATCGTGTGGTGGTTCAATGCATTAAAAGGCTCAGTGTGCTATGCCACAGTGGTAGGATATAAGTTCATACACACAAAAAGAATAAACTTTGAATTCTGGGAATCTAAAGTTAGAAGCGTTAGAAATACATTGGTCCCAATATTGATGGGGAGGGGGAGGCTGAAATGAACCGACAAATCCGACAAGCGGTTGGGGGTGGGGAGAGGCCGAAGGCTTCCTTGAGGGTCCTGAGGGAAAGTTTTGCTCCTCCTGGCCCACAAGGAGCTCAAAGAACCACTTGCCTTCAGGAAGCCGGCAGCACTCGGGCCACGGTTCAACTGTCGGGAATCCCACCTACTCACTTTCTTTTGAATGTAATTCACGGCTCAGATAATGTTATCAGGCCATGACTTTTTGGTATGGTAATTCGGCCCCTGCTAGCCTTTTTCAGGCGCCTCATCCATGGCCTGAATTCTGCACTTAAATTTTAACTGGGTGTGAATGGGGTTTGATTTCCCGGTTCTGAGATTTTAACCCTCCTGTTGTGGGGAGGGCGGAGGGCAATATTAGGGGATTCAAATTGAGGGCATAGAGGCTGAAAAGAGGGGTAATGTATCAGTTGGAGACCCTAGCTTTGATTTTACTTGAATACTGCCATTACTCCTTTTGTGTTCCTAACACAGTTCAGACTGCACACAGCGAGATTAAAGTAACAGTAACCTAAGTCTTTATTAAGACACTCCAGAGTGAGGAACAGGCCTTAGGGGCCGGCTTATATACAGTGCTCCCAAGGGATGCTGGGATCCCTTGGAACTCCAGGGGTTGCACTCCCTGATGGCGGAACATGGGAGTTCATGCTTTACAGATGCACAACATCACTCCCCCCCCCCGCCCCCCCAAGTCAAAGTGAAAGCTATTTACAAGGTGACGTGGTCGGGAGCCTTTCTTTCCCTGGTGAACCACCTCAGTACAAATGTCTGTTCTGGTGTGTTGGCTGAGCCCTCGCTGGGCTGGTGTGTTGTTGGCCCTGCAGGGCTGCTGGGTGAGCCTGGCCTTGCCAAGCTGTTGGGCATGATGGGTTCAATTTCCTGGTCCGGGATGGTGTCATTGATCCTTTGGGTGTGTATTGTGGGCTCGAAAAAGGTGGTGTCTGCTGTGGTTTGTTCAGGACAGTCTGTGAATCGCAGCCTCGTTTGGCCCAGGTGCTTTCTGCAAATTTGTCCATTGTCTAGTTTGACTACAAACACCCTACTCCCTTCTTTGGCTATCACGGTGCCCGCGATCCACTTGGGACCATGTCCATAGTTTAGAACATACACAGGGTCATTCAGATTAATTTCCCGTGACACAGAGGTGCGACCATCGTTTACATTTTGTTGCTGCCGCCTGCTCTCTACCTGATCATGCAGGTTGGGGTGAACCAGCGAGGGTCTGGTTTTAAGTGTCCTTTTCATGAGTAGCTCAGCTGGGGGCATCCCTGTGAGCAAGTGGGGTCTCATGCTGTAACTGAGCAGTACTTGGGACAGGCGGGTTTGGAGTGAGGTTTCTGTGACTCGTTTAACGCTTTGTTTGATTTTTTGTAATGCCAGCTCTGCCTGCCCATTGAAGGCTGGTTTAAACGGGGCCGAGGCGATATGTTTGATCCCATTGCGGGTCATGAATTCTTTAAATTCGGCACTGGTGAAACATGGCTCGTTGTCACTGACCAGTATGTCAGGCAGGCTGTGGGTGGCAAACATGGCCCTCGGGCTTTCAATGTTGGCGGTGGCGGTGCTTCCCGATATTATTTCACATTCAATCCATGTTGAAAAAGCATCCAACAACACCAGGAACATTTTAGCGAGAAACGGGCCCACATAGTCAACATGCATCCTTGACCATGGCCTGGAAGGCCAGGATCACAAACTTAGTGGTGCCTTTCTGGGCGCGTTGCTCAACTGAGCACACACGCAGCATTGCCATACACAGGACTCTAAGTCAGAGTCGATACCGGGCCACCACATGTGGGATCTGGCTATAGCTTTCATCATTACTATACCCGGGTGTGTGCTGTGGAGATCCGAGATGAATGTCTCCCTTTGGGTAGCACTATACGGTTACCCCACAACAGGCAGTCTGCCTAAATGGACAGCTCGTCCTTTCACCGCTGGAATGGCTTGATTAGCTCTTGCATTTCAAAGGGGATGCTGGCCCAGCTCCCATGCAGTACACAGTTTTTTTTTACTAGGGACAGCAGATGGTCGAAGTCCTAATCTGACAGGTGATTTATCATTTTCAAAAGCTTCCATGACCATCAACAAGTCTGCGGGCTGCACCATTTCCACCCCCGTGGTGGGCAATGGTAGCCGACTGAGAGCATCCGCACAGTTCTCGGTGCCTAGCCTGTGGCAGATGGTATAGTTATATGCTGATAGTGCGAGTGCCCACCTTTGTATTCGGGCTGAGGCATTAGTATTTATCCCCATGTTTTCAGTGAACAGGGATATGAGGGGCTTGTGATCGGTTTCCAACTCAAATTTGAGGCCAAAGAGGTACTGATACATTTTCTTTACCCCGAACACACACGCTAATGCCTCTTTCTCAATCATGCTGTAGGCCCTCTTGGCCTTAGACAAGCTCCTGGAGGCATATGCGACAGGTTGCAACTTCCCTGCAACGTTAGCTTGTTGTAATACATACCCGACTCTGTACGACGACGCATCACATGCTAGCACAACTCTTTTACACGGGCTATACAATACAAGCAGCTTGTTGGAGCATGAAATGATTCTGGCTTTCTCAAAAGCAATTACTTGTTTTTTTTTCCCATACCCATTCTCACCTTTACGCAACAACACATGTAGGGGCTCTAAGTGGGTGCTTAACCACGGTAGAAAGTTACCAAAATAGTTGAGTCCCAGGAACGACCGCAGCTCCGTGACATTCTGTGGCCTGGGCGCATTCCTGATAGCCTCTGTCTTGGCGTCTGTGGGCCGAATGCCATCCGCTGTGATCTTTCTCTCCCAAAACTCCACTTCTGTTGCCATGAAGACGCATTTCGAGCTCTTCAGCTGCAATCCTACGTGATCCAGTCGCTGAAGGACCTCCTCCAGGTTTTGTAGGTGTTCGACGGTGTCCCTACTCATGACCAATATGCCTGATAAACCACCGTGCGTGGTACCGACTTGAGTAGGCTCTCCATGTTTCTCTGGAAGATCGCTGCAGCTGACCGAATTCCAAACGGGCATCTGTTGTAGATGAACAGTCCCTTGTGTGTGTTGATGCAGGTGAAGCTCTTCGAAGACTCCTCCAGCTCCTGCGTCATGTAGGCCGAAGTCAGGTCGAACTTGGTGAACATCTTGCCTCCTGCCAGCGTCGCAAATAGGTTGTCTGCCTTAGGTAGCGGGTATTGGTCCTGTAGCGAGAAACAATTAATAGTTACTTTATAATCGCCGCAAATCCTGACCGTGCCATTACTTTTGAGTACTGGAACAATCAGGCTGGCCCACTCGCTGAATTCCACTGGGGAGATGATGCCCTCGCGTTGCAAACTGTCCAGCTCGATTTCCACTCTCTTCTCTCATCATGTGAGGTACCGCTCGCACCTTGTGGTGAATGGGTCATGCCTCTGGGACCAAGTGGATCCGCACCTTCGCTCCGGAAAAGTTTCCAATGCCTGGCTCAAAAAGGGAAGGAAATTTGTTTAGAACCTGGGTACATGAGGCCTCATCGACATGTGATAGCAATCGGATGTCATCCCAGTTCCAGCAGATTTTGCCCAGCCCGCTCCTTCCAAGCAGTGTGGGGCCATTGCTTGGGGCAATCCAGAGTGGCAGTTCGCGCACCATGCCCTTGTCGGTGACCTTGACCATGGTGCTGCCCAGGACAGTGATGAGCTCTTTGGTGTACGTTCTCAGTTTCGTGTGGATGGAGCTCAGGGCTGGTCTGAGTGCCTTGTTACACCACAGCCTCTCAAACATCTTTTTACTCATGATAGATTGGCTAGCACCAGTGTCCAGTTCCATGGCTACGGGTAAGCCATTCAATTTTACATTTAGCAAGAAAAGGTGGACATTTCGTCGAAAATGTGTGCACCTCGTGTACTTCAGCATCTGCCTCCTCTCGCTGAGGCTCGAAATTGCTTTGATCTACCATGGACCGATCTTCCTCTGCCACGTGGTGGTTAGCAGGTTTTGCAGAGCTTGCAGCTCGTTTGCAAGCTCATTGGAGGTGCCCCAATGTTCCACAGTTCTTGCAAACATACCCTTTGAAGCGGCATGAATAGGCTGAATGGGAGTCTCCACAACGCCAACAACGTGTGAATTGCCTTGCATTCATCCTTTATTGCAGACTCTGAGTCATCTGGGTCACCTGAGGCCTGCTGGCAGTTGCAGACTTGTGGTTTCTGCCCTGTACATTTCTGCTCGCAAACATAGTTCCAGTTAATTTATGAACATTGCTAGCACTTGTGTGCTGAGAGATTTGTTTGGTGTTATCACTGGTGGACATAAACGCCTGTGCTATTGCAATGGCCTTACTGAGGGTCGGTGACTCTACAGGCAAAAGTTTTCGTAGGATGGTCTCGTGGCCAATGCCTAGTATAAAAAAGTCTCTGGGCATCTGCTCCAGGTAGCCATCAAACCCACATTGTCCTGCAAGTCGCCTTAGCTCGGCGATATAGCTCGCCACTTCCTGACCTTCAGATCGCTGGCACATGTAGAACCGATAGCTCGCCATCAGCACACTCTCCCTCGGGTTAAGATGCTCCTGAACCACTGTACACAGCTCCTCATATGACTTATCTGTGGGTTTCACTGGAGCGAGAAGATTCTTCATGAGGCAGTAGGTCGGTGCCCCACAGACTGTGAGGAGGACCAATCTCCTTTTTGCAGCGCTTCCTTCTCCGTCCAGCTCGTTAGCTATAAAGTACTCGCCTAGCCGTTCGACATAGGCTCCCAGTCCTCACCCTCCGAGAACTTCTCCAGGATGCCTACAGTTTGCTGCATCTTTGCGTTGGATTAGTATTCTCGTCGCCAGTTATTGTGTTCCTAACACAGATGAGACTGCACGTAGGGAGGTTAAAGTAACAGTCATCTCAGTCTTTAATAAGACACTCCAGAGTGAGGAACAGGCCTTAGGGGCCGGCTTATATACAGTGCTCCCAAGGGATGCTGGGATCTCTTGGGACTTCAGGGGATGCGCTCCCTGGTGGCGGAACATGGGAGTGCATGCTTTACAGATACACAACAACTCCATTGAGTTTAAATGGACTAACGCCACCGTTAAAATAAGTAGTACAAAAGCAAAATAAGTAGTTCAAAAGATGCTGGAATTTGAAATAAGTTAAACTCAGTAGTGTGGCTATCATGGCCTCCACGCTATACTCAAGCTTTTCTAGCCTGGATTTTAACCCAGCCTGACTGGCGTGGATGGTTGGGCACCTCATTAAAATGGCGGTTGGCAGGTTCACGGTGTCTTCGAGACGTGTTGCCACCTGCCGCGGGAGCCCACAAGATGCAGAAGTTGTCCCAGGTGACACCGAACGCACCAGCAAAATCTGGCAGCATTGGGTCACAAGTGCTGTTTCAAATATTTTTCAGGTTCCTCGTGGCCCAGGAGGAGCAGGAGTATTCCTCTTGGCCCAGCGAAGGAACTTTAGGCCTTCTCTACACAGAGCATTCCTTTCTTGTTCTCCGGCTACAATCGGCTCGAACCACCCATCTTCACTTATTGTGCCCCAAATCAGCATTCCGATTTTGCGCTCTCACCCATTTGCTCTTGCATCATTCCCACTAGCTTCTGGTAGGAGACAAGTCAAAGAGACGTAAATGCAGGCCAGGAGTTAAAATTGCCCGGGCCTCAGTAAGCTGTCTGCATGAGTTTTCGCCCACCCTGCGACCCTTCCAGCCCGAAAGTGGTCCAAGTTAAAATCGGGACTTTTATTTTATTCTTCTGAGGACCAGGAGGAGCGCAAGTGTTTTATCCTGCCCTACAACAAAACTTTGAGCCTCTCCCGCCCCGGGCTTCCCTCCCCTTCTCTTGAGTTGATTTGCTGTCCCGGCCATATGACCAATAAGAACATAAGAAATAGGAGCAGGAGTTGGCCATTTGGCCCCTCGAGCCTGCTGTGCCATTTAATAAGATCATGGCTGATTTAACCTTGGGCTCAGCTCCACTTCCCTGCCTGCTCCCCATAACTCTTCACTCCCTTATTGTTCAAAAATCTGTCGATCTCCACCTTAAATATATTCAATAACCCAGCTTCCACAGCTCTCTTGGGCCGAGAATTCCACAGATTTACGACCCTCTGAGAGAACAAATTCCTCCCCGTCTCAGTTTTAAATGGGTGTCCCCTTATTTTGAAATGATGCCCCCTAGTTCTAGTTTTCCTCATGAGGGAAAGCATCCTCTCTGCATCTACATTGTTGAGCCCCCTCAGTATCTTACATGCTTCAATAAGATCACCTCTCATTCTACTAAACTCCAATGAGTATAGGCTCAACCTACACAACCTTTCCTCATAAGTCAACCCCTTCATCTCAGGAATCAAACTAGTGAACCTTCTCTGAACTGCCTCCAATGCAAATATATCCGTCCTTAAATAAGGAGACCAAAATTGTACACAGTACTCTTGGTGTGGCCTCACTAATAGTCTGTACAGTTGTAGCAGGATTTCTCTGCTTTTATACTCCAGCCCCTTTGCAATAAAGACCATTTGTCTTCTTGATTACTTGCTGTACCTGCATACTAACTTTTTGTGTTTCATGCACAAGGACATCCAGGTCCCTCTGTACTGCAGCCTTTTATAATTTATCTCCATTTAAATAATAATTTGCTTTTTTACTTGTCCTGCCAAAGTGGATAACCTCACACTTTCCCATATTATACTCCATCTGACAAATGTTTGCCCATTCACTTAGCCTGTCTATATCCCTTTACATCCTCACAATTTGCTTTCCTACACATCTTTGTTTCATCAGTAAACTTGGCTACATTACACTTGGTCCCTTTCTTCGAGTCATTAATATAGATTGTAAATAGTTGAGGACCCAGCACTGATCCCTGCGGCACCCCACTAGTTACTGTGTGCCAACCGGAAAATGACCCTTTTATTCTTTCTCTCTGTTTTCTGTTAGTTAGCCAATCCACTCGCCAAGCTAATATATTACCCCCAACCCTGTGTACTTCAGTTTTGTGTAGTAACCTTTATGTGGCACCTTATCGAATGCCTTTTGGCAATCCAAGTACACCACATTCACTGGTTCCCCCTTATCCACCCTTTTCGTCACATCCTCTAAGAACTCCAGCAAACTTGTCAAACATGATTTCCCTTTCGTAAAACCATGCTGACTCTGCTTGATTGAATTACACTTTTCCAAATGTCCTGCTACTGCTTCCTTAATAATGTACTCCAGCATTTTCGCAATGATTAATGTTAGGCTAACTGGTCTACGCTTTTCTGCTTTCTGTCTGCCTCCTTTTTTAAATAGGGGTGTTCATTTGTGGTTTTCCAATCCGCTGGGATTTCCCTAGAATCCAGGGAATTTTGGTAGATTACATCCAACAGATCCACTATCTCTGCAGCCACTTTTAAGACCCGAGGATGCAAGCCATCAGGTCCAGAGGACTTGTCCACCTTTAGTCCCATTATTTTACCAAGTACTTTTTATTTTGTGATAGTGATTGTATTAAGTTCCTCTCTCTCTATTGCCCCTTGATTATTCACTATTGGGATGCTTTTAATGTCTTCAACTTTGAAGACCGATACAAAATATTTGTTCAAAGTCTCTGCCATTTCCCTGTTCCCCATTATTAATTCCCAAGTCTCATTCTCTAAGGGACCAATATTTACTTTAGCCACTCTCTTCCTTTTTATATATCTGTAGAAACTCTTATTATCTGTTTTTATATTTTTTGCTAGTTTTATCTCACAATCTATCTTCCCTCTCTTGATTATTTTTATATTTGTCCTTTGCTGTTCTTTAAAAGTTTCCCAATCCTCTGGCTTCCCACTAGTCTTGGTCACTTTGTGTGCCCTTGTTTTCAATTTGATACCATCCTTTATTTCTTTAGTTAGCCACTGATGGTTATCCCTTCTCTGAAAGTCTTTCCTTCTCACTGGAATATATTTTTGTTGAGAGTTATAAAATATCTCCTTAAATGTTTGTCACTGCTCATCAACCATCTTACACTTAAATCTGTTTTCCCAGTCCACTTTAGCCAACTCTGCCTTCATACCTTTGTAGTCTCCTTTATTTAAGCTTAGGACATCATCATCATCATAACACTGGTTTGAGATCCAATTTTCTCACCCTTTAACTGAATTTTAAATTCAACCATGCTATGATCACTATTTCCTAGAGGATCCTTTACTAGAATATAATTTATTAATCCTGTCTCATTTCACAGTAACAGATCTAAGATAGCCTGCTCCCTGCTTGGTTCTACAACGTACTGTTCAAGGAAACCATCCCGGATACACTCTATGAACTCTTCCTCAAGGCTACCTTGGCCAATTTGATTTGTCTAATCAATATGAAGATTAAAATCGCCCAATGATTATTATTGTTCCTTTTTTACAAACCTCCATTATTTCTTGATTTATACTCCATTATTTCCTTCAGCCTTGGGAATCTATATGCACACTCTGCTCTTCTGACACTGACTTATTCCTTCATTTCACCATCAGCAGAAGCTTGTTGAGCCAATATTCCCCCCCCCCCCCCCCCCCGCCCTTTGCTGTCTGGACTCCCCTAAGGGGGAGCCATGATCTTATTGAATAACAAAGCAGGCTCCACAGGCCTAATGGCCTACTCCTGCTCCTATTTATTATGTTCTTATGTCATTACAATATAGTTGGGTTCAACAATCAATATGTGCCCTATGATCCCGATTCAAGACCTGCCTCTGGAAATATCCAATAAAGAGAAAGTGTACCACAAGGAATTTTTTTTAAATTCATTCATGGAATCTGGGCATTGCTGGCAAGGCCAGCATTTTTGCCCATCCCCCATTGTCCTTGAGAAGGTTGTAGTGAGCCGCCTTCTTGAACTGCAGCAATCCTTTTGGTGAATGTACTTCCACAGCACTGTTAGGGAAACAGTTCCAGGACTCTGACCCAGTGATGCTGAAGGAACAGCGATATACTTCCAAGTCAGGATAGTGTGTGTCTTGGAGAGGAACTTGGAGGTGGTGGTGTTCACATGCGCCTGCTGCCCAGGTCCTTCTAGGTTGTAGAGGTCGCGGGTTTGGGAGGTGTTGCCGAAGAAGCCTTGGTGAGTCGCTGCAGTGCATCTTTTGGATGATACACACTGCAACCACAGTCATCATCATCATCATAGTCAGTCCCTCGGAATCAAGGAAGACTTGCTTCCACTCCTGAAGTGAGTTCTTTGGTGGCTGAACAGTCCAATATGAGAGCTATAGACTCTGTCACAGGTGGGACAGACAGTCGCCGAGGGAAGGGGTGGGTGGGACTGGTTTGCCGCGCGCTCCTTCCGCTGTCTGCACTTGACCTCTTCACGCTCTCGGCGTTGAGATTCGAAGGGCTTAACTCCCTCCCGGATGCACTTTCTCCACCCAGGGCACTCTTCGGCCAGGGACTCCCAGGTGTCAGTGGTGATGTCGCACTTTATCAGGGAGGCTTTGAGGATGTCCTTGTAACATTTCCTTGGCCCACCTTTGGCTCGTTTGCCGTGAAGGAGCTCCGCAGAGAGCACTTGCTTTGGGAGTCTCGTGTTTGGCATGTGAACTATGTAGCCTGCCTAGCGAAGATGATCGAGTGTGGTCAGTGCTTCAATGCTGGGAATGTTAGCCTGGACGAGAACACTGACGTTAGTGCGCCTGTCCTCCCAGGGGATTTGCAGGATCTTGCGAAGATATTGTTGGTGATCTATCTCCAGCGACTTGAGACGTCTTCTGTACATCGTCTATGCCTCTGAGCCATACAGGAGGGCGGGTATTACCACAGCCCTTTAGACCATGAGCTTGGTAGTAGATTTGAGGGCCTGGTCTTCAAACACTCTTTTCCTCAGGCGGCCGAAGGCTGCACTGGCGCAGTGTTGAATCTCCACATCAATGTCTGCTTTTGTTGATCCCCGATGGGAAGTAGACCACTTTGTCGAGGGCAATGCCGTGAATCTTGATGATTGGGGGATAGTGCTGTGTGGCGAAGACAGGCTGCTGGAGGACCTTTGTAAGGCGTAAGGCCCATGCTTTCATATGTCTGCACACATTCTGAGGCTGAACTCCAGGATATAGCCACAGTATTCCAGTGGTGGAGGGAGTGAATGTTTAAGGTGGTGGATGGGATGCCAATCAAGCGGCCTGCTTTGTCCTGGATGGTGTCGAGATTCTTGAATGTTGTTGGAGCTGCACTCATCCATCATACTCCTGACTTGTGCCTTGTAGATAGAAACATAGAAACATAGAAAATAGGTGCAGGAGTAGGCCATTCGGCCCTTCTAGCCTGCACCACCATTCAATGAGTTCATGGCTGAACATGCAACTTCAGTACCCCATTCCTGCTTTCTCGCCATACCCCTTGATCCCCCTAGTAGTAAGGACTTAATCTAACTCCTTTTTGAATATATTTAGTGAATTGGCCTCAACAACTTTCTGTGGTAGAGAATTCCACAGGTTCACCACTCTCTGGGTGAAGAAGTTTCTCCTCATCTCGGTCCTAAATGGCTTACCCCTTATCCTTAGACTGTGTCCCCTGGTTCTGGACTTCCCCAACATTGGGAACATTCTTCCTGCATCTAACCTGTCTAAACTCATCAGAATTTTAAACCTTTCTATGAGGTCCCTTCTCATTCTTCTGAACTCCAGTGAATACAAGCCCAGTTGATCCAGTCTTCCTTGATAGGTCAGTCCCGCCATCCCGGGAATCAGTCTGGTGAACCTTCGCTGCACGCCCTCAATAGCAAGAATGTCCTTCCTCAGGTTAGGAGACCAAAACTGTACACAATACTCCAGGTCTGGCCTCACCAAGGCCCTGTACAACTGTAGCAGCACCTCCCTGCCCCTGTACTCAATTCCCCTCACTAAGAAGGCCAACATGCCATTTGCTTTCTTAACCACCTGCTGTACCTGCATGCCAACCTTCAATGACTGATGTACCATGACACCGAGGTCTCGTTGCACCTCCCCTTTTCCTAATCTGTCACCATTCAGATAATAGTCTGTCTCTCTGTTTTTACCACCAAAGTGGATAACCTCACATTTATCCACATTATACTTCATCTGCCATGCATTTTCCCACTCACCTAACCTATCCAAGTCACTCTGCAGCCTCATAGCATCCTCCTCGCAGCTCACACTGCCACCCAACTTAGTGTCATCTGCAAATTTGGAGATACTACATTTAATCCTCTCGTCTAAATCATTAATGTACAGTGTAAACAGATGGGGCCCCAGCACAGAACCTTGCGGTACCCCACTAGTCACTGCCTGCCATTCTGAAAAGTCCCCATTTACTCCTACTCTTTGCTTCCTGTCTAACAACCAGTTCTCAATGGTGGAAAGGCTTTGGGGAGTCAGGAGGTGAGACACTTGCTGCAGAATACCCAGCCTCTGATCTGCTCTTGTTGCCACAGTATTTACGTGGCTGGTCCAGTTATGTTCCTGACCCCCAGGATGTTGATGTTGGGGGATTCAGTGGTGGTAATGCCACTGAATGACAAGGGGTGACAGTTAGACTCTCGCTTGTTGGAGATAGTCATTGCCTGGCACTTGTCTGTCACAAATGTTACTTGCCACATATCAGCCCAAGTCTGAATGTCATCCAGGTCTTGCTGCATGTGGGCATGGACTACTTCATTATCTGAGGAGTTGCGAATGGCATTGAACACTGCAGTCGTCAGTGCACATCCCCATGTCTGACCTTATGATTGAGAGAATGTCATTGAAGAAGCAGCTGAAGATGGTTGGGCCTAGGTCACTGCCCTGAGAAACTACTGCACCAATGTCCTGGGGCTGTGTTGATTGACCTCCAACAACCACAACCATCTTCCTTTGTGCTAGGTATGACTCCAACCAGAGGAGACTTTTCCTCAGATTCCCATTGACTTCACTTTTACTAGGGCTTCTTGATGCCACACTTGGTCAAATGCTGCCTTGATGTCAAGTACAGTTAGTCTCACCTCATTTCTGGAATTCAGCTCTTTTGTCAATGTTTGGACCAAGACTGTAATGAGGTCTGGAGCCGAGTGGTCCTGGCGGATCGCAAACTGGGCATCAGTGAGTAGGTTATTAGTGAGTAAGTGCTGCTTGATAGCATTGTTTACGACACCTTCCACCACTCTGCTGATGATTGAGAGTAGACTGATGGGGCAGTCATTGACGGATTAGCTTTGTCTTGCTTTTTGTGGATAGGACATACCTGGGCAGTTTTCGACATTGTCGGATAGATGTCAGTGTTGTAGCTGTACTGGGACAGTTTGGCTAGAGACTGGTGCGCAATTCTTCAGCACAACAGCCGGGATGTTGTCAGGCCCCCTAGCCTTTGCTGTATCCAGTGCGCTCAACTGTTTCTTGATATCACGTAGAGTGAATCGAATTGGCTGAAGACTGGCATCTGTGATGATGGGGATCTCAGAAGGAGGCCGATATGGATCATCCACTCGGCACTGGCTGAAGATGGTTGCAAATGCTTCAGCCTTTTCTTTTGCACTCCCATGCTGGACAACTATCATTGAGGATGGGGATATTCATGGAGCCTCCTCCTCCTGTTAGTTGTTTGATGGTCCACCACCATTCACGACTGGATGTGGCAGGACGGCAGAGCTTTGATCTAATCTGTTGATTGTGGGATCACTTAGCCCTGTCTATAGCATGCGGCTTCCGCTTTTTAGAATGCATGTAGTCCTGTGTTGCAGCTTCCCCAGGTTGGTGCCTCATTTTTAGATACACCTGATGCTGCTGCTGGTGTGCTCTTATGCATTCCTCATTGAACCGGGTTGGTCCCCTGGCTTGATGATAATGGTAGAGTGAGGGATATGCCAGGCCATGAGGTTACAGATTGTGGTGGAATGCAAATCTACTGCTGCTGATGGCCCATGGCACCTAATGGATGCCCAGTTTTGAGGTACTAGATCTGTTCTGAACCTATCCCTTTTAGCATGGTGGTAGTGCCACACAATACAATGGAGGGTGTCTTCAGTGTGAAGACGGGATTTCGTCTCCACAGTGATTGTGCGGTGATCACCGCTACCAATGCTGTCATGGACAGATGCATCTGCGACGGTGGGGGATTGGTGAGAACGAGGTCAGGTAGGTTTTTCCCTCCTGTTTTTTCTTTCACCATCTGTCGCAAGCCCAGTCTGGCAGTTACGTCCTTCTGGACTCGGCCAGCTTGATCAGTAGTGCTGCTACTCTTGGTGATGGACATTGAAGTTCCCCCTCTCCCACCAGTCCTGAAGTACATCCTGTGCCCTTGCTACTCTCAATTCGTTTTCCAAATTGTGTTCAACATGGAGGAGTAGTGATTCATCAGCTGAGGGAGGGCGGTAGGTGGTAAACAGCAGGAGATTTCCTTGCCCTTGCTTGACCTGAAGCCATGAGACTTCATGGGGACCGGAGTCAATGTTGAGGACTCCCAGGGCCACTCCCTTTCGACTGTATACCACTGCGCTGCCAACCTTGGTGGGTCTGTCCTGACGTTCAGACTGGACATAACCAGGATGGTGATGGAGGAGTTTGGGACATTGGTTGAAAGGTGATTCTGTGAGTATGACTATTTTGCTTGACTAGTCTGTGGGCCAGCTCTCCCACTTTTGGCACAAGTTCCCAGATGTTGGTGAAGAGGTTTTGCAGGGCCAACTGGGTTGGGTGTGCCGTTGTCGTGTCCGTAGCTGGTGCCTAGTGGTCCGTCCGGTTTCATTCTTCAAATTCTTCCTTGTAGCTTTTCTTTTACAACTGAATTGCATGCTAGGCTATTTCAGAGGGCACATGTCAACCACATTGCTGTAGGGCTGGAGTCACACATCGGCCAGACCAGGTAAGAATGGCAGATTTCCTTCCCTAAAGGACATAGTAAACCAGATGGGGTTTTACCACAATCCGTTAGTTTCATGGACACCATTGCTGATATTAGCATTTTTTTTAAATTCCAGGTTTTTATTTAAGTAACTGAATTTAAATCCCACAGCTGCAGTAGTGGGATTGGAACTTGCGTCTCTGGATCATTAGTCCAGGCCTCTGGATTACTGGTCCTGTATTCCCAAGGAGTTTTGTTGGATCATGAGTTCATGAGAAGGCCCAGCAGCATTAGCATTAGATTCCCAAGGAGACACATATCATTCATTTTATAGAGTGCCAGATGATTGTACAGTCAATTCATGTTGAGAAATCAAAGACATTTCATGTAAACATGAGTTTGTTACTGTTGCCACATAGCACAATTTAAACCCAAATATTTTTACAAAGTGCTGTAAGATGTCAGAGCTGTCAAGTTTATTATGTATATGTACGGGGAGTACGTGCAGAGGGGGACTCACAGGAAACTCAGGAAATCCTGCGGGAACAGCCTGTGATTTCCCAAGAATCACCTCTAATACTTTTAATATAATAACAGAAAAATGGCTGATTGTAGAATGAAAGAGATAAGCAATGCTAGAGTTCAGAGAATCTCATTGACCTGTTCAGTTTATGCTTGAGAGGTGGCAAAGCTCTGATCAGCAAAGTTCACTTAAGAACACTTGATGCCCTTGTATAACATTCCTGTGTGACTTCTTCTAGCTTCATAGTGATTGCTTTTATAAGTGAGCGGCTTGCTTGGCCACTCCAGAGGGTATTATGTCAAGCACTTAGTGTGTAACTGGAGTTGCATGTAGGACTGGCAGGTCGTCTTCACTTGAAGAAAGGTCATTAGTGAACGAGCTGGGTGTCGGCCTGTGGCTCAGTGGCACACTCGCCTCTGAGTCTGAAGCTTGTGGATGTAAGTCCTATTCCAGGAACTTGAGCACATAAATCTAGTGCAGTGCTGCACTATCGGAGGTGCCGTCTTTCGGATGAGACATTAAACCGAGGTCCCGTCTGCCCTCTCAGGTGGATGTAAAAGATCCTATGGCACTATTTCGAAGAAGAGCAGGGGAGTTATCCCCAATATCCTAGCCAATATTTATCCCCAATTTTCAAACACCAGCTGCCTGTTTTTTAGGCAAGAAACAGGTGGCCAGCAGTTGAGAATTGATCTCCACCCATGTGACTATTCGAAGAAGAAGGGAGTTCTTCTCGTGTCCTAGCCAGCATTTCTCTCTCGGGTAACACCTCCAAAAAGAGATCAATTAGTCTTTCCTCTCTCTTGCTGGGACCTTGTTGTATGCAAACTGACTGCTACATTTGCCTACATAACACCAGTGAGTGCACTTCACAAGTTAATTGGTTGTAAAGCATTTTGGGACATCCTGATGAAGTGTGGTATGAATGCAGGCATTTTCTTTATAGAAGGAAAATCTAATTGGACCAAATTGCAGGAACAAACAGCATGCACTGGAATTCTTGTGCTTTGGCTTCAGTTGGAAAAGTAACCAAGTCAACCATGCTGTTGGTTACTGATCGAGTCCATTAGTTAGTGTCAATGTAATGCTGACACATAGCGAGCAAAATGTCAGCAGCTAAACTGACCTGGTTACAGATTTCCTCATTCAATTCTCATCCAATCCAAACGAAAGGCCAAATCTGTCTGCCAACAATAATTTGATTATGTGTTATGTGATAGTCTGTTTTATTTAGTATTAAAACATGTAGTTGAAGGGACAAGGCCCACAGTTCAAAGGAACACCAAGATTGAAAAGAATAAGATATAAGATGAGTGTAGTGTATTTGCTTCATGGATTCTTTGCTTAAGAATTCATCGCTACACATTTTCTGTAAAGAACTAGCTGGTTTATTAACAAAGGTTTAACCATCAGACCGAACACTACCAGTTCATCCACCAGGCTCACAACTGCACACCTCATCGTGGGGAACCTGAACTCAATTCACTGGGGTTTTATTGAGTCTTGTGAACATCACATGATTGGCTAAGCCACTCACAGCTCCACAACTATTTTAAAGTAACATTCAATCAAGTGCCCCCTTTTAGTAAGGGCACTACAACCCACAAATTTCCAAATAAAACTTTAAAGGAAACTTAAATCAAATTAAAATTTGGCTGCCGGTGGTGATGATGCACTCCAGTCCCTCTGGTGCCCATCTCTGACAGAAGGCCGCGAGCATACCAGTGCAACAGCTCCACAATTTTGTGAGTATGCTCACAGGTACATATATTACAATGAGGTAAATGAGAAAGTAGTGATGCCAAACCTGAGCCTTAAAACCTGCAGATTATAGTATTAAGAGGGAGTTAAGGAGTTCTACAGCACTGAGCTACTGAGAATCACCTTGGAGTTTAATTTTAATTTTAAAAATTCACGTAGATCCCAAAAAGTTTAATAGAAGTGCCAAGGGTGCAGGTCTGAAACGTCGACATCAAGGCCCACACATCATATATGGAGCACGAGGTCTGGATATTAGGGTCACAAAGCCATGGTAACTTATTTCCTACCTTATAAAGTGGTAATTTTGTAATTCTATGTTCCCAACGGCGAGCCCCTCAAGAGAAGTACATCATCATCATAGGCGGTCCCTCGAATGAGGATGACTTGCTTCCACATGAGTTCACAGATGTTTCAATGAAGGACCCGATGTTCCAGTCCTGAACTCCAATTGAGGAGGTAGAAGTTGCCTGTGCGTGGATTTTTTGAATGTGTGGTGACCATTGCACATCAGCCACCACACGGGCTTGGCAGAGCAAGTATTAATCCAGTGGCAAGGGTTAACCAGGACGACTGGAGACCTGCTCTGCTGCACGGACCTAGTGCGCACACATATCGCAGTATGGGCAGGCCCGTGCTGCCCTTGGGCCCTCGGCTCCTCTGGGCCCCATACCCTCATTTGCCGCACCTCCGCCACGATCTCTCGCCGCTCTTCTGCCAAAAACACTCGCTGCACCTCCACCACGATCACCCACCAAATCTCAGCCACGATTCCTCATCGCTCTTGGTGGCCAACTATCTAAGTTTTGTGTGGACACGCAGCGTTTTCAACCCCCATTCACGCTGTTTAAATTAGCTCTGGAAAATTAGCCGCCTTGCCCAAGGATGCACCACGATTTACCATTCTTCACACGTGTGGAGTTTCAGCATAGAAGAGGAACATCATGGTATTTTATCGTGTAAGTTCACCAGTTCTGGCTGCACCAAAAAATGTTGGCATGTACGCAGGCACCAAATATAAAAATTAAAGTACAGTCAACCTAAAGTAAAATCATAAACAGTAATTTTTATTATTCATTCTCGGGATATGGGTGCCACTGACAAGGCCAGCATTTACTACACATCCTGAGTTGCCCTTGAGAAGGTGGCAGTGAGATTCCTTCTTGAATCGCTGTAGACTATGCGGTGAAGTGCTCTCACAATACTGTTAGGGAGGGAGTTCCAAGATTTTGACCCAATGACCGTGAAGAAATGGTGATATATGTCCAAGGCAGAATGGTGTGTGACTTGGAGGGGAACGTGGAGGTGATGGTGTTCCCATGTACCCACTGCCTTTGTCCTTCTAGGTTGCGGGTTTGTGGGGTGCTGTTGAAGAAGCCTTGGTGAGTTGCTGCAGAGCATCTAATACATTGTGTACAGTGCAGCCATGGTATGCCGGTGATAGAGATCTGTAATACAACCCTTGTGATACAATAAGCCCTGTGATAGACCTGTAGCAGACTGTAACATAGCCTGGTACAGTCCTGTGATACAGTCTTTTTATAGAGATCTGTGATAGAAACATAGAAAATCTAGCCTGCACCGCCATTCAATGAGTTCATGGCTGAACATGCAACTTCAGGACCCCATTCCTGCTTTCTCGCCATACCACTTGATCCCCCTAGTAGTAAGGACTACATCTAACTCCTTTTTGAATATATTTAGTGAATTGGCCTCAACAACTTTCTGTGGTAGAGAATTCCACAGGTTCACCACTCTCTGGGTGAAGAAGTTTCTCCTCATCTCGGTCCTAAATGGCTTACCCCTTATCCTTAGACTGTGACCACTGGTTCTGGACTTCCCCAACATTGGGAACATTCTTTCTGCATCTAACCTGTCTAAACCCATCAGAATTTTAAACGTTTCTATGAGGTCCCCTCTCATTCTTCTGAACTCCAATGAATACAAGCCCAGTTGATCCAATCTTTCTTGATAGGTCAGTCCCGCCATCCCGGGAATCAGTCTGGTGAACCTTCGCTGCACTCCCTCAATAGCAAGAATGTCCTTCCTCAAGTTAGGAGACCAAAACTGTACACAATACTCCAGGTGTGGCCTCAACAAGGCCCTGTACAGCTGTAGCAACACCTCCCTGCCCCTGTATTCAAATCCCCTCGCTATGAAGGCCAACATGCCATTTGCTTTCTTAACCGCCTGCTGTACCTGCATGCTAACCTTCAATGACTGATGTACCATGACACCCAGGTCTCGTTGCACCTTCCCTTTTCCTAATCTGTCACCATTCAGATAATAGTCTGTCTCTCTCTCTGTTTTTACCACCAAAGTGGATAACCTCACATTTATCCACATTATACTTCATCTGCCATGCATTTGCCCACTCACCTAACCTATCCAAGTCACTCTGCAGCCTAATAGCATCCTCCTCGCAGCTCACACTGCCACCCAACTTAGTATCATCCGCAAATTTGGAGATACTGCATTTAATCCCCTCGTCTAAATCATTAATGTACAATGTAAACAGCTGGGGCCCCAGCACAGAACCTTGCGGCACTCCACTCGTCACTGCCTGCCATTCTGAAAAGTACCCGTTTACTCCTACTCTTTGCTTCCTGTCTGACAACCAGTTCTCAATCCACGTCAGCACACTACCCCCAATCCCATGTGCTTTAACTTTGCACATTAATCTCTTGTGTGGGACCTTGTCGAAAGCCTTCTGAAAGTCCAAATATACCACATCAACTGGTTCTCCCTTGTCCACTTTACTGGAAACATCCTCAAAAAATTCCAGAAGACTTGTCAAGCATGATTTCCCTTTCACAAATCCATGCTTACTTGGACCTATCATGTCACCATTTTCCAAATGCACTGCTATGACATCCTTAATAATTGATTCCATCATTTTACCCACTACTGAGGTCAGGCTGACCGGTCTATAATTCCCTGTTTTCTCTCTCCCTCCTTTTTTAAAAAGTGGGGTTACATTGGCTACCCTCCACTTGATAGGAACTGATCCAGAGTCAATGGAATGTTGGAAAATGACTGTCAATGCATCCACTATTTCCAAGGCCACCTCCTTAAGTACTCTGGGATGCAGTCCATCAGGCCCTGGTGATTTATCGGCCTTCAATCCCATCAATTTCCCCAACACAATTTCCTGACTAATAATGATTTCCCTCTGTTCCTCCTCCTTACTAGACCCTCTGACCCCTTTTATATCCGGAAGGTTGTTGGTGTCCTCCTTAGTGAATACCGAACCAAAGTACTTGTTCAATTGGTCTGCCATTTCTTTGTTCCCCGTTATGACTTCTCCTGATTCTGACTGCAGAGGACCTATGTTTGTCTTTACTAACCTTTTTCTCTTTACATATCTATAGAAACTTTTGCAATCCGCCTTAATGTTCCCTGCAAGCTTCTTCTCGTACTCCATTTTCCCTGCCCTAATCAAACCCTTTGTCCTCCTCTGCTGAGTTCTAAATTTCTCCCAGTCCCCGGGTTCGCTGCTATTTCTGGCCAATTTGTATGCCACGTCCTTGGCTTTAATACTATCCCTGATTTCCCTTGATAGCCACGGTTGAGCCACCTTCCCTTTTTTATTTTTACGCCCGACAGGAATGTACAATTGTTGTAGTTCATCCATGCGGTCTCTAAATGTCTGCCATTGCCCATCCACTGTCAACCCCTTAAGTATCATTCGCCAATCTATCCTAGCCAATTCACGCCTGTGATAGAGTCCTGTGATAGAGAACATACGCCCAACATTCACGTCCAACTCATTGATATATACCACAAAAAGCAAGGGACCCAGTACTGAGCCCTGCGGAACCCCACTGGATACAGCCTTCCAGTCACAAAAACACCCATCAACCGTTACCATTTACTTCCTGCCTCTGAGCCAATTTTGGATCCAACTTGCCACTTTGACCTGGATCCCATGGGCTTTTACTTTCATGACCAGTCTGCCATGTGGGATCTTATCAAAAGCTTTGCTAAAATCCCTATACATTACATCATACGCACTGCCCTCAACGATTCTCCTGGCTACCTCCTCTCAAAATTCAATCAGATTAGTCAGACACGACCTTCCCTTAACAAATCCATGCTGACTGTCCTTGATTAATCCATGTCTTTCCAAATGAAGATTTATCCTGTCCCTCAGGATTTTTCTGATAATTTTCCCACCACTGAGATTAGGCTGACTGGCCTATAATTACTCAGTCTATCCCTTTCTCCCTTTTTAAACAAAGATACAATATTAGCAGTCCTTTGGCACCACACCTGTAGCTAGAGAGGACTAGACAATGATGGTCAGAGCCTCTGCTATTTCCTCTTTACTTTTCTTAACAGCCTGGGATACATTTCATCCAGCCTGAGAATTTCAAAGCTGCTAAGCCCCTTAATAATTCCTCTCTTACGATGTTTATCTCGTCTAATATTTCACACTCCTCCTCCCTCATTACAAAGTCTGCATTGCCCCCTCTCTTTTGTGAAAACAGATGCAAAGTATTCATTAAGAATCATGCCCACATCTTCTACCTCCACACATAGATTTCCTTTATGGTCTCTAATAAGCCCCCACTCTTTTTCTAGTTATCCTCTTGCTCTTAATGTATTTATAAACCATCCCTAAACATCACTAATAACTACCCCATTCTTACTGAATTATGATCACTAGCACCAAAATGCTCTCCCGCTGATACCCCTTCCACCTGCCCCACTTCATTCCACCAAACCAAGTCTAGAACTGCCCCCTCCGTTGTTGGACTTGTTACATACTGGCTGAAGAAGTTCTCCTGAATGCATTTTAGGAAGTCTGCATCCTCTGTACAATTTGCACTGTTTTTTTCCCAGTTAATATTAGGGGAGTTGAAATCCTCCACTATTACAGCTGTATAGTTTTAGCACTTCGCAGCAATTTGCCCATATATTTCTTCTATCTCCCTCTGACTGTTTGGGAATCTATAGCACACTCCCAGAAGTGTGATCGCCCCTTTTTTGTTCTTCAATTCAACCCATATGGCCTTGTTTGATGACCCTTCTAACATATCATCCCTTCTCACAGCTGTAATTGTTTATTTAATAAATACTACAAGCCTCCCTCTTTTTTTTACTCCCCTCTCTATCCCATCCTAAAACCCTGTAACCAGGAATGTTGAGCTGCCATACCTGCCCTTCTTTCAGCCATGTCTTAGTAATAGCTATAATATCGTACTCCCAAGTGTCTATCTGTGCTCTCGGCTCATCTGCCTTATTCCCTACACTCCCTGCTTTGATGTATATAAAAGTTTGTGGTGCCAAACTCCCTTGTTGTCAATTTCCAACCCTTGTTTCCTCTGTCTTCCAAATTCACTTTCTACTTTTCTATTGCTCAATTCCAGCTTTGCTTCTCTCTCCACTGAATCTATTCTCCAATTCCCATTGTCATGTATCTCACACTACTGTATATAACTGTATATTACCATGCTATACATGACTGTAACTAGATATGACCTGTAACCACAAGCATACTTTACCACCAGCAGTGCACTTGCAGGAGACACTGCATACCTGTCCCACACAGGTATATAAAGGCAGGTCTCAGGCAAGTGTGGCACTCGAGAGCTGTGAAATAATGGTGCAGGTCCAGAGTGACCTTGACTTCAGCATATGCCTCGTGTAAGTCTGTACTGCAGGATCAGGACTTTACAGTGACGACGAGTTACGGGATCACAGTATCCACAGAATGGCTACCAACGGCTCACATGAGAAATACAATGCTGGAAACAATTGGGAGGACTTTATAGAAAGGCTCCAGCAAAACTTTGTAACCAAAGACTGGTTGGGCGACGATAAGGCAGACAAGAGAAGAGCCTAATTCTTGACCAGCTGTGGCTCGAAAACATACGCCTTAATGAAGGACCTGCTGGCACCCGAGAAACCAGCAAGCAAGTCGTTTGAGGAGTTGAGCACACTGGTGAGAGACCACCTGAAGCCAGTGAGCAGCCTACACATGGCTAGACACAGGTTCTACAACTACAGACGCTGTGTTGGCCAGAGCATACCCGACTTTGTGGCGGAACTTCGGAGGTTGGCTAATTTATGTGAGTTCTCCGATGAACTAAGGAGAGAAGTACTGAGAGACTTTTTTATTGAAGGAATAGGCCATGCAGGCATATTCCGAAAGCTTATAGAAACCAAGAACTTGACCCTAGAGGCAGCAGCACTGGTCGCACAGACATTCTTGGCAGGAGAAGAAGAAACGAGGTTGATCAATACTGCGGGTACGACAACTAACGAAACATTGGAACAAGGGGTTCACAGTGTGAAACAAGCTGTTACCCCCACACACAGACAAAGGCAGGAGAGCAGGCCTTCAACAGCAGGCAGTGGCGCCAGAAGCCATCAAGGGCCACATGAACGGCCGTTCACACCTCATCAACCCACAATGCGAGCAATCAACTACAGACTGAGAGAAGCGCAAGAGAGATCAGCCAGACCCAGCTCATCCTTCGGAAACAATGGAACGGTCTGTGCTGGAGATGTGGGGGAAGGCACTCAACAAGGGGGTGTCGATTTCAGCATGCTGTTTGCAAAAAACTGCAACTATACAGGGCATCTGGCTCGCATGTGCAGAAAAACAGCAGCTCGGCTGGTTTACGAATCGGAAGGGCCGGAAAGCGGACCAGAAGACAGGGGGGACAGTGCCCGGGATGCCGAGGTACAGTGGGTCAACTCAATCAATGTCCACTGTTCTTACAACAAGACGCCTCCAATAATGATGAGGGTCGTACTCAATGGGATACCCGTCAACATGGAACTGGACACGGGAGCAAGTCAATCTCTCATGAGCGTCCAACAATTTGAATAGCTGTGGCCGCACAAAAGCAACAGACCAAAACTCACAAGGACCTATACCAAAGAAATCGTCCCAGTCCTTGGCAGCGCCATGCTCTCAGTCACACACAAAGGGACGGTGAACCGACTTCCCCTGTAGATTGTCCCCAGAGATCTCCCAGCACTGTTGAGGAGAAGCTGGCTGGCAAAACTAAATCGGAAATGGGATGATGTTCACGCCATGTCGTCAGAGGAACGGACCTCCTGCTCAACAGTTCTAAGTCGTTTTGAACATCTCTTTCAGCCAGGTGTAGGCACCTTCAAAGGGGCGAAGGTTAAAATCTACATCACACAGGCTGTGCCTTATGTGATGAGGGAAAAGATTGAACACGAACTGGACTGGCTTCTGCGGGAAGGCATTATCTCACCCGTGGAATTTAGCGCCTGGGCAAGTCCCATCGTCCCCGTCATGAAGCCTGATGGATCCGTACGAATCTGTGGGGATTACAAGTCTACCATAAACAGAGTCTCCCTACAGGACCAATACCCGCTGCCCAGAGCGGAGAACCTATTTGCCACATTGGCTGGAGGAAAACTTTTCTCGAAATTAGATCTCACATCTGCGTATATGATGCAAGAACTGACCGAAGAGTCTAAGCTACTCACCACCATCAACAAACATCAAGGCCTTTTTATGTACAATCGATGCCCATTCGGCATCAGGATGGCAGCTGCTATATTTCAGCACAACATGGAGAGTCTGCTGAAGTCCATCCCGGGGACAGTTGTGTTTCAAGATGACATACTCATCAAGGGCAGGGACACCGACTCCCATCTCTGCAATTTGGAGGAAGTACTAACTCGATTGGATCGGGTAGGTCTAAGAGTTAAGAAATCCAAGTGTCTGTTTCTCGCGCCCGAGGTTGAATTTTTGGGCAGAAGGATTGCCGCTGATGGAATCCGCCTAACAGAATCCAAAACCGAAGCAATTTTTTCTGGCACCCAGGCCCCGGAATGTCTTGGAACTGCGCGCCTTTCTCGGGCTACTCAATTACTTTGGGAACTTTATGCATAATTTGAGCACGCTGCTGGAGCCTCTCCACGTGCTACTCAGAAAGAGGTGCGATTGGTTTTGGGGGGAAGCCCAACAACGCACCTTCAATAAGGCTCGCAACCTTCTATGTTCCAACAGTGTTTTAGCCTTTTTTGACCCAGGTAAAAAGCTAGTTCTTACATGTGATGCATCAGCGTATGGGGTCGGGTGCGTTTTACAGCATGTCAATGATGCGGGTAAATTACAATCCATTGCTTATGCCTCCAGGTCACTTTTGCGGGCGGAGCGCGGGTACGGTATGGTTGATGAGGCGCTCGCGTGCGTGTACGGTGTCAAAAAGATGCACCAATACCTTTTCGGGGCCAAGTTTGCATTAGAAACCGACCACAAACCCCTCAGTTCCCTGCTATCCGAGTGCAAGGCAATAAACGCAAACGTCTCGGCACTTATTCAGCGGTGGGCACTCATGCTGGCGTCTTACGACTACACAATAAGGCACAGACCAGGCACAGACAAGTGTGCCGACGCCCTTAGCAGGCTACCCCTGGCGACCACGGAAGGGTCCGACGAACAGGACTGTGAGATGGTCATGGCAATCAATGCCTTTGAATCCACAGGTTCGCCCATGACGGCTCGCCAAATCAGAGCCTGGACGACCAGCGACCCCACGTTATCCTTGGTCAAAAGATGTGTTTTAACTGGTGACTGGGCAGAGGCTCGCAATGCCTGCCCCGAGGAGATCAAACCTTTCCATAGGCGCATGCATGAACTATCACTACAGGCAGACTGCCTGATGTGGGGCAGCCGAGTAGTTATGCCCTTGCGAGGCAGAGAGGCGTTTGTCCGGGAGCTCCACCGCGAGCACCCGGGGATCGTCCTTATGAAGGCCATAGCCAGATCCCACGTCTGGTGGCCTGGCATTGACGCGGACTTGGAGCTCTGCGTCCGGCGGTGCACCATTTGTGTCCAACTCAGTAATGCCCCCAGGGAGGCCCCCCTAAGCCCCTGGTCCTGGCCCAGCAAACCATGGTCGTAGGTGTATGTAGACTATGCGGGCCCAATCATGGGCAAAATGTTCCTCGTAGTCGTCGATGCATTTTCAAAGTGGATCGAGTGCACCATTTTAAACTCGAGCACCACCTCCACCACTGTGGAGAACCTTAGAACCATGTTTGCAAAGCACGGAATTCCTGACATATTGGTCAGTGATAATGGTCCGTGCTTCACAAGCACAGAATTTCAAGATTTTATAGTTGACCACGGCATAAATCACGTTAAGACGGCACCGTTCAAGCCGGCCTCCAATGGCCAGGCAGATCGAGCAGTGCAGATCATTAAACAAGGCATGCTAAAAATCGAAGGTTCCACGCTGCAGAGCCACCTGTCGCGACTGCTGCTGGCATACAAGATCTCGTCCGCATTCGTTGACTGGGGATCCCCCCGCGCAACTCTTGACCTTAAAGACTAGGCTCTCGTTAATCCTCCCAGACATGCATGAAATTGTTGAGGCAAAACGCTGGAAGCTAACTGAGTACCATGACCGAAATTCGAGGGCGAGGTGGAATGAGATAGGGGACAAAGTGTTTGTGCTAAACTATGGCAGGGGTCCCAAATGGCTTGCAGGGACAGTAACAGGCAAGGAAGGAAACAGGCTACTGGTTGTACAAATGGACAATGGCCAAACCTGCCGGAGGCATGTAGACCAAGTAAAAAGTAGATTCACCAACAACACTGAAGAACCAGAGGCAGACTATAATGTGGAACTCACACCACACCTGATGGACAGACAGAGGGAACAACCTGAGGAAAGGGCAGTCTCTACAGACAGCCCAGGCGAGGATACCAGCAATCATACTGAACAAAACAGATAGCGCAGGCGAGATACCAGCAATCACACCGAAAGAAAAACAGGCACCAAGGCAAACAACTGAACCACAACTAAGACGCTCCACGTGAGAGCGTAGACCACGTGAGAGACTGAATCTATAAAGACAATAAGACCTTGGGGGAGGGTGATGTCATGTATCTCACACTACTGTATATAACTGTATCTTACCATGCTATACATGACCATAACTAGATGTGACCTGTAACCACAAGCATACTTTACCACCAGGGGTGCACTTGCAGTAGACACTGAATACCTGTCCCACACAGGTATATAAAGGGAGGCCTCAGGCAAGTGTGGCACTCGAGAGCTGTGAAATAAAGGTGCAGGTCCAGAGTGACCTTGACTTCAGCATGTGCCTCGTGTAAGTCTGTACTGCAGGGTCAGGACTTTACACCCATCCCCCTGCCAAGCTAGTTTCAACCCTCCCCAACAGCACTAGAAAACTCTCCCGCAAGGAATATAGGGAAGTGCAATACTAAAAAAGATTCTTCAATCCATCGAACCAGTTTCAAAAAATATTGCCTTTCAATCATCCATTTTCCAAATATCTATCCAATTTCCCTTAAATCTTTTCATACCTTCACTCCTTCCCTGCAAAATATCTGTTCTGCACAATCACCAATCTCTGTGCAAAATAATTACATTTTGCACCTTCCCTTTTCAAAGCTTCGCCAATTTCTATTCAATGTTATTCATTAATTTCTGTTGGAATATGCACATGTGTGGGCATCAGGAGAGAATGGGATTGGGTAATTCTTGCCCCCCACCCTCCTCCCCCACTATAGTTGGAACGTTTGTCTAGGCTCAAGCATCAATAAATGTTAACCTGGCTCAGTGGGTAGCACTCTTGCCTCTGAGTCAGTAGGTGATGTATTCAAGCCCCACTCCAGATACTTCAGCACAAAACTTTTGGGGAAGTATTGATGGAGTGGTGCATTGTCGGATGTGCTATCCTTTAGGCTTCTGTGGAGCAGAAACACCAGAATGGACCTGTTGGGCTGAATGGCCTGTTTTTTGTGCTGTGCTGTAGGCAGTTGGGCAATGTAGAGGACAATGGCCTGTCTGCCAAGCTGGGAGTTAAAATCTTTGGGAGATGAAGAGAGAGAATTGTAAGGAGGGAGAAGATAACGAAGAAGTTCTCAGGATCCTTTAGTTGTAACCCTGTGGTTATTCATGGTGCAATTAGAAGGATTATCAATCAAGATAACAAAAACAGATTATCTGCCATTATCACATTGTTGTTTGTGGGAACTTGATCTGCATAGATTGGCTGCCGCATTTCCCACATTACAACAATGACTGCACTTAAAAATTACTTCATTCTTCACCACCTGTTATTGATTTATAATTAAAAAAATATTTACATTTCTATAGCACTTTGGGACATCCGATGGTCATAAAATGTGCGATAGAAATGTAAGTCTTTTAATTCTAAATCAATAACAGATGGAGAAGAATACTACAGTGTATTCAGACTGTCTTATCTCTGCTTTCAATATTTTGTAAAAATGAATGGTTTTGAGTCAAAGTATCTCCATAGATTTTGAGGTGTTTACCTAAAAATGATGAATGTTCACATTGCTCCATTTGAATGCAGAGTTGAGTCGTCCTGAAACTCGGAAGCAGAAAGATCAATAATGGTACAGAAATCTCTGTTTTAACTTGTAAAATCACCCTAAATATAGTACTCTTCAACTGTCAACTCCCAGTTCTATTCAGGTGCACAGGCAATGTGGCAGCAATTTCAACCACACCTTCAGTTGTCTCTACAACATCAGTTGACATTTAATTGCTCCATATGTTCAGCCTAAAGCCTTAAGATATAACATTGATAAAGTAAGAACACATGCATCCCAGGGGCCATTTTTACTATGGACTAGAGAAAGTGGTGGTTTTTCGTAAAATATCGAATCATAAGAGCGTAGTAACAGGAGTAGGCCATCATGCCTGTTCTGCCATTCAATTAGATAATGGCTAATAGGTCCCCTGCAGTCAGAATCAGGGGAAGTCAAAATGGGGAACAAAGAAATGGCAGACCAATTGAACAAGTACTTTGGTTCGGTATTCACTAAGGAGGACACAAACAACCTTCCGGATATAAAAGGAGGAACTGAGGGAAATTCTTATTAGTCAGGAAATTGTGTTGGGGAAATTGATGGGATTGAAGGCCAATAAATCCCCAGGGCCTGATGGACTGCATCCCAGAGTACTTAAGGAGGTGGCCTTGGAAATAGCGGATGCATTGACAGTCATTTTCCAACATTCCATTGACTCTGGATCAGTTCCTATCGAGTGGAGGGTAGCCAATGTAACCCCACTTTTTAAAAAAGGAGGGAGAGAGAAAACAGGGAATTATCGACCGGTCAGCCTGACATCAGTAGTGGGTAAAATGATGGAATCAATTATTAAGGATGTCATAGCAGCGCATTTGGAAAGAGGTGACATGATAGGTCCAAGTCAGCATGGATTCATGAAAGGGAAATCATGCTTGACAAATCTTCTGGAATTTTTTGAGGATGTTTCCAGTAGAGTGGACAAGGGAGAACCAGTTGATGTGGTATATTTGGACTTTCAGAAGGCTTTCGATAAGGTCCCACACAAGAGATTAATGTGCAAAGTTAAAGCACATGGGATTGGGGGTAGTGTGCTGACATGGATTGAGAACTGGTTATCAGACAGGAAGCAAAGAGTAGGAATAAATGGGTACTTTTCAGAATGGCAGGCAGTGACTAGTGGGGTACCGCAAGGTTCTATGCTGGGGCCCCAGCTGTTTACATTGTACATTAATGATTTGGACGAGGGGATTAAATGTAGTATCTCCAAATTTGCAGATGACACTAAGTTGGGTGGCAGTGTGATCTGCGAGGAGGATGCTATGAGGCTGCAGAGTGACTTGGATAGGTTAGGTGAGTGGGCAAATGCATGGCAGATGAAGTATAATGTGGATAAATGTAAGGTTATCCACTTTGGTGGTAAAAACAGAGAGACAGACTATTATCTGAATGGTGACAGATTAGGAAAAGGGGAGGTGCAACGAGACCTGGGTGTCATGGTACATCAGTCATTGATGTTGGCATGCAGGTACAGCAGGCGGTTAAGAAAGCAAATGGCATGTTGGCCTTCATAGCGAGGGGATTTGAGTACAGGGGCAGGGAGGTGTTGCTACAGTTGTACAGGGCCTTGGTGAGGCCACACCTGGAGTATTATGTACAGTTTTGGTCTCCTAACTTGAGGAAGGACATTCTTGATATTGAGGGCGTGCAGCGAAGGTTCACCAGACTGATTCCCGGGATGGCGGGACTGACATATCAAGAAAGATTGGATCAACTGGGCTTGTATTCACTGGAGTTCAGAAGAATGAGAAGGGATCTCATAGAAACGTTGAAAATTCTGACGGGTTTAGACAGGTTAGATGCAGGAAGAATGTTCCCAATGTTGGGGAAGTCCAGAACCAGGGGTCACTGTCTAAGGATAAGGGGTAAGCCATTTAGGACTGAGATGAGGAGAAACTTCTTCACCCAGAGAGTGGTGAACCTGTGAAATTCTCTACCACAGAAAGTTGTTGAGGCCAATTCACTAAATATATTCAAAAAGGAGTTAGATATAGTCCTTACTACTAGGGGGATCAAGGGGTATGGCGAGAAAGCAGGAAAGGGGTACTGAGGTTGCATGTTCAGCCATGAACTCATTGAATGGCGATTCAGGCTCGAAGGGCCGAATGGCCTACCCCTCCACCTATTTTCTATGTTTCTATGTTACCTCAACTCCATTTACCTACCTTGCTCAATATTTCTTGATACGCTTACCTAACAAAAATCTAACGTTCTCAATCTTGAAAATTTCAATTGACCCAGCATCATAGAATCCTAGAATCATAGACTGGCTGAAGCACAGAAGAAGTTCATTCGGCCCATTGAGCCCATGCTGGCTCTCTGCAACAGCACCTTAGTTAGTCCCACTCCCCCCGCCCTTTTCCCGTAGCCCTGCAAGCCCTTTTCTTGCAGGTACTATTCCAACTCCCTTTTGAAAGTCGTGCTGGAGTCTGCCTGCACCACCCTTTCAGGTAGAGACTAACCACTCGCTGGGTAAAAAAGTTTTTTCTTATGTCGCTTTTGGTTTTTTTTACCAATCACCTTAAATCTGTTTCCACTGGTTCTCGACCTTTCCGCCAATGGGCACAGTTTCTCTCTATCTGCTCTGTCCAGACCCCTCATGATTTTGAACACCTCTATCAAATCTCCTCTCAACCTTCTCTGCTCTGAGGAGAACAACCCCAGCTTCTCCACTCTATCCACGTAACTGTAGGGGAGGATGAAAACCCCTTCATTTTACCCAGAAGGAAAAGGGCTGTGGGATCTGTCTGTGCTGCGATGTGAATTGAAACTGAGACGGTTTGACCTTGGCAGAGCAGTGATTGGACGGGGGAGGACACCGGAGGGCCAATGGTGGGACAGAGTCAGCCCGAAGAATGGGGCTTTCAAGCCAATGGGAGAGCACTTGCTTGAAAACTGTGGGACTGACTCATCGCCATTATCGGGCTATTGTCTTCCCCATGTTTACACTATGGAAGGAAATTATGCAGACCTTCAGAAAACTAGGGAACCCAAAAGAACCCAAGGGCCTACACAATGGCTACAGGAGGCCAACGCAATCAACACCCACTCAAACCTTGAGTAGGTTAACATCAGTGGAAAAAACCCGCAATAATCTAAAACTGCTGCATTTTTCAAAATCACAAAGCCCACCAAATGGAAGGAACGATTTCAGCAGAAGAGGCGGACTGGATAATCTGGCTATAAAAAGGGGTTTCTGACGCATTGTGTGTGGTTCCCTGCCCTCGTGATCCAACAACCAGCAAGCCTCTTGACATTGAAGGAAAACCAGTGTCCGAAGACACCGAAGATAGAAGAAACAAACCACCAGACTGCAGAAGGCACAGTAGTGAGTATAACCTCTGGTCCCCGGAACTCCCAACTCTGTTAGGCCAAGAAAGGTGGGAGGTTGGGCATTGTACTGCTGAACTTGTGTAAAGATTTTCGTTGTGTCCGTTTAGTGGGATTTAGGGGGATTGTTTTGTTAGTGTATTGCTGTTTGTTGAGATACATCTTGTCAAATAAATTGGAAGCCTAAGTTCCTCTTGGAATCACCTTGTCTCAGTTCTATTGTATTACATCTCCTGATCGTGAGTCTTATGTCAGAACCGTGTAAGGGAAGCTAGGAGCGCCTCAAAAACGCTCAACTGTGTGTCACAGGCTAGGGAAGAAAGGGTTAGGAGTGTTTGACACTCACAGGTGCCTCACAGGCTAGGCATAATCTGTGGGGACGTACGAGTCTCAAAAACCCCTTCATAAGCTGTGGACACAGTCTCTCCAGGGGTGCTCTTGCAGCACTCAGGGTACCTCACAGGCCAGGCATAAGCTGTGAGGGCAGAAGCCCAGAGAGAGACACCCAAGGCACAACAACACTCCTGAGAACCCCTTACAGAACATGGTGACCGTGGCAGGACATAAGCAAACAGGAGATGTTAATATAACAGATGAGGTGATAAGAGAGGAAACTAAAATGGAGGAGAGAATTTCCTCATACATTTTTGGCAAGGTGAACCTCACCAAACCTTGGGTGCAAGCCCTCACTCGGGCAGAGCGCCCAGTGGATGCTGCTGTCCAGTGGACAGCAGGGAAGGACCACAACCGCTGTGTCCTGCTCGGCAGCAGGGATGTGAGGCTCCCGCCGAGGGTCAGTTAAGGGCTGGATTCAGGCGACCAGGCACTGTCTGCTGCACCGGGTATGGTGGGACAGCCGGAGGTAGAGGGACCAGGGCGGATGTGCCCGGTTAGGCAGCGCAAGTACGGTCCTCCACAGGGAGGTGGCCAAGGTCAGGGAGCGCTGGAGAGCGACTTTATTATTCCCCATGGAGTTCAATCACTCAGGGCCATGGTGGCCCATTTGGCCGAACTCACTCGTAGCGGGGACCCGTCTATCCACTTCATGGAGGTGATGCAGGCAGGGGAAATTAATGGGTGCGACGAGGGCGAGACAGCCAAGCTGCTGCTCTTCTCTCTGGACAGCAAATTGTACCAGGCCCTACCGGCAGAATGCCGGAGGGGGCAGCGTACATTTACTGAGGTCCAGAGGGCCGTCTTTGAGGCTATGGGATTTGATGATGGCAGTCCTTTCGAACGGGTCGAAAGGACAAGGCAGCTCGCAGGGGAAACCCCGCAGGCGTTTGCGGACAGGCTGTGGGTGGTATACCACGCAGCCTGTGGGGAGCTCCTCGATCGGGCAAATTTTTCCGCGGTACAGATTGGCCGCTGGCTGAGGATGCTGGTGGCAAACTGCTTCCCCCGGTTCAAGGCCAGAGCAGAACTGTGGTTCGATCCCCGGGACCCCAACCTCACCGAGGAAGCAGTGGTCAGGCAACTGGTACTGGTCCAACGGAATGGAGGAGGGGAGGAGGAGAAAACCTCGAAAGGTCGGGTAAATTAAGTAAAACCCAACTCGATTCCCAAAAGGGAATGGCACCAGGAGGGTGGCCGCTCGTCTGATAAGGAGGGAGTGTGCTACGGGTGCGGGAAAGCTGGGCATTTTAAAAGGGATTGCAGGAGCCCTGTAAAGAGATATGGGGGGAGAAGTCCTTCAGAAGCCGCCCAGAGTGGGGGAAGTGGAGGGAGCTCCTCACCATCCCTTGACGAGATAGTAGCTGCAGTGAGGACAGCGCTGGAGGGGACTGGGAAGGTAGCCATGGCAACAGGCAGGGAAGCACCAGCAACCCTGCCAGTACAGAGGGCGTGACTAGCCCAGACCCAGCCTGTATACCTGTGCCCACTAGAATACGACCCCTGGGGACGACCCTGGGTCAAAATGGAGGTTGAGGGTGTATTGGGTACTTACCTTTTGGACACTGGTGCTTCCAGCACGATAGTCCATTCGGAGGACCCCGAAACCTCATCTCTATCAAACGGGGTGCCGTATCAACTAGTTGGGTTCACAGGAAATGAAAAGGCTGTGTTTTTCTCAGTCCTGCTCGCAGTTCGTTTAGGAGCACTCCAAACACAATGGAAGTGTGTGCTGATGAACTGGGAGCAGGTGGGAAAAGGGATCTTGGGGGCTGATTTCATCATCGATCGCCAGATCCTAGTAGACTTGAGGAATCACTGTCTATGGGGCACAGTGGGCGCGGGAGCAGAGGGAGAAGTCATAGTTATTGATAAGAAACAGGGAAAAGGGATTCTGTGTACAATGAATCCAAAAGGGGGTTACGACCTGGAGGTTCTGGTCGGTAACACCCCGGCCAGATCTTGCAGCATTTGCCACCCATAAACACGATTGTGGGAGAGTCACAGGAGTGGAGGTTAGAATAGATGGGGATCCCATGTCCAGCCCGCAGAGGGAGAAGCAGACTTGGAGACAGCTTTAAACTCGCTTGTCGAGCAGGGTGTTTTGAGACCCATAGCCACCCATGTCAACTCCCCGCTTTGGCTGGTTAGGAAACCAGACAATTCTTGGAGGACTACGGTGGATTATAGGGTGCTCAATAAAAACATCCCAGCTTCTGCCACCACAGTAGCGGCGGTTGCGGATCTGATTGGGGAAATCCCTGCATCCGCAACCATGTTCACAGTGTTGGACATATCCAACGGGTTCTGGTCTATCCCTGTACGGAGTGAAGACCAGTACAAGTTTGCCATCACCTTCCGGGAACAGCAGTATACATGGAGCTGCCTCCCACAGGGCTTTCATAATAGTCCCAGCATCTTTCACCAATGCATGGCGAACTGCTGAAAAGGCTTCAGCAAACCACAGCAGCTGGTCCAGTATGTGGATGACCTGTTGTTGTTCACAGACAGCAGTGAGGAACACGGTTCACTGCTGACCGAACTGCTGGTCTTACTGAAGGAAGGGGGTTTTAAAGTTAACCCCAAGAAAGCCCAGATAGGTCTTGGAGAAGTAAAATTCCTGAGCCTGACGGTAAGGGCAGGAGAAAGGGCCATTGATGAGGCTAGAAGAAAGGCAGTGCAGGAACTCCCTGTCCCTCGGGATGTGTCGGGGGTAAGGTTTTTCCTGGGAATCACTGGCTACTGTAGGGACTTCATCGAGGACTATGCAGCCACTGCCGCCTCTCTGCTCAGACTCCTACATAAGGGGGTCGAGTGGGAATGGGACGAGGGCTGTGAGGCAGCATTTGTCCGTCTTAAGAGAGACCTGCAGGTAGCACCAGCCCTAGGGGCTTTTGATGGGGGGGGAGGAATTCTTCCTGGAGGTGGCAGCCAGTGGCGACAGCTTAAGTGCAGTGTTGCTCCAGGAGCGAAACGGTCAGCTGAGACCAGTGGTGTACTCCTCCAGGGCCCTCACGGAGGTAGAAAAGGGATACTCCAATTGTGAGAGGCACTTGCTTGCCACCCACTGGGCAGTAAAGAGAGTTCAGATCTTTACTGGAGTATCCCCCATTACACTCCTCACCCATTATACGCAGAAGCAGATGCTGTTGGACGGGAGGATTAAGGACGGGACAGTGAGCAGTGCTAGAATCACTCGCTGGACCCTCCTCCGTTCCCAAATGACTTTAAAGGTCAAGGGCCTCTGCGAGCCCAGGCTCGCAGCAAATTTAATCTATCCAGGGCAGCCGCACAGATCCTCTGTGGAGGGGGTATGGGACATCAACTTTGGATTTCGGGCAGGGATACACCCCACAGGCGGCAAGATCTACGTTGATGGCTCCAGTTCAGTATCTGCGGGTACAAGACTCACGGGCTGTGGAGTTTGGGATCCCAAGGCAGGGATTGCCTTGACTCTTAAACTCCCATACGAGGCAGGCAGGATAGCAGCAGCAAGAAGCAAGCCAGGGACACAAGGGAGAGTAGGGGCGTCTGCGGCCCCGGACCTTAAAGTAGTCCAGATGCAGGATCTGGTCCTGAAGGCTGCCTTGGCTGCTATCCAAAAGGGGGAAAAGGCGGAGGGCCCGTACAGTGCTGCAGATATTGCTGTACGGGAAGGCATGTTGTTTAAAGGGGACAAATGGGTAGTGCCGCCACAATACCGCAGGGAATTCCTTCAGCTGGCCCATGAGGGCCCAGGTGCGGGACATCCCGGGTCGGAATCTACCTGGCAACGGCTAGAAAAGGCAGGGTGGTGGCCAGGCCTCTGGGAAGTCGTCCGCAACTTCTGTGCAGGCTGTCTGGTTGGCGCTGCAAACAACCCAGACCCTCAGAAAAGGAAGGTGTCTATGGGACACGTCAGGCGGGTACAAGGACCATGGCAGTCGATCCAGATCGACTACATCGGACCCCTACCGGCTGCCCAGGGAGGTTATAAATACTGCCTCGTCCTGGTGGATGTGTTTGCTAAGTGGGTGGAAGCCTTCCCTTGCCAAACAGCTACCGCAGTGGGGACTGCAAAAATCCTGGTGAGGGAGGTGTTCTCGCGATGGGGTCTACCTCAAATCGGGGAGTCCGACCGGGGAAGCCACTTCACTGGCCAGGTGATGCAGGCCACCCGAAAGGTGCTGGGGATAAGAGCCAAATGGCATGTCGCCTACAACCCTCAGTCCACAGGTCCCATAGAATGCCTGAACCGGACCCTAAAGGAAAGGCTGCGCAAGGAGATGGGAGACTCACCGAACAAGTGGGTGGAGGTCTTATCGTTGGTCCTCATGGGAATCCGGGCCAGTCAGTCAAAGAGCACAGGATACTCACCCCATGAGCTGATGACGGGCCGGATCATGAGAATCCCAGTGCATGTGTTGGCGCCATTTCTCACCGAAGGGCAGCTTCGAGAGGTGAACCGGGACTGCTTCGTCAGGAATCTGTTTGAACAGCTTCAACAGATTCACTGGCAGGCGGCCAACAACATGGGTAAACTGCACCGTGCCAATCGGCTGCTGCTGGAACCCCGCAGTCACCATGATTGGGAGGTGGGCGACCAGGTGATGGTGAGAAGCTTCGCCCGGGTCGGGGTATTTGAACCACTGTATATGGGACCATACAGCATAGTCGACAGGGCTAGCCCTATGGTTTATGCGGTTCAATTGCCTCACCGGGTGAAGTGGTATCACATTAATCAGTGTAAATTGTTTGACCCCAAAAGAGGTAAAAAACAGAGGGGATGAGCAAGGGAAGGGAATCAGGCACTGTGGGAAGAACAGGCCCCGATGAATTTGGAGGCTCCGGAGGAGGCAGTGGGCCCCGAAGCTCTACAGCCGGGGATGGTTCACTGCTCCAGTAAGGCTATCCCACCACTGGGTAGAGATTCCCAGCCCACTAACAGAAGTAGGGATAAAGGCCAACATACCATTTGCTTTCTTTACCACGTGCTGTACCTGCATATCAACTTTCAATGACTGATGTACCATGACACCCAGGTCTTGTTGCATCTCCCTTTTTCCTAATCTGTCACCATTCAGATAATATTCTGTCTTCCTGTTTTTGCCACCAAAGTGGATAACCTCACATTTATCCACATTATAAGGCATCTGCCATGCATTTTCCCACTCACCTAACCTGTCCAAGTCATCCTGCAGTCTCTTAGCATCCTCCTCACAGCTCACACCGTCACCCAGCTTAGTGTCATCTGCAAACTTGGAGATATTACACTCAATTCCTTCATCTAAATCATTGATGTATATTGTAAATAGCTGGGGTTCCAGCACTGAGCCCTGCGGCACTCCACTAGTCACTGCCTGCCATTCTGAAAAGGACCCATTTATCCCGACTCTCTGCTTCCTGTCTGCCAACCAGTTCTCTATCCACGTTAGTACATTATCCCCAATACCATGTGCTTTAATTTTGCACAACAATCTCTTGTGTGAGACCTTTTCAAAAGGCTTTTGAAAGTCCAAATACACCACATCCACTGGTTCTCCCCTGTCCACTCTACTACTTACATGCTCAAAAAATTCCAGAAGATTTGTCAAGCATGATTTCCCTTTCATAAACCCATGCTGACTTAGACTGATCCTGTCACTGTTTTCCAAATGCGCTGCTATTTCATCTTTAACAATTGATTCAACATTTTCCCCACGAGTGATGTCAGGCTAACCGGTCTATAATTACCCATTTTCTCTCTCCTTCCTTTTTTAAAAAGTGATGTTACATTAGCTACCCTCCAGTCCATAGGAACTGATCCAGAGTCGATAGACTATTGGAAAATGATCACCAATGCATCCACTATTTCAAGGGCCACTTCTTTAAGTACTCTGGGATGCAGACGATCAGGCCCTGGGGATTTATCGGCCTTCAATCCCATCAATTTCCCTAACACAATTTCCGACTAATAAGGATTTTCTTCAGCTCCCCTTCTCACTAAACCCTCGGTCCCCTAGTACTTCCAGAAGGTTATTTGTGTCTTCCTTCGTAAAGACAGAACCAAAATGTTTGTTCAATTGGTCTGCCATTTCTTTGTTTCCCCACTATAAATTCACCTGAATCTGACTGCAAGGGACCTATGTTTGTGTTCACTAATCTTTTTCTCTTCACATATCTTTGCAGTCAGCTTTTATGTTCCCTTCAAGCTTCTTCTCATGCTCTATTTTTCCTTAATGGGTGGAGCTGCGGAATACCGAAGGGCAGATAATGCTAGTGGGAGTTGCGTACAGACCACCAAACAGTAGTAGTGAGGTTGGGGACAGCATCCAGAAAGAAATTAGGGATGGGTGAAAATTAAATCCTTTGTCCTCCCATGCTGAATTCTAAATTTCTCCCAGTCCTCGGGTTTGCTGCTTTTTCTTGCCAATTTATATGCCTCTTCCTTGGATTTAACACTTAGAAATTACCTAATTTCCCTTGTTAGCCACGGTTGAGCCACCTTCCCCATTTTATTTTTACTCCAGACAGGGATGTACAATTGTTGAAGTTCATCCATGTGATCTTTAAATGTTTGCCATTGTCTATCCACCGTCAAGCCTTTAAGTATCATCCGCCAGTCTATTCTAGCCATTTCACTTCTCATACCATCGAAATTACCTTTCTTTAAGTTCAGGACCCTAGTCTCTGAATTAACTGTGTCACTCTCCATCTTAATAAAGACTTCTACCATATTATGGTCACTCTTCCCCAAGGAGCCTCGCACAACAAGATTGCTAATTACTCCTTTCTCATTACACATCACCCAGTCTAGGATGGCCAGCCCTCTAGTTGGTTCCTCGACATATTGCTCTAAAAAACCATCCCTAATACACTCCAGGAAATCCTCCTCCACCATGTTGCTACCAGTTTGGTTAGCCCAATTTATATGTAGATTAAAGTCGCCCATGATAACTGCTGTACCTTTTTTGCACGCATCCCTAATTTCTTGTTTGATGCTGTCCCCAACATCACTACTACTTGTTTGGTGGTCTGTACACAACTCCCACTCGTGTTTTCTGCCCTTTGATATTCTGCAGCTCCACCGATACAGATTCCACATCTTCCAAGCTAATGTCCTTCCTTACTATTGCATTAATTTCCTCTTTACTCAGCAACGCTACCCCACCTCTTTTTTCTTTCTGTCTATCCTTCCTGAATGTTGAATATCCCTGGATGTTGAGTTCCCAGTCTTTGTCACCCTGGAGCCATGTCTCCGTGATGCCAATTATATCATATTCATTAATTGCTGCCTGTGCAGTTAATTCGTCCACCTTATTAAGAATAATCCTCGCATTGAGGCACAGAGCCTTCAGGCTTGTCTTTTTAACACATGTTGCCCCTTTAGAATTTTGCTGCAATGTGGCCTTTTTGATTTTTGCCTTTGGTTTCTCTGTCCTCCACTTTTACTTTTCTTCTTTCTATCTTTTGCATCTGCCCCCATTTTACTTCCCTCTGTCTCCCTGCATAGGTTCCCATCCCCCTGCCATATTAGTTTAACCCCTCCCCAACAGCACTAGCAAACACACCCCTAGGACATTGGTTCTGGTCCTGCCCAGGTGCAGATCGTCTGGTTTGTACTGGTCCCACCTCCCCCAGAACCGGTTCCAATGTCCCAGGACTTTGAATCCCTCCCTTCTGCACCACTCCTCAAGACACATATTCATCTTGGCTATCCTGCAATTCCTACTCTGACTAGCACGTGGCACTGATAGCAATCCTGAGAGTACTATCTTTGAGGTCCTACTTTTTAATTTAACTCCTAGCTCCCTAAATTCAGCTTGTAGGACCTCATCCCGCTTTTTACCTATATCGTTGTACCTATATGCACCACGACAACTGACTGTTCACCCTCCCCCTCCAAAATGTCCTGCAGCCGCTCCGAGACATCCTTGACCGTTGCACCAGGGAGGCAACATACCTTCCGGGAGTCTAGATTGCGGCCACAGCAACGTCTATCTATTCCCCTTACAATAGAATCCCCTAGTTTTGTGTCTTCTGTAAATTTTGAAATTGTGCCCTTTATTCGCAAGTCCAAGCCGTTTATATATATATATCTATAGGAAAGAAGTGGTTTTAGAACTGACTCCCTGGGGAACATCACTGTATATGCCTTCCTCCAGTCCGAAAAACAACCATTCACCACTACTCTGTTTCCTGTCACTTAGCCAACTTTGTATCATGCTGCCACTGTCGCTTTTATTCCATGGGCTTCAACTTTGTTGGCAAGCCTATTACGTGACACTTTGTGGAACGCCTTTTGGAAATCCATGTATGTAACATATGCAGCTGTGAGTATGCTCACAAGTTTTTAGAGCTGTTGCATTGTGAGTGGCTTAGCCAGTCACGTGATGTTCATAAAACTCAATAAACCCCGGTCAGTTGGATCTTGGTCATCCACGATGAGGTATGCAGTTGTGAGCCTAGTGGATGAACTAGTAACGTGTAGTGCGATTGTTAAACCTTTGTTCATAAACCAACTAGTTCTTCATACCACCTCCATGGGAGGGGAGTGGGAGGGAAACATTTTTTTAAATGCGCAACCGACTCCAACCTGCCCACTTCTGGTTTACAGGAGGCAGGCGGTCAACCTGCTCTCAGCAGGTGGGTCAGTCACTAACATATTCTACAGAAGCTGCATGCCTCCAATTTAACTTAACTTTTAGCTTTAAAGCCTGCAGGCCAGGTTTCCGAGGTCACGGGAAACTTTGCAGCTGAAGGGAGGCCTGAAGGACCGGATTCCTAGGGTAAGTGCCTTTACAGTACAGGGCGGGAGATCGGCGGTGAGCACCTTGATGAAGCGCTTAGGAGGGTTCGGCAGCAGCGGGGCGCAAGTAGAGACTGCCGGAAAATCCACCGAGGTGAATTTCGCGAGCGCTGGCCATTTGACAATAAATCGGGGGCCATACAACACCACCGCATGGCCGCCGCTTTCCGGCGGTAACAGGCCTTACCGGGAGGCGGAATTTCAGCCCCATAACCTTAGCTGGCATTGTAAAGTCCACACTGTATTTCTGTTCTGTATTTCTGCATGTCTCATATGTTGTTTGTCAGGATGTTCCACTAGTGGGTCTTACATTTAATGGCTTTGACGAGATCTTTATCTCATTTACAATGACAAAATAACTCTCAGGGCCTAAAGTTTAACCCAGATAACATGGTCTGTTATTCCTTTCTTGGGGTTGTTTGGAAATCCAGAACTGTGTGGAAAGAATAACAAGGATATTGTCATTTCAGTAGAAAAGTCAACAGCTGCTCGAAACATGACTTCAGAGTACTCCTTTATTCACAGTTCATTAAAAGCAGTCTGAAGCCTGAAAATGGAATGACAATTGAGTAGCAGCTCTATCAGATCTCTGAGACTTAAATTACACTTTAATAGGATCTGAATGATGTGACCACTATTATGCAAGAAGTTTAACCTGAAATCTGATGGGATCCTTCAGGAGAATGTTGCAAAAGGATATGCATCAGTGCTATTTTCTAGTGCCTACGTGCTCAGCAAGACAAAGCATGATAGGTGACTGAATGCTTTAGCTGCCAGTTGCTCTGGATAAACGTATGGCTCAGAGGAAATAAAACCAGTAATACTGGCCATATGAAAACTTACATTTATTTGCCGTTTGAGATACATTTTATACATTTTCCAGTGGGAACCTGTTCAACCTTTGCCATCTCCAGGCCAGGTCCAAGACCACCCTGACCTCTGTCGTTGAGCTAAAGTATGCGGACAACGCCTGCATCTGCGCACATACAGAGGCTGAACTCCACGACAAGCAAATAAATATAGAAAATAGATGCAGGAGTAGGCCATTCGGCCCTTCGAGCTTGCACCACCATTCAATAAGATCATGGCTGATCATTCACCTCAGTACCCCTTTCCTCCTTTCTCTCCATACCCCTTGATCCCCTTAGCCTAAAGGGCCATATCTAACTCCCTCTTGAATATATCCAACGAACTGGCATCAACAACTCTCTGCGGTGGAGAATTCCACAGGCTAACAACTCTCTGAGTGAAGAAGTTTCTCCTCATCTCACTCCTAAATGGCTTACACCTTATCCTTTGACTGTGTACATTAATGATTTAGATGAGGGGATTAAATGTAGTATCTCCAAATTTGCGGATGACACTAAGTTGGGTGGCAGTGTGAGCTGCGAGGAGGATGCTGTGAGGCTGCAGAGCGACTTGGATAGGTTAGGTGAGTGGGCAAATGCATGGCAGATGAAGTATAATGTGGATAAATGTGAGGTTATCCACTTTGGTGGTAAAAACAGAGAGACAGACTATTATCTGAATGGTGACAGATTAGGAAAAGGGGAGGTGCAAAGAGACCTGGGTGTCATGGTACATCAGTCATTGAAGGTTGGCATGCAGGTGCAGCAGGCAGTTAAGAAAGCAAATGGCATGTTGGCCTTCATAGCAAGGGGATTTGAGTACAGGGGCAGGGAGGTGTTGCTACAGTTGTACAGGGCATTGGTGAGGCCACACCTGGAGTATTGTGTACAGTTTTGGTCTCCTAACCTGAGGAAGGACATTCTTGCTATTGAGGGAGTGCAGTGAAGGTTCACCAGACTGATTCCCGGGATGGCGGGACTGACCTATCAAGAAAGACTGGATCAACTGGGCTTGTATTCACTGGAGTTCAGAAGAATGAGAGGGGACCTCATAGAAATATTTAAAATTCTGACGGGGTTAGACAGGTTAGATGCAGGAAGAATGTTCCCAATGTTGGGGAAGTCCAGAACCAGAGGTCACAGTCTAAGGATAAGGGGTAAGCCATTTAGGACCGAGATGCGGAGGGACTTCTTCACCCAGAGAGTGGTGAACCTGTGGAATTCTCTACCACAGAAAGTTGTTGAGGCCAATTCACTAAATATATTCAAAAAGGAGTTAGATGTAGTCCTTACTACTAGGGGGATCAAGGGGTATGGCGAGAAAGCAGGAATGGGGTACTGAAGTTGAATGTTCAGCCATGAACTCATTGAATGGCGGTGCAGGCTAGAAGGGCTGAATGGCCTACTCCTGCACCTATTTTCTATGTTTCTATGTTTCTATGTGTCCCCTGGTTCTGGACTTGCCCAACATTGGGAACATTCTTCCTGCATCTAACCTGTCCAGTCCCGTCAGAATTTTATATGTTTCTATGAGATCCCCTCTCATCCTTCTAAACTCCAGTGAATACAGGTCCAGTTGATCCAGTCTCTCCTAATATGTCAGTCGTGCCATTCCGGGAATCAGTCTGGTGAACCTTCGCTGCACTCCCTCAATAGCAAGAACGTCCTTCCTCAGATTAGGAGACCAAAACTGAACACAATATTCCAGGTGAGTCCTCACCAAGGCCCTGTACAACTGCAGTAAGCCCTCCCTGCTCCTATACTCAAATCCCCTAGCTATGAAGGCCAACATGCCATTTGCCGCCTTCACCGCCTGCTATACATGCATGCCAATTTTCAATGACTGATGTACCATGACACCCAGGTCATGTATGGCATGGGCCTTATGCTAAACATCAGTAAGACAGAGGTCCTCCACCAACCAGTCCTCGTTGCACAGCACTGCCCCCCAGTCATCAAGATCCACGGCGCGGCCCTGGACAACGTGGACCACTTCCCTTATCTCGGGAGCCTCCTATCAACAAGAGCAGGCATTGACGATGAGATCCAACGCCACTGCCAGTGCGGCAGTGCAGACTTCGGCCGCCTGAGGAAAAGAATGTTTGAAGACCAGGCCCTCAAAACTGTCACCAAGCTCATGGTCTACAGGACTGTAGTAATACCTGCCCTCCTGTATGGCTCAGAAACATGGACCATGTACAGCAGACACCTCAAGTTGCTGGAGAAATACCACCAACAATGTCTCCGCAAGATCCTACAAATCCCCTGGACGGACAGACGCATCAACATTAGCGTTCTTGACCAGGCCAACATCCCCAGCATTGAAGTACTGACCACACTTGATCAGCTCTGCTGGGCAGGCCAAATAGTTTGCCAGACACGAGGCTCCCAAAGCAAGTGCTCTATTCGGAACTCCTTCATGGCAAACGAGCCAAAGGTGGGCAGCGGAAACGATACAAGGACACCCTCAAAGCCTCCCTGATAAAAATGCAACATCCCCACTGACACTTGGGAGTCCCTGGCCAAAGACCGCCCTAAGTAGAGGAAGTACATCCGGGAGGATGCTGAGCACTTCCAGTCTCGTCGCCGAGAGCATGCAGAAATTTAGCGCAGGCAGTGGAAAGATCGTGCGGCAAACCAGTCCCACCCACCCCTTCCCTCAACGACTATCTGTCCCACCTGTGGCAGAGACTGTGCTTCTCATATTGGACTGTACAGCCACCTAAGAACTCATGTTAAGAGTGGAAGCATGTCTTCCTCAATTCCAAGGGACTGCCTATGATGATGACATTTTCCCCTATGTGCTTGGTTCCTTCATCCCCAATCATCAGTATTTAAATTTTCCCCTTAGTTTTGGGGGGTTCATGACTGAGGTGAAAGTTGTGATAAGGGTGAGCTGATTTATTGTGGGTTTAAGCTCCATGCCGGGACTCGGGCATATCATTTAGGCCGACACTGCTGCTGAGTACTGCAGGGGTACTACACATTGTCAGGATGCACATCCATAGAGGAGATGCTAAGCTCAAATCCTGCTTTCCTGGTTGATTGGTTCAGAAGGATATTAAAAATGGCTGCTGTAGTCACCTGTGGACTTAATGTATTTTATTCTATGCAAAACATTTGGGAGATGTGATAAAGCACTATATAAATGCAAGTCCTCTGCTTTTACCCTCGTTCTACATTCACCCAACCCACAGAAAAGCAGTGAGATATTTCCATTTCCTGGAAAGGTTCTCCTCAGAGCCTCTATAGAAAGAAAGAAACACTTGCATTTATATAGTGCCTTTCACAACTCAGGACATCACAAAGCACTTTTCAGCCAACGAAGTAATCATTGTTGTAATACAGGAAACATAAGAAATAGGAGCAGGAGTAGACCATTTGGCTTCTCGAGCCTGCTTCGCCATTCACTAAGATCATGGCTGATCTGTTCCTGGCTGATCAACTCCACTTCCCCGCCCACTCCCCATAACCCTTGACTCCCTTATCGTTCAAAATATAATGCGGCAGCCAATTTGCGCACAGCAAGGTCGCACACACAGCAATGAGCTATTCTGTTTTGCTGATGTTGATTGAGGGATAGATATTGGTCAGGACACCTGGAGGAACACCCTGGTCTTCTTCAAAGTAGTGCTATCGGATCATTAAGGTCCACCCCAGAGGGCTGACTAGGCCTCGGCTTAATGTCTTATCCGAAAGACAGCATGTCTGGCAGTGCAGCACTCCCTCCGTACTGTATTGGAATGTCAGCCTAGATTTTGTGTTCCTGGTCTGGGACATCAACCCACAAACTTCTGACTCAGACGTGAGATTGCTACCCACTGAGCCACAGTTGACACCTGAGACATCTTTAGTGAGGCTCAGAGGAGATATAACCATACATCATCATCAGATGACTATCATCGGGGCTCCTAGGACTACCCCCCACACTTACTTTATTAATTTTCCATGCTAGTATTTCTTCACTGGGAATTCTGTATTGCCATTGTACAAGTTGAGCATTGTACTTAATTCTACACCGACCTCTCTCCTGGTTTCCATGTCATGGTTCCCAGAATAATAGTTCTGACTGGTTCCTCTTTTGCTCTGAAGGAATGGCCAGCAAGATTCAGCCTTCTATACTTTATTACTGTTGTTATTCTGTCTAAGTCTCCATATAATATCTCATTGGGAATGTGAGGTATGAAATTGGTCTTTGGGCAAAGACGAAATGGGCAATAACAAATCATAGAATTACATAGGATAATCGAAACAGAAACAGACCATTCGGCCCGACCAGTAGATGCTGGCATTTATGCTCCACTCGAGCTTCCTCATACTCTTTCTTATCTAACCCTATCAGCATAACCCTCTGTTCCCTTCTCCCTCGTATGCTCGCCGAGCCTCCCCCTAAATGCATCTATATTATTCGCCTCAACTATCCTCTGTGGTAGCAAGTTCCACATTCTCACCACTCTCTGGGTAAAGAGGTTTCTTCTGAATTCCTATTTGATTTCTTGGTAAGTATCTTGTATTGATGGCCTCTAGTTTTGCTCTTGCCCACAAGTGGAAACATTCTCTCTGTGTCTACTCTATTAAAACCTTTCAGAATTTTAAAGACCCCTATTAGGCTACCTCACAGTTTTCTCTTTTGAAGAGAAAAGAAACCCAACCTGTTCATCCTTTCCTGATAGATATAACCTCTCATTTCTGGTATTATCCTTTTAAATCCTATTTACGCCCTCTCCAATGCCTCTGTATCCTTTTTGTAATATAGTGATCAGAACTGTACGCAGCACTCCAAGTGTAGCCTAACCAAGGTTCAATACAAGTTTATCATAACTTCTCTACTTTTCAATTCTGTCCCTCTAGAAATAAACCCTAGTACTTGGTTTACTTTTTCTATGGTATTATTAACCTGTGTCACTTTTAGTGATTTATGTATTTGTACTCCCAGATCTCGTTGCTCCTCTACTTCATTTAGATTCTTATTTTTCAAGTAATATGTGACCTGCCTATTTTTCTTGCCAAAATGTAATACCTCACATTTATCTGTGTTGAAATTTATTTGCCAATTATATGCTCATTCAGCAAGTTTATTAATGTCTTCTTATAATTTGTTACAGTCATCCTCAGTATTGACTATCTTTCCAATTTGGTGTAATCTTTACATTTAGAAATGATGTTTTTGATTCCAAATTCTAAATCATTAAAATAAATTGTGAACAAAAGTGGTCCTAGCACTAATCCTTGTGGTATCCCTCCTTCCATCTTCTGCCACTCTGAATAGCTACTCTTTACCCCTGCTCTCTGCTTTCTATCTTACAGACAGCTAGCTACCTAACCATTCTACTACCTGTCCCCATGCTTTGACCTTATTCGTTAGTCTATTATGCGGGACCTTATTGAAGACCTTTTGGAAATCTAGATAAATTACATCTGCTGCATTACCCTGGTTTACTCTCTCCATTACATCTTCAAAAATTCAATGAGGTTGGTCAAGGAAGACTTTCCCTTTTGAAATTCATGCTGAATATTCACTATTATATTTTTTGTTTCTATGTGTTTTACTGTTTTCTCCTTTCGTAGGGATTCCAGTATTTTTCCTAACACCGATGTTAAGCTGACTGGTCAAAGTGGCCAAAATTAGTGTGGGGACAGAAGACTTGGAAGCTTTTAAAAGCCAGTGAAGAATGACTAAACAAATGATTAAGAAAGAAAAGATAGACTATGAAAGTAAACTAGCTCAAAATCTTATCAGTAGGAAACCTTTGGCATTGTTGCCAAATGAAGTTAATTTAAAGGTTAAGTCATGGCAGGAGAGCCCAGGCCTGTGTCATACTCCTCCTGTGCTATGTGGGAAATCAGTGGCACTTCTAGTGTCCCTGACTACTATGTGTGCGGGAAGTGTATCCAGCTGCAGCTCCTGTCAGACCACATTGCGGCACTGGAGCTGTGCATGGATTCACTCTGGAGCATCCGCGATGCTGAGGATATCGTGAATAGCACGCTTAGTTGGTGACACCGCAGGTAAAGGTTACATAGGCAGATAGAGATTGGGTGAGCATCAGGCAGAACAGGAGTGGGAAGGTAATGCAGGAGTCCCCTGCGGTCATCTTGCTCCAAAACAGATATACCCTTTTGAATACTGTTGGGGGAGATGGCTCATCAGGGGAAGGCAGCAGCAGCCAAGTTCATGGCACCATGGGTGGCTCTGCTGCACAGGAGGGCAGGAAAAAGAGTGGGAGAGCTATAGTGGTAAGTGATTCTATTGTAAGGGGATAGATAGGCGTCTCTGCGGCCGCAACCGAGACTCCAGGATGGTATGTTGCCTCCCTGGTGCAAGGGTCAAGAATGTTTCGGAGCTGCTGCAGGACATTCTGGAGGGGGAGGGTGAACAGCCAGTTGTCATGGTGCATATAGGTACCAACGATATAGGTAAAAAATGGGATGAATTCCTACAAGCTGAATTTAGGGAGCTAGGAGTTAAATTAAAAAGTAGGACCTCAAAAGTAGTAATCTCAGGATTGCTACCAGTGCCACGTGCTAGTCAGAGTAGGAATAGCAGGATAGTTCAGATGAATATGTGGCTTGAGAAATAGTGCAAGAGGGAGGGATTCAAATTCCTGGGACATTAGAACCGATTCTGGGGAGGTGGGACCAGTACAAACCAGACGGTCTGCACCTGGGCAGGACCAGAACCAATGACCTAGGAGGAGTATTTACTAGTGCTATTGGGGAGGGTTTAAACTAATATGGCAGGGGGATGGGAATTTATGCAGGGAGACAGAGGGAAGTAAAATGGCAGAAGCAAAAGCTAGAAAGGAGATAAGCAAAAATGGAGGCCAGAGAAATCCAAGGCAAAAATCAAAAAGGGCCATATTACAACATCATTCTAAAAGGACAAAGAGTGTTAAAAAAACAAGCCTGAAGGCTCTGTGTCTCAATGCGAGGAGCATTCGTAATAAGGTGGATGAATTGACTGCGCAGATAGCTATGAACAGATATGATGTAATTGGAATTACGGAGACATGGCTCCAGGGTGACCAAAGATGGGAACTCAACATCCAGGAGTATTCAACATTCAGGAAGGATAGAGAGAAAGGAAAAGGAGGCGGAGTAGCGTTGCTGGTTAAAGAGAAGATTAACGCAATAGTAAGGAAGGACATTAGCTTGGATGATGTGGATGATGGGTAGAGCTGCAGAACACCAAAGGGCAGAAAATGCTAGTGGGAGTTATGTACAGACACTAAACAGTAGTAGTGAGGTTGGGGATGGCATCAAACAGGAAATTAGGGATGCGTGCAATAAAGGTACAGCAGTTATCATGGGTGACTTTAAACTACATATAAATTGGGCTAACCAAACTGGTAGCAATAAGGTGGAGGAGGATTTCCTGGAGTGTATAAGGGATGGCTTTCTAGACCAATATGTTGAGGAACCAACTAGAGAGCTGGCCATCTTAGACTGGGTGTTGTAATGAGAGAGGATTAATTATCAATCTTACTGAGCGAGGTCCCTTGGGAAACAGTGACCACAATATAGGAGATTTTTTCATTAAGATGGAGAGTGACACAGTTAATTCAGAGACTAGGGTCCTGAACTTAAAGAAAGGTAACTTCGATGGTATGAGGGTAGACTGGCGAATTATACTTGAAGGGTTGACGGTAGATAGGCAATGGCAGACATTTAAAGATCACATGGATGAACTTCAAGAATTTTACATCCCTGTCTGGTGTAAAAATAAAACGGGGAAGTTGGCTCAACTGTGGCTAACAAGGGAAATTAAGGATCGTGTTAAATCCAAGGAAGAGGCATATAAAGTGGCCAGAAAAAGCAGCAAACCTGAGGACTGGGAGAAATTTAGAATTCAGCAGAGGACAAAGGGTTTAGTTAGGAGGGGGAAAATAGAATATGAGAGTAAGCTTGCAAGGAACATGAAAACTGACTGCAAAAGCTTCGATAGTTATGTGAAGAAAAAAAGATAAGTGAAGACAAATGTAGGTCCCTTGCAGTCAGAATCAGGTGAATTTGTAATGGGGAACAAACAAATGGCAGACCAATTGAACAAATACTTTGGTTCAGTCTTCACTAAGAAAGGCACAAATAACCTTCCGGAAATACTAGGGGACCGAGGGTCGAGCGAGAAGGAGGAACTGAAGGAAATCTTTATGATTCAGGAAATTGTGTTAGGGAAATTGATGGGATTGAAGGCCGATAAATCCCTGGGGCCTGATAGTCTGCATCCCAGAGTACTTAAGGAAGTGGCCCTAGAAATAGTGGATGCATTGTTGGTTATTTTCCAACATTCTATAGACTCTGGATCAGTTCTTATAGATTATAGACTAATGTAACCCCACTTTTTAAAAAAGAAGGGAGAGAGAAAACAGGGAATTATAGACCGGTCAGCCTGACATCGGTGGTGGGGAAAATGCTGGAGTCATTATTAAAGATGAAATAGCAGCGCATCTGGAAAGCAGTGACAGGATCGGTCCAAGTCAGCATAGATTTATGAAAGGGAAATCATGCTTGACAAATCTTCTAGAATTTTTTGAGGATGTAACTAGGGAGAACCAGTGGATGTGGTGTATTTGGACTTTCAAAAGGCTTTTGACAAGGTCCCACACAAGAGATTAGTGTGCAAAATTAAAGCACATGGTATTGGAAGTAATGTATTGACGTGAATAGAGAACTGGTTGGCAGACAGGAAGCAAAGAGTAGGAATAAATGGGTCCTTTTTAGAATGGCAGGCTGTGACTGGTGGGGTACCGCAAGGTTCAGTGCTGGGACCCCAGCTATTTACAATATACATTAATGATTTAGACGAAGGAATTAAATGTAATATCTCCTGGTTTGCAGATGACACTAAGTGTGAGCTGTGAGGAGGATGCTAAGAGGCTGCAGGGTGATTTGGACAGGTTAGGTGAGTGAGCAAATACATAGCAGATGCAGTATAATGTGGATAAATGTGAGCTTATCCACTTTGGTGGCAAAAATACGAAGGCAGAATATTATCTGAATAGGAAAAGTGACCTGGGTGTAATGGTACACCAGTCATTGAAAGTTGGCATGCAGGTACAGCAGGCAGTGAAGAAGGCAAATGGCCTTCATAGCGAGAGGATTTGAGTATAGGGTCAGGGAGGTCTTAATTGTAGTTGTACAGGGCCTTGGTGAGGCCACACATTTAATATTGTGTACAGTTTTGGTCTCTTAATCTGAGGAAGGACATACTTGCTATTGAGGGAGTGCAGCGAAGGTTCACCAGACTGATTCCCGGGATGGCAGGACTGACATATGAAGGAAGACGGGATAGACTAGGCTTATATTCACTGGAATTTAGAAGAATGAGAGGCAACCTCATAGAAAAATATAAAATTCTGACAGGATTGGACAGGTTAGATGCAGGAAGAATGTTCCAGATTTTGGGGAAGCCCAGAACCAGGAGTCAAAGTCTAAGGATTAGGGGTAAGCCATTTAGGACCGAGATGAGGAGAAACTTCCTCACTCAGAAAATTGTGAACCTGTGGAATTCTCTGCCACAGAAAGTTGTTGAGGCCAGTTCGTTAGATATATTTAAGAGGGAGTTAGATGTAACCCTTACGGTTAAAGGGATGAAGGGGTATGGAGAGAAAGCAGGAATGGGGTACTGAAGTTGCATGATCAGCCATGATCATATTGAATGGTGGTGCAGGCTCGAAGTGCCGAAAGACCTACTCTTGCACCTATTTTCTATTTTGATAATGTAAAAACAGATAGCAATAATTTCTATAGGTATATAAAAAGGAAAAGGGTGGCGAAAGTAAATGTTGGTCCCTTAGAGGACGAGACCGGGGAATTAGTAATGGGGAACATAGATACAAAATATTTTTTATCTGTCTTTACGGTAGAGGACATTAACATTCTTCAGTCAGTGGATAGTCTAAGGGCTATAGCGGGGGAGGAACTTAACACAATCACAATCATAGAAACATAGAAACATAGAAAATAGGTGCAGGAGTAGGCCATTCAGCCCTTCGAGCCTGCACTGCCATTCAATGAGTTCATGGCTGAACATGCAACTTCAGTACCCCATTCCTGCTTTCTCGCCATACCCCTTGATCCCCCTAGTAGTAAGGACTACATCTAACTCCTTTTTGAAGATATTTAGTGAATTGGCCTCAACAACTTTCTGTGGTAGAGAATTCCACAGGTTCACCACTCTCTGGGTGAAGAAGTTTCTCCTCATCTCGGTCCTAAATGGCTTACCCCTTATCCTTAGACTCTAACCCCTGGTTCTGGACATCCCCAACATTGGGAACATTCTTCCTGCATCTAACCTGTCTAAACCTGTCAGAATTTTAAACGTTTCTATCTGATCCCCTCTCATTCTTCTGAACACCAGTGAATACAAGCCCAGTTGATCCAGTCTTTCTTGATATGTCAGTCCCGCCATCCCGGGAATCATTCTGGTGAACCTTCGCTGCACTCCCTCATATTTTACCGACAAACATGGAAGGAATTGAAGGTGAGAATGATTCAATTATTTCTGACTCATCAGATAGTATTGATATACCTCTAGCATATCCTGCACCCAATGTACTGGACACAAATCCAAGAGAAAATCAGAATGTAAATCTGAGTCCAAGTCAGGAAAACAAACAGCCTGAAGTTAGAGTAAGTTCAAATGAAAACCAAAGAAATTCCATGGAGGAAAACGTTCCTCAAAATGAGTTTAAATTCAACACCATGTTTGGAAGGTTCTGTTCGAGAGCGAAGGTATCCTTTTCGAAACAGAAAACAAGTGGTGAAGTTAAATTTGTAAATATGGAAAAAAAAAGTCTATATCCTGTGTTAGGTATAAACATGCAAGTTATGTATGAGGTTTGTTATAATAACTTCTTCATTAAGGAGGGAGAATTGTAATGTCTGTGAGCTTATAATGTTTGTAGCTCCGCACTGTGGATGTAGATGTATTGTATACTGCAACTACAGAGTTAATAATTAAACAGAGCCAGGCATGTTCCGGTGGCTTCCGACAGAGCTGCCTGCCATGTGTGCTATGCGCTGTGAATATATCACACACGGCAAGTACTGTAAACAAGATGACGTCATCTTCGGGCAGAGCAGCTTACGCGAAACCTGCCACTGCTCAGAGCCTGCCAACTGGTTCGATCCAGATTTCAACCTGTTGGTATTATGGGGGCAATCATCAGCCTCATCAGTGTTGGTTTAGACAATATTCATGCAATGGATGTTCAAAAGTGGGGCACCTTCAGAAGATGTGTCAACAATGGAGCAAGCGTGGTGCGGCTCACCACGTGGTTGATGAGGACCAGTTCAGTGATGGCCTGGATACGCAACCCGAGGAGGAAGTGAATGGACTCTATTAGTTCCTGAGCAAGAGCCAGCCGATAGTCATTAATGTGAAGCTGAATGGAGCTGGACACGGGTGCGAGCCAGTCAATAATGAGCCAAAGGACATTCAACAAGCTGTGGGACACTAAGGCTGCGAAACCGAAGCTGAGTCCAGTCAATGCCAGGTTGCGTACTTACACTAAGGAACTCATACTGGTGCTCTGCAGTGCTGCAATCGAGGTGTCATATGATGGTGTGGTTCACGTGCTACCATTATGGATCGTCCCAGGTAATGGCCCAATGTTGTTTGGCAGGAATTGACTCGAGAAAATCAAGCTGAACTGGAATGATGTCAAGTTGTTGTCCTTGGTGGATGCTACTTCGTGTGCTCAAGTATTGAAAAAGTTTCCTTCTTTGTTTGAATCTGGCATTGGTAATTTTACGTGAGCCAAGGTGGACTCCAATGCAAGGCCTGTCAATCACAAAGCTCGGTCTATTCCATACATGATGAGAGAGATGGTTGAAATTGAGCTCGACAGACTCCAGCGTGAAGAGATCATATCACCGGTCGAGTTTAATGAGTGGGTTAGTCCCATTGTTCCTGTGTTGAAGAGTGATGGCACTGTCAGGATTTATGGAGACTACAAGGTTGCGATTAAACGATTTTCAAAACAGGATCAGTATCTATTACCGAGGGATGATGACCTGTTCGCCATTCTAGCAGGTGGAAAGTCTTTCACCTATATGATCCAGGAGCTTGTCGACACTTCGAAGGAACTCACCTGCATCAACACCCATAAAGGACCATTCGTCTACAACAGGTGTCCTTTTGGGGTTCGTTCGGCTGCAGCCATATTTCAGAGGAATATGGAGAGTTTACTGAAGTCCGTTCCTAGAACTGTCGTGTTTCAAGATGACATTCTGGTCACGTGTCATGACCCTGCTGAACATCTGAACAATCTTGAAGAAGTCCTACAGTGCCTAGACAAAGTGGGACTAAGGCTGAAAACGCTCGAAGTGTGTATTCATGGCACCTGAAGTCGAATTCCTCGGGAGGAAGAATGCTGCTGATGACATCAGGTCCGAAAACCAATGCCATCAAAAATGCACCCAGGCCTCGGAATGTGACGGAGCTGCGTTCGTTCCTTGGGCTACTCAACTACTTTGGTAATTTTTTACCCAGATTGAGCACTTTACTAGAGCCACTGTATGTGTTACTAAGAAAAGGCGACAACTGGATCTGGGGTGCTTCTCAAGATACAGCCTTTGAGAAAGCCAAGAATATGCTATGTTTAAACAAGCTGCTTGTTCATTATGATCAGTGTAAGCATCTTGTATTGGTCTGTGCTGCTTCAGCATATGGGATTGGCTGCATACTCCAACAAGCAAATGAATCGGCCAAGCTACAACCTGTTGTGTATGCTTCGAGAAATCTGTCTAAAGCGGAAAGAGCTTACAGTATGGTATAGAAAGAGGCTTTGGCCTGTGTGTATGGGGTAAAAAAAAATGCACCAGTACCTGTTTGGTCTTTGTTTTGAACTAGAAACGGGTCACAAGCCACTCATTTCATTGTTTGCGGAAAACAAAGGTATTAATACCAATACATCGTCCTGCATTCAAAGATGGGCGCTGATATTGTCTGCCTATGATTACATCATCCGTCATAGACCTAGCACTGAGAATTGTGCGATGCACTGAGTCGTCGGCCCTTACCCACAACTGAGATGGAGACGCCTCAACCTGCAGATCTATTGTTAGTGATGGATGCTTTTGAGAGTGAAGGAACCCCTGTCACTGCTCAACAAGTTAGGAATGGAGAAGCCATGACCCTATTTTATCGGTTGTGAAACGGTGTGTACTCAGTGGTGATTGGTCTGCCATACCTTTAGAGATGCGTGAGGAGACCAAACCTTACAATCGTTGCAAGGATGAGCTGTCCATTCAGTCAGACTGTTTACTGTGGGGTAATCATGCCTAAGAAAGGGAGAGAAAAATTTGTACATGAACTTCATAGCACTCATCCTGGTATTGTCATGATGAAGTCCATTGTTAGGTGTCATGTATGGTGGCCTGGAATTGACTCTGCGCTGGAATCAAGCGTGCATCAGTGCAATACTTTCATGCAGCTAAGTACCGTACCAGTGGAATCTCCGCTGAGTCTTTGGCCATCCAAACCATGGTCGAGGATCCACATTGATTTTGCCGGCCCGTTCCGAGGAAAGATGTATTTTGTCATTGTAGATGCATATTCTAAGTGGATAGAGTGTGTTATTATGTCATCCAGCACGTCTACAGCTACCATTGAGAGCCTTCGTATCATGTTTGCTACTCATGGTTTGCCTGACATTGTTGTGAGCGACAACGGACCTTGCTTCACAAGTCTTGAGTTCCAGGAGTTCATGAAACTCAATGGCATCAGACATGTGAGATCAGCTCCATTAAAGCCTGCTTCTAATGGTCAAGCAGAGTGTGCTGTTCAAATGATCAAACAACTCAGGGCTCGCTGCAGAGACGGTTGTCATGTATATTGCTCAGTTACAGTTCAAGACCTCATACGCTTACTGGGGATCCTCCTGCTGAACTACTGATGAAGAGAAATCGCAAGACCAGGCTTTCTCTTGTTCATCCTGATTTGAATGACCGTGTTGAAAATAGACGTCAAAGTCAGCAAAGTCACGTGACATCTCGGTCAACGATCCGGTTTATGTACTGAACTATGGTCAAAGTCCAAAGTGGATTGCCGGCATTGTTACAGCCAAGGAGGGTAACAGAGTGCTTATTGTCATGCTCAAGAATGGAAACATGCAGGAAACACCTTGACTAGGTTAAACTGCGGCACACAGATGAACTGGAATCGAGTGAGGAAGATGCAGTCAGTGACCATCCAACCATTGTTCACTCATCAGAAGACTTTGCTGACATTACTGACTCTGAACCTTCACTCTCTGATGTGGTCATGACCACTCCCATCAGATCGGCTACTCAGTCCACTGTCTCAACGGACTCAGAACGCTCGCCCAAAGCCAAAGTAGAACTGAGACGATCAACTCGTGAGAGGAAAGCCCCAGACCATCTTAATTTGTAAAAAGACTGTTGTTAAGATTTTAAAGGGGGATGTTGTTATGTATTAATGCTTGGGGATCACCAGACACCTGAGGGCGCCGTGGTCAGAGGTCATTGGGCTGTACGCATCTGGCATGTGTGCTTGGTCACCTGTATATAAGCTGAGTGTCTTTGTCACGCAGGCACTCTCGGGCTGGAATAAAGATAGATCAGGTTGCACCTGAGTGAGTTTACAGTAACCAGACTCTTCAGTCATTACAGTGGCCTATACGATTTGTTCAAATTATAAAGCAAAGTACTGACCAATAATCCACCTATGCATCAGAAAGAGCAATGATTCCTCATCAAACTTTGCTGATATGGTGACTTGGTCATGAAGAGTGCAGATTGACGTTTAATTAGGTCAAATTAAGAGCCTGTTTATATGATAAATAAACCCATCCCCTTAAGCTAACACTGTTCGACAGTTGATCTTGTCCCTGTTTGAATCCTCCTTCCCAAAAACAAACACGCACACTCATTCTCTCTCTTTTTCACTTTCACTCCAGCACAGGGGTGGGCAATTATTTGGCTGGAGGGCCACTTAATAAGTTCTGTTGAGCAGTTGAGGGCCGCCCACCAATGTTCCCCCTGAGGCACGTGGCTGCACAGTCGCGCAACAATCGCGTGGTCCTGTGCAGGCCGCTCCCCAGCTCCTACTGCTGGAAGAGATACTGCGCGGATGAATAGTGGCCAGCCGCGCAACAAATTTAAAGCGACCACACACACGAAGAAACAATTAGAGGGAACATTGTATAAACATAAACATTTCAGAACAAAAATTCAGATAATAGTCAGATGCTATCTTACATACACAACATGTATTCGATAATGGTTAGAAATTAATCAAAGATAAAAGTTGAAAATATTGTGGTGTCTTCTGGTTTCTGTAAATCAGTGCTGTGAAATAGAACTGTACCCTCTTCAGAGCCTGTGTCAGCATCAATTTCCCACCTCAGTCATCCTTATGCCCCTCTGCAAAGATTACTAATGCTGTCCCAATTGGTGCCAGATGAGAATTCTCCAGCCATCGTACCTTGGATACTGGGAGAAGAAAGGTGCAGCACCGGCCACACTCTATGGTACAAGAGTTGTGGAGAGGAGCAGCCATGATTCTAAAATGGATAGGGCATATTCGAGTACACAGTGCATTCTGGGCATGGACGTCCGCCATTGGGACCCAGAATCATGGAATGGATCCGTTTAAGTAAGGACCAGGGAGAATCGCTTCTGCGAATTATTAATTTGAATTAAGTATTACTATGATTTTTCCTTGGCTGCAGTTCGGATCTGTCTTTGAGCCATAAGAAGTGAAAGTTCTATTTCTGTCCCATCCAGTGGGATGGATAGAATCGCTTGGCGGGTCGGAAATGGCCCGCGAGACGTATTTTGCCCACTATGGCTCTCATCATCATAGGCAATCACTCGGAATCGAGGAAGACTTGTTTCCACCCTTAAAGTGAGTTGTTTGGTGGCTGAGCAGTCCAATACGAGAGTCACAGACCCTGTCGCAGGTGGGACAGATAATCATTGAGGGAAGGGGTGGGTGGGACTGGTTTCCCGCATGCTCTTTCCGCTGCCTGCGCTTGATTTCTGCACGCTCCCGGCGATGAGACTCGAGGTGCTCCCGGATGCACTTGCTCCACTTAGGGCGGTCTTTGGCCAGGGACTCCGGGTGTCAGTGGGAATGTTGCACATTATCAGGGAGGCTTTGAGGGTGTCCTTGCAATGTTTCCGCTGCCCACATTTGGCTCGTTTGCCGTGAAAGAGTTCCGAGTAAAGCACTTGCTTTGGGAGTCTCGTGTCTGGCATATGAATTATGTGGCCTTCCCAGCAGAGCTGATCAAGTGTGGTCAGTGCTTCAATGCTGGGGATAATTGGCCTGAGCGAAGACACTAATGTTGGTGCGCCTGTCCTCCCGGGATCTTGTGGAGACATCGTTAGTGGTATTTCTCCAGCGACTTGAGGTGTCTACTTTACATGGTCCATGTCGCTGAACCATACAGGAGGGCAGGTATTACTACAGCCCTGTAGACCATGAGCTTGGTGGCAGTTTGAGGGCCTGGTCTTTAAACACTCTTTTCCTCAGGCGGCCAAAGGCTGCACTGGTGCACTGGAGGCAGTGTTGGACCTCATCGTCAATGCTTGCTCTTGTTGATAGGAGGCTCCCGAGGTAAGGGAAGTGGTCCACATTGTCCAGTGCCGTGCTGTGGATCTTGATGACTTGGAGGCAGTGCTGTGCGGTGAGGACAGGCTGGTGGAGGACCTTTGTCTTACGGATGTTTAGCGTAAGGCCCATGTTTTCGTACGCCTCAGTAAATACGTCGACTATGTCCTGAAGTTCAGCCTCTGTACGTGTGCAGACGCAGGCGTCATCCGCGTACTGTAGCTCGACGTTAGAGGTTGGGGTGGTCTTGGACCTGGCTGGAGACGGCGAAGGTTGAACAGCTTCCCACTGGTTCTGTAGTTTAGTTCCACTTCAGCGAGGAGCTTGTTGACTGTGAGGTGGAGCATGGCGGCGAGGAAGATTGAGAAGAGAGTTGCGGTGATGATGCAGTCCTGTTTGACCCCGGTGTGGATGTGGATTGGGTCTGTGATGGATCGATTGGCAAGGATCACGGCCTGCAGGTCGTCGTGGAGCAGTTGGAGGATGGTGACGAACTTTTGGGGGTATCCGAAACGGAGGAGGATGATCCATAGACCCTCGTGGTTGACAGTGTCAAAGGCCTTTCTAAGGTCGAAGAAGGCCATGTGTAAGGGCTGCCGCTGTTCCCTGCATTTTTCCTGTAGTTGTCGCGCTGCAAAAATCATGTCCATTGTGCCCCATCGGGGACGAAATCCGCACTGTCACTATGGGAGGAGCTGCTTGGCTCAAGGCTGAGGTCCAACAAAAACCCTGGGATCTAAAGAACTGGTGGTGGATGGAGAAAGCTCAGGAGATACAGCAGCTGGCTGACAGTCATGATGTGCGAGGATTCTTCATCGCAGTCAAGGCCACCACGGTCCAAACACGGTCCACATGGGATTGGGGGTAGTGTGCTGACATGGATAGAGAACTGGTTGTCAGACAGGAAGCAAAGAGTAGGAGTAAATGGGTACTTTTCAGAATGGCAGGCAGTGACTAGTGGGGTACCGCAAGGTTCTGTGCTGGGCCCCAGCTGTTTACATTGTACATTAATGATTTGGACGAGGGGATTAAATGTAGTATCTCCAAATTTGCGGATGACACTAAGTTGGGTGGCAGTGTGATCTGCGAGGAGGATGCTATGAGGCTGCAGAGTGACTTGGATAGGTTAGGTGAGTGGGCAAATGCATGGCAGATGAAGTATAATGTGGTTAAATGTGAGGTTATCCACTTTGGTGGTAAAAACAGAGAGACAGACTATTATCTGAATGGTGATAGATTAGGAAAAAGGGAGGTGCAACGAGACCATGGTACATCAGTCATTGAAGGTTGGCATGCAGGTACAGGTGGTTAAGAAAGCAAATGGCATATTGGCCTTCATAGCGAGGGGATTTGAGTACAGGGGCAGGGAGGTGTTGCTACAGTTGTACAGGGCCTTGGTGAGGCCACACCTGGAGTATTGTGTACAGTTTTGGTCTCCTAACTTGAGGAAGGACATTCTTGCTATTGAGGGAGTGCAGCGAAGGTTCACCAGACTGATTCCCGGAATGGCGGGACTGACCTATCAAGAAAGACTGGATCAACTGGGCTTGTATTCACTGGAGTTCAGAAGAATGAGAGGGGATCTCATAGAAACGTTTAAAATTCTGACGGGTTTAAACGGGTTAGATGCAGGAAGAATGTTCCCAATGTTGGGGAAGTCCAGAACCAGGGGTCACAGTCTAAGGATAAGGGGTAAGCCATTTAGGACCGAGATGAGGAGAAACTTCTTCACCCAGAGAGTGGTGAACCTGTGGAATTCTCTACCACAGAAAGTTGTTGAGGCCAATTCACTAAATATATTCAAAAAGGAGTTCGATGTAGTCCTTACTACTAGGGGGATCAAGGGGTATGGTGAGAAAGCAGGAATGGGGTACTGAAGTTGCATGTTCAGCCATGAACTCATTGAATGGCGGTGCAGGCTAGAAGGGCCGAATGGCCTACTCCTGCACCTATTTTCTATGTTTCTATATTTCTATGTTTCTAAACACCCAAGGCCCCAACCCCACTGCTGGCCAACAACGGGGAAACACTCATCAAGGACACCGAGGCAGTCACGGCCTGCTCGAAGGTGCACTTCAAAGATCTCCTCAATCGAGACTCTGCCTTTGACTAGTGTTCTCAACTCCGTCCTGCAGCATGCTACCCGCCACCACCTCAGTAAGACCCCAACACTGCACGTGGTAGAAAAAACCATGAGACAACTTAAAAACAACAAGGTATGGGAGCGGATGGAATCCCTGCTGAGGCATTGAGGCACTTCGGAGGTGGTACTCAGTAAGATAATGGGACTAAAGGCAGATAAATCTCCTGGACCTGATGGCTTGCATCCCAGGGTCTTAAGAGAAGTAACGGCAGGGATTGTGGATGCATTGTTTGTAATTTACCAAAATTCCCTGAATTCTGGGTCGCTCTCAGCAGATTGGGAAACTGCAAATGTAACGCCCCTATTTTAAAAAGGAGGCATACAAAAAGCAGGAAACTATAGACCAGTTAGCCTGTGGTTGGGAAAATGATGGCGTCCATTATTAAAGAAGCAGTAGCAGGACATTTGGAAAAGCAAAATTCGGTAGGGCAGAGTCAGCATGGATTTATGAAAGGGAAGTCATGTTTGACAAATTTGCTGGAGTTCTTTGAGGATGTAACAAACAGGGTGGATAAAGGGGAACCAGTGGATGTGGTGTATTTGGGCTTCCAGAAGGCATTTGACAAGGTGCCACATAAAAGGTTACTGCACAAGATAAAAGTTCACGGGTTGGGAGTAATATATTTGCATGGATAGAGGATTGGCTCACTAACAGAGAACAGAGAGTTGGGATAAATGGCTCATTCTCTAGTGGGCTGCCACAGGGATCAGTGCTGGGACCCCAACTATTTACAGTCTATATTAACAACTTGGAAGAAGGGACTGAGTGTAATGTAGCCAAGTTTGCTGACAATACAAAGGTGGGAGGAAAAGCAAAGTGTGAGGAGGACACAAAAAATCTGCAAAAGGACATAGACAGGCTAAGTGAGTGGGCAAAAATTTGGCAGATGGAGTAAAACGTTGACAGAAAAAAATCAAAGAGCAAGTTATTATTTAAATGGAGAAAGTTTTGCAAACTACCGCAGTTCAGTGAGACCTGGGGGTAGTTGTACATGAAACACAAAAGGATAGTATGCAGGTACAGCAAGTGATCAGGAAGGCCAGTGGAATCTTGGCCTTTTATTGCAAAGGGGATGGAGTATAAAAGCAGGGAAATCTTCCTACAGATATATAAGGTATTGGTGAGGCCATACCTGGAATACTGCGTGCAGTTTTGGTTTCCATATTTAAGCAAGGATATACTTGCTTTGGTGGCAGTTCAGAGAAGGTTCACTAGGTTGATTCCGGGGATGAGGGGGTTGACTTATGAGGAAAGGTTGAGTAGGTTGGGCCTCTACTCATTGGAGTTCAGAAGAATGAGAGGTGATCTTATCGAAACATATAAGGTTATGAGGGGGCTTGACAAGGTGGATGCAAAGAGGATGATTCCACTGATGGGGGAGACTAGAACTAGAGGACATGATCTTAGAATAAGGGGCCGCCCATTTAAAATAGCTGAGGAGAAATTTCTTCTCTCAGAGGGTTGTAAATCTGTGGAATTCGCTGCCTCAGAGAGCTGTGGAATCTGGGACATTGAATAAATTTAAGACAGAAATCGACAGATTTTTAAACGATAAGGGGATAAGGGATTATGGGGACTGGGCGGGGAAGTGGAGCTGAATCCATGATCAGATCAGCCATGATCTTATTGAATGGTGGAGCAGGCTCGTGGAGCTGTATGACTTACACCTGTTCCTATTTCTTATGTTCTTATGCTATTGTCATCAACATCATAGACAATCCCTCGGGATCGAGGATGACTTGCTTCCACACTAAAAATGAGTATCAGGCGACTGATGACGGAGCAAGGTCTTGGTCCAGTGGCAAGGGGATTCAAGAGGACTGGAGACCAGGCTCCGCTGCCTGTGCCAATACCTACACATAAACGCAAACATACTCCTATTGTCTTCCTTCCTTCCTCCTTCCCTTAGGACCTCTACGTACGCAATATGAGCCTCATGACCTCACAGCCTCGCTATTGACCCATGCTGTGGCTTCCCTTGGTCTTGTCCACGCTGTTCTACCTCTGGGCTCCGACCTCTCCATGCCTCGTCCGTCCTCTCGCCGGTCCCGACCTCCGGACCTCACCCGTCCCGTCCTCCGGACCTCACCCGTCCTGGCCTCCTGACCTCACCCGGCCTCCGGACGTTGCCCGTCCCGACCTCCGGACCTCGCCCGTCCCAGCCTCCGGACCTCGCCCGTCCGGACCTTGCCCGTCCCGGCCTCCGGACCTCGCTCGTCCCGACCTCCGGACCTCGCTCGTCCCGACCTCCGGACCGTGCCCGTCCCGACCTCCAGACTTCGCCGGTCCCAACCTACAAACCTCGCCCGTCCCGACCTCTGGATTTTGCCCATCCCGACCTCTGGATCTCGCCAGTCCTGATCTGCAAACCTCGCCCATCTCGACCTGCAAACCTCACGCGTCCCGGCTTCTGGATCTTGCCCGTCCAGACCTTGCCCGTCCCGACCTCCGGACCTCACCCATCCCGATTTGCAAACCTCGCTCGTCCCGACCTCCGGATCTCGCTCGTCCCGATCTGCAAACCTCGCCCATCCCGACCTCCAGATCTCTCCCGTGCTGACCTCTGGACCTCACCCGTCCCGATCTGCAAACCTCGCCCGTCCCGTCCCAACCTCCGGATTTCACCCGTCCCAATCTGCAAACCTCGTGCATCCCGACCTCCGGACCTTGCCCGTCCCGACCTCCAGACCTCGTGCCATCCGACCTGTGGACCTCGCCCGTCCCGACCTGCAAACCTTGCCCATCCCGACCTCCGGACCTCGCCCGTCCCGACCTCCAGACCTCGCCCCCTCTGACCTGCAAACATCGCCCGTCCCGACCTGAAAACCTTGCCCGTCCCGACCTCTGGATCTCGCCCGTCCCGACCTGCAAAAATCGCCCGTCCCTCCCTCCGCTCCTCGCCCATTCCGACCTCCTCATTATATAGTTCCCTTCTTAAATATAGGTATAATGTTCGCTATCTGCCAGTCATCTGGCACTCGACCTTTTTCCAACGAATTATTAAATATGGGTAATAGTGGCTCTGCTATCTCTTAGAAATATAGAAATTAGGTGCAGGAGTAGGCCATTCAGCCCTTCGAACAGACACCGCAATTCAATAAGATCATGGCTGATCATCCAACCTCAGTACCCCTTTCATGCTTTCTCTCCATACCCTTTGATCCCTTTGGCCGTAAGGGCCATATCTAACTCGCTTTTGAATATATCTAACGAACTGGCCTCAACAACTTTCTGTGATAGAGAATTCCGCAGGTTAACCACTCTCTGAGTGAAGATGTTTCTCCTCATCTTGGTCCTAAATGGCTTATCCCTTATTGTGAGACTGTGACCCCTGGTTCTGGACTTCCCCAAAATCGGGAACATTCTTCCTGCCTCTAACATGTCCAATCCCGTCACAATTTTGTATGTTTAGCTTAGATTCTCTCTCATTCTTCTAAACTCCAGTGAATACAAGGCCAGTTGATCCAGTCTCTCCTCATATGTCAATCCTGCCATCCTGGGAATCAATCGAGTGAACTTTCGCTGTAATCCCTCAATAGCAAGAACAGCCTTCCTCAGATTAGGAGACCAAAACATGACACAATATTCCAAGTGTGGCCTCACCAAGGCCCTGTACAACTGCAGTAAGACCTCCCTGTTCCTATACTCCAATCCTATGAAGGCCAACATGCCATTTGCCTTCTTCACCGCCTGCTGTACCTGCATACCAAACTTCAGTGACTGATGTACCATGACACCCAGGTCTCGTTGCACCTCCCGTTTTCCTAATCTGTCACCATTCAGATAATATGCTGCCTTCCTGTTTTTGCCACCAAAGTGGATAATCTCACATTTATCCACATTATACTGCATCTGCCATGCATTTGCCCACTCACCTAACCTGTCCAAGTCACCCTGCAGCCTCTCAGCATCCTCCTCACAGTTCACACCACCACCCAGCTTAGTGTCATCTGCAAACTTGGAGATATTACATTCAATTCCTTCATCTAAATCATTGATGGATATTGTAATTCGCTGGGGTCCCAGCACTGAACCATGCGGCACCCCACTGGTCATGTAACTGTAGATTCTTTTCTCTCAATCTGGTTCAGTAAAATTACTGAGTCGAATACCTCTTGTGCTTTGAACAAAGCAGTCTTTATTTTACCGGCCGGCAAGACTTATCAGACAGAGGATATACATTCTCGATCGAGCATACACACTCCCTACGGATAAGTGAAGTTACATCGTAAAGCGACAACAGTTATACATTCTCGGCAAAAGATAACAAGATAGGGCTAGAGTGACATCCTAGTTCAACCTATCTCTTTTGGTCCCTCTTTCCCTTTGTCCACTCATAAGCCGACCTAAGTATGGTCTGATTTTAAACAAAGACCTTCTGTTAATGTTTCAGGTTAATAACATGATTTAATAAGACCTTGAGGTTTTTCTGCAAGCTGTGGGTTTTGTTTCAATATGTGTTAGTGTTGTAACATTTCGCAGTCTCGAGTCCGAGATGTCATGGCTATTCCTCCATGAATTCTTTGTTAGCTTATACTGTCCCTATACAATTTCCACGTTCTCAACTTCAATGTCTCTATACATTTTAAACATTCACATTCCCCCCTTTTATCATTCCATGATAACACTTAGGATCATTCTAGGAGTAAAATGTATAGGGAATGTGAACACACCTAATATCCAGAAAAGTTCCCATTTTGCGCATAAACATAAGACATGTAGCTCTCGTCTCTGTCTCCCCTCCCATGCGCCGAAACTGTCATATATCAACACTATTATCCAGACTGTGGCATATAGACAGTTTCATCTTATGGCTCAGGATTCAGATAAATAGTCCAATTATTTTGCTGATTAAAAGAGTTCAGTTTTCCCGTCTCTCTTCTCAGGTCACCGTCGGTGTAGCTGGCTGTCTATCACTACGGGCAAAAGTTCAAACTGGTCCACGTTCCAATTAGGATGCCAATGGCCTTATTCAGCTCTGGAGAAGAGGAAGTCTGGAACAGAAACAGGAGTTAGAATAACCAGTAAAATAGGTTCGTTAGAGGGTGGTGAGCTTGCAGTGGTGCAGGTGAACCCAGGCACTTTTCCCCTCAACCTTGGCTGCAGTGGGTGTAGTGAGTAACACCTGAAAAGGCCCCTCCCATTTTGGCTCTAATCCCTTCCGAATCCATACTTCCCTGGTGCCACGAGGGACAATTCGGGTAAAACTGGGAGGTCGAGGTGAGCATCTTGAACCTGGTTGTGAACTAGTCGCAGAGCCTGAGTCAGAAAAAGAACATAGGTGGTCATCAGTCGAGCTGAGATCTCATATCTAGGAACAATTTCCCTCATTAACACCTTAACAACAGTTTGAGCCTTATTGTCCAGGTTAGGGTAGGCTTCAATCCATCTGCTAAACACATCTACTATTACTAACACATATTTGTAACACTGAACTTTTTGCAACTCAATGTAGTCCAACTGAAATGTCTCAAAGGGACCTTCGGGTAGGGGCATTTTACCCCAATCACAGGGGACTCCCCTCCCTGGATTATGTTGCTGGCAAACCAGGCAACGACTACTGATGTTCTGGGTGAGCGCCTGGAGTCTAGGGTGCCACCAAGTAGCCAAAAGTGTGTCACTCATGGTCCTTGCTCCACAATGAGTAGCAAAATGCATACATTCAATAACCCATAGAGCCAACTTGTCAGACATGCAAGTCTGTTCCGCGGGAGTGGTCCAGAGTTTAGAAACATTGTCATAAGTACATGCATAATATTTCCACAACAGTTTATCTTTTTCAGGAGCGTCCTCCTGTGCTTTTATAACATCTTGGATGGTTGGCATTGGTTTTTCCGAGGCTAACTTATCCTTCGCAGGATTTTTAGTCTGACTCATAATTTTGGGCACTACCATCTGTTGGTCACGAGAGGCCTGTTTGGCCTCTTGGTCAGGACAACGATTCCCTATATCAACCAGAGAATTTCCGGTAGTGTGGGCGGTACATTTGACAATGGCAATGCGTTTGGGGAACATGAGGGCTTGCAACAAATCAGATACTAGCTGTTTATGAGATATCTCATTCCCCTGTGAGGTTAGGAATCCCCTATTTTTCCATAATTGTCCGAAATCATGGGCCACCCCAAAGGCATACCTAGAGTCGGTATAGATATTGACTTTGAGATCTTTGGCCAAGATACAGGCTCGGGTGAGGGCGAATAGTTCAGCTTGTTGAGCAGAATAGGCAGTTTCAAAAGCGGCAGATTCCAAGACCTGATTCTCCTGGTTTACTATGGCGTATCTTGAGATTCGTATACCTTCTGGATTAATTCCGTCAACATACATAATACAGTCTGGATCTTCGATTGGTACATCAACAAAATCTTCCCTGACTGATGTGGCCTCTTAAATTAAAGATAAACAATCATGACTGGGTTCTTCCTCATCTTGGGGTGGCTCAGTAAGAAAACAGGCCGGATTAATTGCAGTACAGTGCCGAAAGGTCAGTTTAGGATTGCCTGTGATTTCAGTGGGTTCTGTCGGATAGAGGGCCAGTCCACATTGCCCTGCACTGGGATCTCAATTGGATCAATGGGAGTATAACCCACTTGGGAGGGGTCCTCTGCCCACACATGAGGATCCACATAGTCAGGTATGTCCGAGCCAGTATGATGCTGTAGAGTCGTTAAGACCTTCTCGGGGTCCCCATGAAATTGGACTGTTCGGCCATCTTTTACGATTTGCACATCCCGGCTGGTAGGATCAGCCTCATCTATGGCCTTGCATACCATAACTCCCAAATCTTTAGCATGGTGAGGGGCTAATACTTCACGAGCAATATGCGGTGCCATTGTTAGGGGCTGTTTCCACAGATTCTTATCCACTTCCACAAAATCTGCCTCTCTTTCCAGTCCAGTCACTCTAGCCCTTAATAGAATTCCCTTCACTTCCCCTTCATGATCCTGATAAAAGTTCTGCAGGTCCTGATTCTTTCCACTGGTATCGTATGCTAGGGTCACGTGATAGGGTGCCTGCGGCAGATCCAGAGACCACCACTGAGGGGTTCTAGTGGTATAATACTGCCGCTTAAGGGTTTCCTGTTTTACAATAATCCCATCATCTCCACACTCCAAATGCAACTGGAATTTGCAGAGGAGGTCTCTAGCCATCAAGTTACAGTCCAGATTGGTTGTGATAACAACTCGATGTTCCACCGATTCTTCCTGGTAACCCATTTTAACCAGTTCTGACACTGGGAATGTCGAGATTTGTCCCAGGAATCCTGAAAGTTCCTGTGTTTCAGTAGAGGCAGGGAGTTTAAGCTTTGATTGTACAGAAGACATGAAGGCTCCCGTATCTATCAAAAAGGGTTGCCACTCATTCAGAATGGGTTCGTCGTCCGGGGAGGATCCCTGCACAATCAAGCTGCGTAGTCAATCGGGGGACAATTGACCAAAGGGGTTGTTCTGGGAGAAGTTAGTGTAAGATCCTCCTCTCCCCTCTTGTCCCCCTCCTCTTCCTCCTCTTCCTTTTCCATGCTGATGGTAGGGGCAATTTTTATTCCAATGTCCTTCCTGCCCACAATTAAAACAGTCAATTCCTCTTACCCAGTCCCGGCCTCTTCCCATACCATGCCGGGGACAATAGGGAGGTTTATTAGCAGGGCTCGGGCCGTTTGGTTGTTTAGTATAACCGTATCCTTGCTTATCCATCCAATCCTGTATGCAACACTGCGGTTCTATTGATCCTTCCTCCCGAGATGGCTCTTCCTTTCTAGTCACGTATTCAGTCTTGACCCGGGTTGGGGGTGCACCTCCCCCCTCCCCTTTCTTTTCCTGCCAATAATATCTAACTGCCCTTTCCATTTGTCCGGATAGCGTGAGCAATCAAATAGTTGTTCGAAGATCACATAGACATCTATAGTGGGGTGGTCTGCAGCTTGTTGTGCATCAGGGTTTGGCATTGGTCTGACAGGGAATTGGTGTCGGGACTTTGGGATCTTGGAAATCATTTCTAGGTCGGAGGATGTTTCGGAGCTGTCTGACTGCTTGACAGTTCTGCGTCTTGATCGGCGGGGGTGTTTGCTATGTCTTTCATAACTTGGACTGGTAGATTGACTAGAAGATTTATGGGACTGTCTGTGAGTGAAATATAGTTCTGCCCTTTCGAGTGCGAGATCTGGTCCTTTCGGCTATATTGCTTGTGAACTGGGGATCCGAATCGCTATCAGAGGATGAGGAGTCAGTTTGGGTTTGTTGCTTTGGTGGTATGGGGTTATTTTTAACTCCTCTCGCCGGAGTGTAAGGTGGAGGGTGTTGGGAAGAGGACTGGAGCAAGGGGCCAGGGGGTGCAGGAGGCGCCGTTGGGCGCTGAGTCAGTGACCACTCATCAATTTCATCACCAGCCTCGGTTAACACAAAGCCAGCCATTTTACTACGTAGTCAGTCAATACCTTTCTCAGAGGTCCCAGAGGATCTCTTAGTAAGTTTCTCATGCGCACATTCTTTTTTTTTAAAGACGTCTAAAGTTTTAACATGTGTTCCCTCTGTCAATGAAAGTCCTAATTTAATAGCATTTGTTTGCCAACTTGACAGAAGTGATGCATCTTTTAATTTTTTTTTGACAATCCCTGTGCTTTTTTTTTTAACTACCTCTACGCTTCTAGTGCCACCTAGAGGCCATTGAACATCTCCTAATAATTTGTTCAGGGCTCCTGATAATTTTCTAAAGTCTTCAGCTCTTTCAGGGAATTCTTCACATAACTTTTGTAGCGGACTACCCGCATCCATTGTTTTATCCAACTGATTACCCATTACCGTGTCGTTACGCGTTCACGTAGTCGTGCGATTTAAACAAACTTAAAACGAACAGACTACTGAAAAACAGACTTAACAAACTTACTAATCTAACACAAAGCCGCGTCGCCCCGTGGCTCGCGTCACCACGCGATTCCACCTAAACAAGCTTAACAAACTTAACACAAAGCCGCGTCGCCCCGCGGCTCGCGTCTCCACGCGATTCCACCTAAACAAGCTTAACAAACTTAACACAAAGCCGCGTCGCCCCGCGGCTCACGTCTCCACGCGATTCCACCTAAACAAGCTTAACAAACTTAACACAAAGCCGCGTCGCCCCGCGGCTCGCGTCTCCACGCGATTCCACCAAAACAAGCTTAACAAACTTAACACAAAGCCGCGTCGCCCCGCGGCTCGTGTCTCCACGCGATTCCACCTAAACAAGCTTAACAAACTTAACACAAAGCCGCGTCGCCCCGCGGCTTGCGTCTCCACGCGATTCCACCTAAACAAGCTTAACAAACTTAACAATAAACGGACTTACAAAAATCAGCACTGACTTTCGCGGTTCGCGTTGCTGCGCGTTTGCGTCGGCCCACGTTTACTCGCGCTCGCGCCGCCGCACGTCTCGCGTCACCACGTGTTTACGTTGCTGTGCATCTGCGTCTGCCTTCCTCCACTCGGCCGCACGCTCGCGCCGCTGCGCGTCTCGCATCGTTGCGCGTCAGCGCCGCTGCGCGTTCGTGTCGGCCCTATCTTCCGAGTTGTTGCGGGATTTAAATTCAATCAGTGCCTAGACGGGCCAAGTGATATACAAGGTCGACGTCATTCCTGAATTGAACACCTATCCTCTATTTAATTCCCCATAAGCCTTATTTTATTCCCTGTGAGCCTAATTTTCTAAATTTGATTTCTTATGAGCCTTATTTAATTTCTTTTAGTCTCCAAATTTCCCTATCCTTTCGCGTCACTGCGCAGTTTAAATCCAATCAGTCAATGAAAGCCCTAATTTAATGGAGTGTTTCTGCCTACTGGACAGGAGTGATTTTTTTTTTACTGCAGTGGAATTTTTCTCATAATTTAAAATCTCAGAAAAATTTTTTTCATCACCTATTTAGTACGTTACTTTTTTTTTTGTATTTTCCATAACTAGAGAGAAGTCTGGCACGTAGGCTGTGGACTGCTTTTCGTTATCTCAATTGTTCCAGCCTCAAGGTCGTGTTATTTAATATAATATTTTTTTTCCTTTTGAATCCATCTCAGTTGTTTTGCTGTGCCATCTCTGAATGTTTTCTTTCAACAAGTTTTTCTTTTTTTTTAACAAACCTATCCTTTGTGCATTTCCTAGCTCCGTAACTTATCATCCGAATATACGTAATTCAATAAGGTTCACACTCTTAAACTTCCCACATACAGGACAACACTACAAAGGGTTAAAACAAACTTTCATTCTGTTTGAAAAAGTAGGTGGAGCTAAAACAAACCACAACTCCCCGGCTTTTTTTTACAGTAAAAATCACAGAAGCATTTCTCATTTAAACAGACGTTCACAAGAGGCTCTTTTCTTTCCTATTAATTTTTGGATCCATGATTGATCATCTATCCCTATCTAGCTCTAACTATAACCTATCTTTCCAAGTCGCCGCTTGGTTTGCGTCATCGCGCAATTTCCCTATCTCTATCCCTATTCTAAGTTTGAAAGGTATTCACCAGATTGTCCTGGATCTCGTTCAGACACTACCTGAGAACCAGCGAGTGGCTAAACTTTCCTCAGACTTTTGAAACCGGGGGAAACTGGAGCAGTATTGAAATCATACTCACTCCAGTGGCCACTTTCCCCTCGTCTCGTCCAAGGCTAGTCTGGCTCTTAATTCGCAAGTTTTCGGCAGTCATCCGTTGAGATCCCACTTCTGACACCAAATGTAAATGTAGATTCTTTTCTCTCAATCTGGTTCAGTAAAATTACTGAGTCGAATACCTCTTGTGCTTTGAACAAAGCAATCTTTATTTTACCGGCCGGCAAGACTTATCAGACAGAGGATATACATTCTCGATCGAGCGTACACACTCCCTACGGATAAGTGAAGTTACATCGTAAAGCGACAACAGTTATACATTCTCGGCAAAAGATAACAAGATAGGGCTAGAGTGACATCCTAGTTCAACCTATCTCTTTTGGTCCCTCTTTCCCTTTGTCCACTCATAAGCCGACCTAAGTATGGTCTGATTTTAAACAAAGACCTTCTGTTAATGTTTCAGGTTAATAACATGATTTAATAAGACCTTGAGGTTTTTCTGCAAGCTGTGGGTTTTGTTTCAATATGTGTTAGTGTTGTAACATTTCGCAGTCTCGAGTGCGAGATGTCATGGCTATTCCTCCATGAATTCTTTGTTAGCTTATACTGTCCCTATACAATTCCCACGTTCTCAACTTCAATGTCTCTATACATTTTAAACATTCACATTCACTGCCTGCCATACTGAAAAGGACCCGTTTATTCCAACTCTCTGCTTCCTGTCTGCCAACCAGTTCTCTATCCACATCAATACATTACCCCTAATACCATGTGCTTTAATTTTCCACACTAATCTCTTGTGTGGGACCTTGTCAAAAGCCTTTTGAAAGTCCAAATACAACACATCCACTTGTTCTCCCTTGTCCACTCTACTAGTTACATCCTCAAAAAATTCTAGAAGATTTGTCAAGCATGATTTCCCTTTCATAAATCCATGCTGGCTTGGACCGATCTTGTCACTGCTTTCCAAATGCGCTGCTATTTCATCTTTAATAATTGATTGCAACATTTTCCCCACTACCGATGTCAGGCTAATTCCCTGCTTTCTCTCTCCCTCCTTTTTTAAAAAGTGGTGTTACATTAGCTACCCTCCAGTCCATAGGAACCGATCCAGAGTCAATAGAATGTTGGAAAATGATCACCAATGCATCCACTATTTATAGGGCCATTTTCTTAAGTAGTCTAGGATGAAGCCTATCATGCCCTGGGGATTTATCGGCCTTCAATCCCATCAATTTCCCTGACACAATTTCCTGACTAATAAGGATTTCCTTCATTTCCTCCTTTTCGCTAGACCCTTGAACCCCTAGTATTTCCGGAAGGTTATTTGTGTCTTATTTAGTGAAGATAAATCCAAAGTATTTGTTCAATTGGTCTGTCATTACTTTGTTCCCCACCTTATTCCGACTGCAAGGGACCTATGTTGGTCTTAACTATCTTTTTCTCTTCACATATCTATGGAAGCTTTTGCAGTCAGTTTTTATGTTCCCTGCAAGCTTCCTCTCATACTTTATTTTCCCCGTCTTAATTGGACCCTTTGTCCTCCTCTGCTGAATTCTAAATTTCTCCCAGGTTTGCTGCTTTTTCTGGCCAATTTATATGCCTCTTCCTTGGATTTAACATTATCCCTAATTTCCCTTGTTAGCTACGGTTGAGCTATGTTCCCCTTTTCATTTTTACTTCAGACAGGGATGTACAATTGTTGAAGTTCATCCATATAATCTATAAATGTCTGCCATTGCCTATCCACTGTCAACCCTTTAAGAATCATTTGCCAGTCTATCCTAGCCAATTCACGTCTCATACCATCGAAGTTCACTTTCCTTAAGTTCAGGACCCTAGTCTCTGAATTAACACTGTCACTCTCCATCTTAATAAAAAATTCAACCATATTATGGTCACTCTTCCCCAGGGGGCCTCGCACAACAAGATTGCTAATTAGTCCTCTCCCATTACACAACATCCAGTCTAGGATGGCCAGCTCCCTAATTGGTTCCTCAACATATTGGTCTAGAAAGCCATCCCTAATACACTCCAGGAAATCCTCCTCCACTGCATTGCTACCAGCTTGATTAGCCCAATCTATATGTAGATTAAAGTCACCCATGATAACTGCTGTACCTTTCTTGCACGCATCCCTAATTTCTTGTTTGATGCCATCCCCCACCTCATTACTACTGTTTGGTGGTCTGTACACAACTCCCACTAGTGATTTATGCCCTTTGGTATTCTGCAGCTCTACCCATACAGATTCCACATCATCCAAGCTCATGTCCTTTCTTACTATTACATTCATTTCCTCTCTAACCAGCAATGCTGCCCCACCTCCTTTTCCTTTCTGTCTATCCTTCCTGAATGTCGAATACCCCTGGATGTTGAGTTCCCAGCCTTGATCAGCCAGGAGCCATGTCACCGTAATCCCAATCATATCACAATCGTTAATAGCTGCCTGTGCAGTTAATTCAACCACCTTATTACGAATACTCCTCGCATTGAGGCACAGAGCCTTCAGGCTTGTCTTTTTAGCACTCTTTGCCCTTTTAGAATTTTGCTGTAATGTGGCCTTTTTGATTTTTGCCTTGTATTTCTCTGCCCTCCACTTTTACTATTCTCCTTTCTATCTTTTGCTTCTGCCCCCATTTTATTTCCCTCTGTCTCCCTGCATAGGTTTCCATCTCCCTGCCATATTAGTTTAACTCCTCCCCAACAGCACGAGCAAACACTCCCCCTCGGACTTTGGTTCCGGTCCTGCCCAGGTGCAGACTGTTTGGTTTGTACTGGTTCCACCTCCCCCAGAACCAGTTCCAATGTCCCAGGAATTTGAATCCCTCCTCTTGCACCACTCCTCAAGCCACGTATTCATCTTAACTATCCTGCTATTTCTACTCTGACTAGCACGTGGCACTGGTGGCAATCCTGAGATTACTACCTTTGAGGTCCTACTTTTTAATTTAACTCCTAGCTCCCTAAATTGAGCTTGTCGGACCTCATTCCGCTTTTTACCTATATCGTTGGTACCTATATGCACCACGACAACTGCCTGTTCACCTTCTCTAGAATCTTTAAAATCGACTGCCCATTGGCACTGCCTTCAATAATATTTTTTAAATTGTGTGGTGTAACAAAGGCTATTGATGCACTATCACCCATTTCACGCTTTCAACGAAGACCAATTTCATCGCTGGGTCTCCGGCTGACATCAGAAGCTTTTCCCAACAGTCTTATGTAGGTGCCAGCTCATTTTTCTAATCCAGTTTCTTCATAATTGTGCAATTATCAGCATTATATATCAACTCTGACTTCACTGTGCTTCTGAATATCTTGATCATATCTTTCCTGCCCAGCTCTTTGCACTTCCAGACTCAATTCATTTGACTGAAAGCTGAACAAACCTCACCTATTCTGTTGTTCATAATCTTTTCTGTTCTAATCCATGATTGCAAGTATTTTAAAAGTCTTTAACCGCGTCTAATACTTAATTTTGCATCGCTGCTTCATTTTCACTTTGTTTCATACCTTGGGGCAATTGTTAAAATCTCAAACTGATCCTAACCCACCTTCGGTTCTTACAGAGTTCGGTTGGGGCGCCAGTCTCAGGAGGCGGGTTGGTCAGCAAAATCTTTTAAGGAGGCTGCGTGCCTCCATTTTAACAGGATTTTAATATTTGAAGCTAGGTTTCCTGAGGCTCTGGAATTCAGACAGGTAAAAGGAGGTGAGAAGGGCCCGATCCACGAGATAAATGCCTTTGCAGCACTGCTTGTGGGTCAGGAGGAGCAGAAGTGCTTACTCCAGGCCCATCAGCTTTCTTCTTTTTACACTCCATAAACGATTAAATCCACCCCCCACATGCCACGATCTCCAACTCCCCTCCACCTCCCAGGATGGCTGTCGGGCTGAAAAGATTTAAAAGAAACATCTGGCAGTTCGTTTCTGGAGGACATCCGTGAAACCAATCCTTCCGGGCTTCCCATCCGAAAACCAGCCCTTGTTTCCATCAGCTGTGTCAATTCAGAGAGCAATGTCGCCTGTAAAATCAAAATCTAAGATGTTTTTTGCTGAACTTCTCGACTCCATTTAGTAGGGACGTTAAAACCATGTTTGCTTTCCTCGAAGTCTGCTGCTTTCCTCATTACATAGTCTGGTACAATGATAAGATGGCAGTGTATCTCCTTGAAGATCTCCTACTTTAATCTGAAAAGGCTCTCTGTATTACCATTGCAGTGTAATTTTCATACATCACTGAGATTGCTACTATGATTTTATCTGGAATTTCATATTCGTTCAGAATTTTGAACGTATGAAAATGAGATAGCCATATTAATGTGGAGATTGTGGATTTATTTTACAGAAACATAGAAACATAGAAAATAGGTGCAGGAGTAGGCCATTCGGCCCTTCAAGACTGCACCGCCATTCAATAAGATCATGGCTGATCATTCCCTCAGTACCCCTTTCCTGCTTTCTCTCCATACCCCTTGATCCCCTTAGCCGTAAGGGCCATATCTAACTCCCTCTTGAATATATCCAATGAAATGGCATCAACAACTCTCTGCGGTAGGGAATTCCATAGGTTAACAACTCTCTGAGTGAAGATGGTTCTCCTCATCTCAGTCCTAAATGGCCTACCCCTTTATCCTAAGACTATGTCCCCTGGTTCTGGACTTTTAATAATTTAATGGAGGTAAGTTGCTGCAGTGTTTAATGTTCTTGTGCTTGGTAAGTTGCTGTAATGTGCTTGTGCTTGGTTGCTGTGAGCTAGCTGTAAACGTCACTTTGCAGCCTCAGCCTGCATTGTGTCCCTGGTTACCGTGGCAACCCAATCTTTTTGGCACAGATCAAGGCTCCACCCCCAAAACTAAACGACAGGCTAGGCGGTGCCAAAATGAAGAAATCAAACGGGGAAACTTGGAAGATTTGATTTTGGCGTACTTGGGCCTCCAAAAAACAAATACGCCAAAAAACAGCTTTGGGGAAAATTGAGCTTACAATCTCTATTTCCCACTGTCACCTCCATGAGATGTGAAAAATAAAAATCCCAGACTGGGTTTTGCTCAACTCGTACAGGGAGAGAACTGTAGCAGGACTTTAACCCAGCACCCCAACCATACTATGGCTCCAGCCCAATTTCTACATAAAATATGAAGGACATGCTCCCTTTGGGATCAACACCACCAAGAGAAAACCCACTGCTATGATGATGGGAACTGCAGTTAAAAGGGGAAAAGAACCTAAAGTTTAATTTTTTTAAATTGGAAAGTATTCTTCAGGAGCAACAGAAAACAATGAAGGGGATCTTAAGAGAGGTAGAGCATGGCTGATCATTCCCTCAGTACCCCTTTCCTGCTTTCTCTCCATATCTAACTCCCTCTTGAATATATCCAATGAACTGGCATCAACAACTCTCTGCGGTAGGGAATTCCATAGGTTAACAACTCTCTGAGTGAAGAAGTTTCTCCTCATCGGCAACCAATGGTAATCAGGGATTCTCAAGAGGGAATTAGAGGAGCGCAGATATCCCAGTCCTAAACAGCCTACCCCTTATCCTAAGACTGTGTCCCCTGGTTTTGGACTTCCCCAACATCGGAAACATTCTTCCCGCATCTAACCTGTCCAGTCCCGTCAGAATCTTATACGTTTCTATGAGGTCCCCTCTCATCCTTCTAAACTCCAGTGAATAAATGCCCAGTTGATCCAGTCTCTCCTCATATGACAGTACAGCCATTCCTGGAATCAGTCTGGTGAACCTTCGCAGCAATCCCTCAATAGCAAGAACATCCTTCCTCAGATTAAGAGACCAAAACTGTACACAATATTCCAGGTGAGGCCTCACTAAGGCCCTGTACAACTGCAGTAAGACCTCCCTGCTCCTGTACTCAAATCCCCGAGCTATAAAAGCCAACATGCCATTTGCCTTCTTCACCGCCTGCTGTTCCTGCATGCCAACTTTCAATGACTGATGAACCATGACACCCAGGTCTCGCTGCACCTCCCCTTTTCCTAATCTGCCACCATTCAGATAATATTCTGCCTTCGTGTTTTTGCCCCCAAAGTGGATAACCTCACATTTATCCACATTATACTGCATCTGCCATGCATTTGCCCACTCGCCTAACCTGTCCAAGTGACCCTGCAGCCTCTTAGTGTCCTCCTCACAGCTCACACCACCACCAAGTTTAGTGTCATCTGCAAACTTGGAGATATTACACTCAATTCCATCATCTAAATCATTAATATATATTGTAAAGAGCTGAGGTCCCAGCACTGAGCCCTGCGGCACTCCACTAGTCACTGCCTGCCATTCTGAAAAGGATCCGTTAATCCCAACTCTCTGCCTCCTGTCTGCCAACCAGTTCTCTATTCATGTCAGTACATTGCCCCCAATACCATGTGCTTTGATTTTGCACACCAATCTCCTGTGTGGGACCTTGTCAAAAGCCTTTTGAAAGTCCAAATACACTACATCCACTGGTTCTCCCTTGTCCACTCTACTAGTTACATCCTCAAAAAATTCCAGAAGATTTGTCAAGCATGATTTCCCTTTCATAAATCCATGCTGACTTGGACCAATCCTATCACTGCTCTCCAAATGCGCTGCTATTTCATCCTTAATGATTGATTCCAACATTTTCCCCACCACTGATGTCAGGCTAACCGGTCTATAATTACCCGTTTTCTCTCTCCCTCCTTTTTTAAAAAGTGGTGTTACATTAGCTACCCTCCAGTCCATAGGAACTGATCCCGAGTCGATAGACTGTTGGAAAATGATTACCAATGCATCCACTATTTCTAGAGCCACTTCCTTAAGTACTCTGGGATGTAGACTATCAGGTCCTGGGGATTTATTGGCTTTCAATCCCGTCAATTTCCCCAACACAATTTCCCGCCTAATAAGGGTATCCTTCAGTTCCTCTTTCTCACTAGACTCTCGGTCCCCTAGTACATCCAGAAGGTTATTTGTGTCTTCCTTTGTGAAGACAGAACCAAAGTATTTGTTCACTTGGTCTGCCATTTCTTTGTTCCCTATTATAAAGTCACCCGAATCCGACTGCAAGGGACCTACATTTGTCTTCACTAATCTTTTTCTCTTCACATATCTATAGAAGCTTTTGCAGTCAGTTTTTATGTTTCCGGCAAGCTTGCTCTCATACTCTAGTTTCCCCTTCTTAATTAAACACTTTGTCCTCCTCTGCTGAATTCTATCATTCTCCCAGTCCTCCAGGTTGCTGCTCTTTCTAGCTAATTTTTATGCCTTTTCCTTGGAATTAATACTATCCTTAATTTCCTTTGTTAGCCACGGTTGAGCCACCTTCCCCATTTTATTTTTACTCCAGACAGGGATGTACAATTGCTGAAGTTCGTCCATATGATCTTTAAAGGTTTGCCATTGCCTATCCACCGTCAACCCTTTACATATCATTTGCCAGTCCAATCTAGCCAATTCGCGCCTCATACCATCAAAGTTACCTTTCTTTAAGTTCAGGATCCTAGTTTCTGAATTAACTTTTTCACTCTCCATCTTAATACGGAATTCTACCATATTATGGTCACGCTTCCCCAAGGGGCCTCACACAACAAGATTGCTAATTAGTCCCTTCTCATTACACATCACCCAGTCTAGGATTGCCAGCTCTCTGGTTAGTTCCTCGACATATTGGTATAGAAAACCATCCCTAATACACTCCAGGAAATCCTCCTCCACCGCATTGCTACCAGTTAGATTAGCCCAATCAATATGTAGATTAATGTCGCCCATGATTACTGCTGTACCTTTATTGCACACATCCCTTACTTCTTGTTTGATGCTGTCCCCAACCTCATGACTCCTATTTGGTGGCCTGTACACAACTCCCACTAGCGTTTTCTGCCCTTTGGTATTCCGTAGCTCCACCCATACCGATTCCACATCATCCAAGCTAATGTCCTTCCTTACAATTGCATTAATTTCCTCGTTAACCAGCAACGCTACCCTGCCTGCTTTTCCTTTCTGTCTGTCCTTCCTAAATGCTGAATACCCTTGTATGTTGAGTTCCCAGCCTTGGTCACCCTGGAGCCATGTCTCCGTGATGCCAATCACATCATATCTGTTAACTGCTATCTGCGCAGTTATTTCATCCACCTTATTCCTAATACTCCTCGCATTGAGGCATGGAGACTTCAGGCTTGTCTTTTTAACACACTTTGACCCTTATCACTTATCAACCTAAGCCTAATGTTGTCCAGGTCTTGCTACATGCAGGTATGAACTGTTTCATTATCTGAGAAATTGTGAATAATGCTGAACACTGTGCAATCATCAGTGAACAGTCTCACTTCTGACCTTACAGTAATGAGAAGGTCATTGATGAAACAGCTGAAGATAGTTGGGCTTAGAAATCTGCCCTGAGGAACTCCTGAAGCAACGTCCAGGGTCTGAGCTGATTGGTCTTCACTAACCACAACCATCTTCCTCTATGCCAGGTATGACTCCAGCCACTGGAATGTTTTCTCCCTTATCTTTCTTAACCTTCATATGGAAAGACACAGATTAATCAAGGACAGTCAGCATGGATTTGTTAAGGGAAGGTCGTGTCTGACTAACTTGATTGAATTTTTTTGAGAATGGTCGATGAGGGCAGAGTGTTTGATGTAGTCTACATGGATTTTAGCAAGCCCATATGATCAAAAAAGTAAAAGTCCATGGGATCCAAGGGAGAGTGACAAATTGGATCGAAAATTGGCTCAGTGGCAGGAAGCAAAGGGTAATGGTTGAGGGGAGCTTTTGTCACTGGAAGCCTGTTTCCAGTGGGTTTCCACAGGGTTCAATACTCGGTCCCTTGGTTTTTGTAGTAAATATTAATGATTTAGACTTAAATGTAGGGGGCAAGATTAAGACATTTGCAGATGATACTAAAATAGGCCATGTGGCTGACAGTGAGGAGCAAAGCTTTAGACTCAGGAAGATTTTGATGAACTGGTCAATTGGGCAGAAAAGTGGAAAATTGAATTCAATCCAGAAAAGTGTGAGGTAACGCATTTGGGGAGGAGCAACAAGACAACGGAATACACAATAAATGGGAGGATACTGAGAGGTGTAGAGGAACAGAGGGAGCTTGGAGTGTATGTCTTGGAGTTAAAGATAGCAGGACAGGATGATAAGGTCGTTAAAAATTCATATGGAATTCTTTCTTTTATTAGGCATAGAATATAAGAGCAGAGAAGTTATGCTAGAACTGCACACAATACTAGTTAGGCCACAGCTGGAGTACTGCGTGCAGTTCTGGTCACCACATTACAGGAAGGATGTGATTGCACTAGTGAAGGTATAGAGGAGATTGACAAGGATGTGGCCAGGTCTGGAGAATTTTAGCTATGAGGAAAGATTGGACAGGCTGGGGTTGTTTTTCTTGGAACAAAAGAAGCTGAGGGGAGATTGAATTGAGATGTATAAAATTATGAGGGACCTAGATATAATGGATAGGAAAGACCTAGTTCTCTTAGCAGAGAGATCAATAACCAGGAAGCATAGATTTGAAGTAGTTAGCAGAAAGATTAGAGGGGAGATGAGGGAAAAAGAAATGTCACCCAGAGGATGGTGGGGGTCTGGAACTCACTGCCTGAAAGGGTAGTAGAGGCAGAAACCCTCATCACATTTAAAAAGTACTTGGATGTGCACTTGAAGAGCCGTAACCTACAGGGCTACGGACCTAGTGCTGGAAGGTGGGATTAGGCTGGGTAACTCTTTTTTGACCAACAGACACATGGGCCGAATGGCCTCCTTCCATGTTGTAATTTTCTATAATTCTATCTCTCACCATTTAAAAAATACTCTGCTTTTCTATTTTTCCTACCAAAGTGGATAACTTCACATTTCTCCATATGCCGTCATGCTCCCCCTAACCCCCCGCCCCCCACCCCCCTCCCCATACCCCTGGCCATGTCCTGCTGCTGCCTGGCATGTGTTATCTTGTCCTGGAAGAGAAACAAGAGTGGTGATTGTGAATGAGTGTATTGGTAGGTGAGTTTGTGTGAGATATGGTTGAAGTGCTGTGTGATGTGTCTGAGGTGTGAGTAGTGCCTGTGAAGGATGTAAGAGTGTGGGGTGGATGAATGTAGGTCGATGGTGGCGAAAGTGTGTTGAGGTTGTGATGCTGGTAGTGGTGCAGTTATTGAGAAATGTGTTTATGACATTGGATCTTACCTTGAACTCTCGTGTCAAATTGATAGATTTCTTGCGGCACCGGAGCCATGACATGGGGGCAGGGCTCCTGGCTGTGACCTCCTTAGTGATCTGCTGCCACGACTGCCGCATTATTTGTCTCAGTATCTTCCTTCCCCGCTGCGGGTACAAGACATCCCTCCATCTCTGTACCTCCTCCACCAGGACCTCCAGTGCCACGGTCGAGAACCTTTGAGCTCTCTCCCTCGGTCTCTGAGCCATCCTGATACATGCCATTGTCTCTCACCCAGTGCACTCCACACCTTCAATGGACGTGCATGGAGGCTGCATATAGCCTTCCACAAAAATTGCTCCTAATCAGCGCTTGAGTGCTAAACATGCAGGTTAAATCTTGGTATTCACCAATTAGGTCTAAAATTGTGTGCTATAACCAGTCTTTTAAACAGGTGACTCCCACTAGCACAGCATTGATGTAGCACCCTCTGAATAACCCCCATTAATAAGCTAAAAGAAAAGGCTTACACAAATGCAGAGAATGTGGAAATCCAGTGGACTAAGAAGAGCTATAAAAAGCAGCAAAGGGATACAAAGAAAGTAATAAGGGGTGCAAAAAGCAAAAAAACAACTTGAAAAGGATATCAAAGCTAATAACAAACTTTTAAAAATTAATATATTAAGGGAAGGAAAGTGGCAAAAGGATGCAGGTGAGACTATAATGGATAATAAGAAAATGAGTTTTATTAAATGAGTTTTCACTGAAATCCCAGGGATACAGGAGTACCTAAAAATATGTCAAAGGAGGAACTTGATGGTAATAAAATGATAACGAAGAAAATGACAGGACTTAAGACAAATCCTGTAGTGTATGTAGCACACAAATCACTGACTCCACACGGTCTGGTGTAAATCTAACTGCTGTCCTTCATCCTTTATTGTTCAGCTCCAGAGTGCCTCTCAGGTGTGGTGGTCAGCCTTTTACAGTGCCTGTTGCAGGTACTTCCAGGTTTCCCACCACAGTGCCCTCTGTGGTGTACCATTGTGCTTATATTACATTTAAGGGACCAGGACGATACACACATCAATACATAACAAATCCCCCAAACCTAATGGTTTCCTTCCCAGGCTGTTACAAGAGGTAGTGAGGTAATTGCATCAAATTTTTCATAGCTGTCTAGATTCAGAAATGCAAACGTCACTCCGTTATTTAAGCAGGGAGAGAAGGATAGAGAAACGAGTCAGCTACAGACCAGCCAATTGTAGGTAAGTTACTGAAAACTATCATCACAGACCATGGTTAATTTTAACCATGAACAACGATAGGTCGGGGTCGGATGGGATGTTAACATTTTTAAAATCTCAACCCGTCTCCAACCCACCCACTTCTGGTTTTAACAAAGACGGGACGAGGGCAAGCAAATAATCCCCTCCCAGGAGGTGGGTTGGTTTTAACGTAGGGACGACGGCAGGCAACCAATCCCCTCCCAGGAGGTGGGTTGGTTTTAATGGAGATGGGATGAGGGCAGACAACCAATCCCTCCCAGGAGGCAGATTGGCCATTTAATTATAATGAGGCTGCATGCCCTCATATTTAACTTGTCTTGCAGGTTTAACCCTGGCCAGCCACATTTCCCGGGCCGATAGCTAAAGGGAGGTGAAGACTGCTTCATGGAAAAGGTAAGTGCCTATACAGCACTGCTTGTAAGTGGAGAGGAGCATTGCTTCATCAATAAGGTCAGAAGTGGGGATGTCCGCTGATGATTGTACAGTGTTCAGTTCCATTCGCAACTCCTCAAAAAATGAAGCAGTCTGTGCCCGCATGCAGCAAGACCTGGACAACATCCAGGCATGGGCTGATAACTGGCAAGTAAAACTCGTGCCACACAAGTGCCAGGCAATGACAATCTTCACCAAGAGAAAGTGTAGTTGTCATGTATGTACATGCTGTTTGTAGCCACCAGATGGTGTCATTGCTGGAGGCCACTGAGCAGCACGCACATGGTGCTGCTCTGGTATAAAAGGCTAGCCATTTTGTGAGTGAGACACTTTGGACCAAAATAAAGCAGAAGCAAGATTGTACAGTCAGTTAGTTAGTTAGTTAAACAGTACTCAGTTTGAACCTTTAGTGCATAAAAACAGTAGCCACCTGCCCGTTACATTCAACGGGATTGCCATCGTCGAATCCCCCACCATCAACATCCTGGGGGTCACCATCTTCCAGAAACTTAACTGGACCAGCCACATAAATACTATGGCTACAAGAGGAGATAAGAGACTGGATATTCTTCGGCAAGTGACTCACCTCCTGACTCCCCAATGCCATTCCACCATCTACAAGGCACAAATCAGGATATGTGATTGAATACTCTCCAATTGTCTGGATGAGCGTAGCTCCAACAACACTCAAGAAGTTCGACACCATCCAGGACAAAGTAGCCAGCTTGATTGGCACCCCAGCCACCTCATTAAACATTCACTCCTTCCACCGCCGACGCACTGTAGTAGCAGTGTGGACCATCTGCAAGATGCACTGCTGCAACTCGCCAAGGCTTCTTTGACAGCACCTGCCAAACCCGCGATCAATACCACCTAGATGTACAAGGACAGCAAGCACATGGGAACATCATCACCTCCAATTTCCCCTCCAAGTCACACACCATCCTGCTTCTTCAAAAGCACCTCCCAACTCTGCAACCTCCACTACTTAGAACAGGAGTGGACAATTAGTTGGGCTGGAGGACCACTTAACAAGTTTTATCGAGCTGTTGAAGGCCCCCTACCAATATTTAAGGTGCGTGGCCATGCACCAATCACGAGGTCCCGAACAGGCCACTCAGCAGCTGTTGACTTTGGAAGAGATGTTTGCTTTCCCAAATCATTTGCAGATTGCCCTCGATTCCTAGTTTGAAGTTTAGCAATAGTACCAACCAGTTACCAAGTGGCAAAACTAGGTTTATCTGGAGTACATGATCCCATTTAAAACTTTACTTATTCACTTTTTTTTAAGTTCCTGCTATCATTGCCAAACATTTGGGGGCCGAAATTGCCCCCCGCTGAAAACTCGGCGCACCTACCGCGTTTTGACGTTTTTTACCACAGCAGCAGATGTGGTGGCCTTTTGCACGAAATTCCGCTCTATGGCTTTTTTTTAAGCGGCCCGGAAGTTGGTCATAATGGGGGCGGAAGTGCGTCAGTGAGCAGAAGTTCGGTAAGTAGAGGGACGGAAGTGGTGGGCGGACGGAGTGTCCATCGCTGTCACTACGCTGATGACATCATCACACTGGTGCGTCACCATGTCTCTCCCCTTCACTTAAAGAGGAGAGCCGCTGCAAGCTATGTGATTCTTTAAGTTAGGTCCACTGGGCCATCGGGATGGATTTCGGCCGGGCCAGGGGGCATAATTGTCGGCCCGACATGGCAGTCGGCTGACAAAAAAAATAAGATGGCGGCCGCCGCAGTAGGACCTCTCCTTTAATGGCAGCCGCATCACCATTTTACAAGCACTGCAAGCACAATGCACCGGCAGAAAAAGCTGTCGGTGGCACCGAGCGGCAGGAGCAAGATTTTCGGTGTGAAATTTCGCGTTTAGCGGGGGCACATCGGCGGTGCGCGCTCTGATGACGCACTTCGGACAAATCGGCAACAGCGGAGCAGAGCGGGTCACCGCCGGGATACCACAGGAGGGCTATTTTCAAAAAATTCGACGAAAAATTGCCGACCATTCCACTCCAGTGCTTGGCTGCCGCTTTCCGGCGGTAACGGGCCTTTTGGGAAGTGGCAATTTCGGCCCCTTGGCGTAAATTTTCTCAGAGCATGTCATTTTTTAAAAATTCTCTCCTTTTTGCAATTTTTCTCCTTGATTGCATGAGCTAACTTTATCAACACTTCTCTCAGAGCTATAAAAAACCCATCAGAAACCTAACTTGAAGAAGTTGGGCTTCTCCTTATGTGCTAGAGCAGTAATTGAGGAGGACACTAGCGGCGACTTTCCCAGTGGCTGATAGCAGTGAGATTCCTCTGTAGTAGCCGCAGTTGGATTTGTCATCTTTTTTAAAGATGGTCACGATCACAGCATCTCTGAGATCTCCCAGCATGCTCTCCTCCATCCAGATGAGAGAGATGAGTTCATGTATTTGCGCCAACAGTGCCTCTCCGCCTCAATGCCTCAGCAGGGATTCCATTCGCTCCCATACCTTGTTGTTTTTAAGTTGTCTTATGGCTTTTTCTACCTCGTGCAGTTTTGGGGTCTTACTGAGGTGGTGGCGGGTAGCATGCAGCGAGATGGAGTTGAGAACACTTGAATCAAAGGCAGAGTCTCGATTGAGGAGATCTTTGCAGTGCACCTTCCAGCAGGCCGTGACTGCCTCGGTGTCCTTGATGAGTGTTTCCCCGTTCTTGGCCAGCAGTGGGGTTGGGGCCTTGGGTGTTTGTACCTTGACTGCAATGAAGAATCCTCGCACATCATGACTGTCAGCCAGCTGCTGTAACTCCTGAGCTTTCTCCATCCACCACCAGTTCTTTAGATCCCAGGGTTTTTGTTGGAGCTCAGCCTTGAGCCAAGCAACTCCTCCCAGAGTGACAGTGCGGATTTCGTCCCCTATGGGGCACAATGGACATGATTTTTGCAGTGCGACAACTACAGGAAAAATGCAGGGAACAGCGGCAGCCCTTACACATGGCCTTCTTCGACCTTAGAAAGGCCTTTGACACTGTCAACCACGAGGGTCTATGGAGCATCCTCCTCCGTTTTGGATACTCCCAAAAGTTCGTCACCATCCTCCAACTGCTCCACGACGACCTGCAGGCCATGATCCTTGCCAATGGATCCATCACAGACCCAATCCGCATCCAGACCAGGGTCAAACAGGACTGCGTCATCACCCCAACTCTCTTCTCAATCTTCCTCGCCGCCATGCTCCACCTCACAGTCAACAAGCTCCTCGCTGAAGTAGAACTAAACTACAGAACCAGTAGGAAGCTGTTCAACCTTCGCCGTCTCCAGCCAGGTCCAAGACCACCCCAACCTCTAACGTCGAGCTACAGTACGCGGATGACGCCTGCGTCTGCGCACATACAGAGGCTGAACTCCAGGACATAGTCGACGTATTTACTGAGGCATACGAAAGCATGGGCCTTACGCTAAACATCCGTAAGACAAAGGTCCTCCACCAGCTTGTCCTCACCGCACAGCACTGCCTCCCAGTCATCAAGATCCACGGCACGGCCCTGGACAATGTGGACCACTTCCCTTATCTCGGGAGCCTCCTATCAACAAGAGCAAGCATTGACGACGAGATCCGACACTGCCTCCAGTGCACCAGTGCAGCCTTCGGCCGCCTGAGGAAAAGAGTGTTTCAAGACCAGACCCTCAAACTGCCACCAAGCACATGGTCTACAGGACTGTAGTAATACCTGCCCTCCTGTATGGTTCAGCGACATAGACCATGTACAGTAGACAAGTCGCTGGAGAAATACCACCAACGATGTCTCCGCAAGATCCCGGGAGGACAGGCGCACCAACATTAGTGTCTTCGCTCAGGCCAATATCCCCAGCATTGAAGCACTGACCACACTTGATCAGCTCTACTGGGAAGGCCACATAGTTCATATGCCAGACACGAGACTCCTAAAGCAAGTGCTTTACTCGGAACTCCTTCACGGCAAATGAGCCAAATGTGGGCAGCGGAAACGTTGCAAGGACACCCTCAAAGCCTCCCTGATAATATGCAACATCCTCACTGACACCTGGAGTCCCTGGCCAAAGACTGCCCTAAGTGGAGGAAGTGCATCCGGGAGGGCGCTGAGCACCTCGAGTCTCATCGCCGGGAGCGTGCAGTAATCAAGCGCAGGCAGCGGAAAGAGCATGCGGGAAACCAGTCCAGCCCACCCCTTCCTTCAATGATTATCTGTCCCACCTGCGACAGAGTCTGTGGCTCTAGTATTGAACTGCTCAGCCACCAAAGAGCTCACTTTAAGAGTGGAAACAAGTCTTCCTCGATTCCGAGCGATTGCTTATGATGATGAGAGCCATAGTGGGCAAAATACGTCTCGCGGGCCATTTCCAGCCCGCCAAGCGATTCTATCCATCCCGCTGGATGGGACAGAAATAGAACTTTTACTTCTTATGGGTCAGAGACAGATTCGAACTGCAGCCAAGGAAAAATCATAGTAATACTTAATTCAAATTAATAATTCGCAGAAGCGATTCTCCCTGGCCCTAACTTCTCCCTGATCCATTCTGTGATTCTGGGTCCCAATGGCGGACGTCCATGCCCAGAATGCACTGTGTACTCGAATATGCCCTATCCATTTTAGAATCATGGCTGCTCCTCTCCACAACTCTTGTACCTTAGAGAGTGACCGGTGCTGCACCTTTCCTCTCCCAGTATCCAGGGTACGATGGCTGGAGAATTCTCATCTGGCACCAATTGGGACAGCATTATTAATCTTTGCAGAGGGGCGTAAGGATGACTGAGGTGGGAAATTGATGCTGACACAGGCTCTGAAGAGGGTACAGTTCTATTTCACAGCACTGATTTACAGAAACCAGAAGACACCACAATATTTTCAACTTTTATCTTTGATTAATTTCTAACCATTATCGAATACATGTTGTGTATGTAAGATAGCATCTGGCTATTATCTGAATTTATGTTTCTGAAATGTTTATGTTTATACAATGCTCCCTCTAATTGTTTTTTGTGTGTGTGGTCACTTTAAATTTGTTGTGCGGCTGGCCACTATTCAGCCGCGCAGTATCTCTTCCAGCAGTAGGAGCTGGGGAGCAGCCTGCACAGGACCGCGCGATTGTTGCACGACCGTGCAGCCACGTGCCTCAGGGGGAACATTGGTGGGCGGCCCTCAACTGCTCAACAGAACTTATTAAGTGGCCCTCCAGCCCAAATAATTGCCAACCCTTGTGCTGGAGTGAAAGTGAAAAAGAGAGAGAATGAGTGTGCGTATTTGTTTTTGGGAAGGAGGGTTCAAACAGGGACAAGATCAACTGTAGAGCAGTGTTAGCTTAAGGGGATGGGTTTATTTATCATATAAACAGGCTCTTAATTTGACCTCATTAAACGTCAATCTGCGCTCTTCATGACCAAGTCACCATATCAGCAAAGTTTGATGAGGAAGCATTGCTCTTTCTGATGCATAGGTGGATTATTGGTGAGTACTTTGCTTTATAATTTGAACATATCGTATAGGCCACTGTAATGACTGAAGAGTCTGGTTACTGTAAACTCACTCAGGTGCAACCTGATCCATCTTTATTCCAGCCCGAGAGTGCCTGCGTGACAAAGACACCCAGCTTATATACAGGTGACCAAGCACACATGCCAGATGCGTACAGCCCAATGACCTCTGACCACGGCGCCCTCTGGTGTCTGGTGATCCCCAAGCATTAATACATAACAACATCCCCCTTTAAAATCTTAACAGTCTTTTTACAAATTAAGATGTTCTGGAGCTTTCCTCTCACGAGTTGATCGTCTCTGTTCAATTTTGGCTCTGGGCGAGCGTTCTGAGTCTGTTGAGACTGAGGGCTGAGTCGCCGATCTGATGGGAGTGGTCATGACCACATCAGAGAGTGAAGGTTCAGAGTCAGTAATGTCAGCAAAGTCTTCTGATGAGTGAACAATGGTTGGTTGGTCACTGACTGCATCTTCCTCACTCGATTCCAGTTCATCTGTGTGCCGCAGTTTAACCTGGTCAGGTGTTTCCTGCATGTTTGCCCATTCTTGAGCATGACAATAAGCACTCTGTTACCCTCCTTGGCTGTAACAATGCCGGCAATCCACTTTGGACTTTGACCATAGTTCAGTACATAAACCGGATCGTTGACCGAGATGTCACGTGACTTTGCTGACTTTGACGTCTATTTTCAACACGATCATTCAAATCAGGATGAACAAGAGAAAGCCTGGTCTTGCGATTTCTCTTCATCAGTAGTTCAGCAGGAGGATCCCCAGTAAGCGTATGACGTCTTGATCTGTAACTGAGCAATATACATGACAACCGTCTCTGCAGTGAGCCCTGAGTTACACGTTTCATACTTTGTTTGATGATTTGAACAGCACGCTCTGCCTGACCATTAGAAGCAGGCTTGAATGGAGCTGATCTCACATGTCTGATGCCGGTGAGTTTCATGAACTCCTGGAACTCAAGTCTTGTGAAGCAAGGTCCGTTGTCGCTCACAACAATGTCAGGCAAACCATGAGTAGCAAACATGATACAAAGGCTCTCAATGGTAGTTGTAGACATGCTGGATGACATAATAACACACCCTATCCACTTAGAATATGCATCTACGATGACAAAATACATCTTTTCTAGGAACGGGCTGGCAAAATCAATGTGGATCCTCGACCATGGTTTGGATGGCCACGACAAAAGACTCAACGGAGATTCCACTGGTACGGTACTTAGCTGCATGCAAGTATTGCACTGATGCACGCATGATTCCAGCTCAGAGTCAATTCCAGGCCACCATACATGACACCTAACAATGGACTTCATCATGACAATACCAGGATGAGTGCTATGAAGTTCATGTACAAATTTTTCTCTACCTTTCTTAGGCATGAATACACGATTACCCCACAGTAAACAGTCTGACTGAATGGACAGCTCATCCTTGCAACGGTTGTAAGGTTTGGTCTCCTCATGCATCTCACTAGGTATGGCAGACCAATCACCATTGGTACACACCGTTTCACAACCGATAAAATAGGGTCATGGCTGGTCCAGATCCTAACTTGTTGAGCAGTGACAGGGGTTCCTTCACTCTCAAAAGCATCCATCACTAACAATAGATCTGCAGGTTGAGGCGTCTCCATCTCAGTTGTGGGTAAGGGCCGACGACTCAGTGCATCGGCACAATTCTCAGTGCTAGGTCTATGACGGATGATGTAATCTTAGGCAGACAATGTCAGCGCCCATCTTTGAATGCAGGACGATGCATTGGTATTAATAACTTTGTTTTCCGCAAAAAATGAAATGAGTGGCTTGTGATCCATTTTTTTTTACCCCATACACACAGGCCAAAGCCTCTTTCTCTACCATACTGTAAGCTCTTTCCGCTTTAGACAGATTTCTTGAAGGTTGTAGCTTGGCCGATTCATTTGCTTGTTGGAGTACGCAGCCAATCCCATATGCTGAAGCATCACAGACCAATACAAGATGTTTACACGGATCATAATGAACAAGCAACTTGTTTGAACATAGCATATTCTTGGCTTTCTCAAAGGCTGTATCTTGAGAAGCACCCCAGATCCAGTTGTCGCCTTTTCTTAGTAACACATACAGTGGCTCTAGTAAAGTGCTCAATCTGGGTAAAAAATTACCAAAGTAGTTGAGTAGCCCAAGGAACGAACACAGCTCCGTCACATTCCGAGGCCTGGGTGCATTTTTGATGGCATTGGTTTTCGAATCAGTGGGCCTGATGTCAGGTGCCATGAATATACACTTTGAGCATTTTCAGCCTTAGTCCCACTTTGTCCAGGCACTGTAGGACTTCTTCAAGATTGTTCAGATGTTCAGCAGGGTCATGACACGTGACCAGAATGTCATCTTGAAACACGACAGTTCTAGGAACGGACTTCAGTAAACTCTCCATATTCCTCTGAAATATGGCTGCAGCCGAACGAACCCCAAAAGGACACCTGTTGTAGACGAATGGTCCTTTATGGGTGTTGATGCAGGTGAGTTTCTTCGAAGTGTCGACAAGCTCCTGGATCATATAGGTGAAAGACTTTCCACCAGCTAGAATGGCGAACAGGTCATTATCCCTCGGTAATAGATACTGATCCTGTTTTGAAAATCGTTTAATCGCAACCTTGTCGTCTCCATAAATCCTGACAGTGCCATCACTCTTCAACACAGGAACAATGGGACTAGCCCACTCGTTACACTCGACCGGTGATATGATTTCTTCACGCTGGAGTCTGTCGAGCTCAATTTCAACCATCTCTCTCATCATGTATGGAATAGACCGAGCTTTTGTGATTAACAGGCCTTGCATTGGAGTCCACCTTGGCTCATGTAAAATTACCAATGCCAGTTTCAAACAAAGAAGGAAACTTTTTCAATACTTGAGCACACAAAGTAGCATCCACCAAGGACAACAACTTGACATCATTCCAGTTCAGCTTGATTTTCTCGAGTCAATTCCTGCCAAACAACATTGGGCCATTACCTGGGACGATCCATAATGGTAGCACATGAACCACACCATCATATGACACCTCGATTGCAGCACTGCAGAGCACCAGTATGAGTTCCTTAGTGTAAGTACGCAACCTGGCATTGACTGGACTCAGCTTCGGTTTCGCAGCCTTAGTGTCCCACAGCTTGTTGAATGTTCTTTGGCTCATTATCGACTGGCTCGCACCAGTGTCCAGCTCCATTCAGCTTCACATTAACGACTATCGGCTGGCTCTTGCTCAGGAACGAATACAGTCCATTCACTTCCTCCTCGAGTTGCGTATCCGGGCCATCACCGAATTGGTCCTCATCAACCACGTGGTGAGCCGTACCACGCTTGCTCCATTGTGGACACATTCTGTGAAGGTGCCCCACTTTCGAACATCCATTGCATGAGTATTGTCTAAACCGACACTGATGAGGCCAATGATTGCCCCCATAATGCCAGCAGGGTGAAATCTGGATCGAATCAGTTGGCATGCTCTGAGCAGCGATAGGTTTCACATAAGCAGCTCTGCCCAAAGATGACGTCATCTTGTTTACAGTACTTGCCGCGTGTGTGATATATTCACAGAGCACAGCACACATAACTTTCTAACATGGCAGGCAGCTCTGTCGGAAGCCACAGGAACATGCCTGGTTCTGTTTAATTATTAACTCTGTAGTTGCAGTATACAATACGTCTACATCCACAGTGTGGAGCTACAAACATTAAACGCTCACAGACATTACAATTCTCCCTCCTTAATGAAGAATTTATTATAACAAACCTCATACATAACTTGCATGTTTATACCTAACACAGGATATAGACTTTTTTTTTGCCATATTTTCAAATTTAACATAACCACTTGTTTTCTGTTTCGAAGAGGATACCTTCACTCTCGAACAGAACCTTCCAAACATGGTGTCGAATTTAAACTCATTCGAGGCTCATCCTGAGGAACGTTTTCCTCCTCGGAATTTTTTGATTTTCATTTGAACTTACTCTAACTTCAGGCTGTTTGTTTTCCTGACTTGGACTCAGATTTACATTCTGATTTTCTCTTGGATTTGTGTCCAGTACATTGGGTGCAGGATATGCTAGAGGTATATCAAAACTATCTGATGAGTCAGAAATAATTGAATCATTCCCACCTTCAATTCCTTCCATGTCTGTCGGTAAAATATGAGGGAGTGCAGTGAAGGTTCACCAGACTGATTCCCGGGATGGCGGGACTGACATATCAAGAAAGACTGGATCATCTGGGCTTGTATTCACTGGAGTTCAGAAGAATGTGAGGGGATCTCATAGAAACGTTTAAAATTCTGATGGGTTTAGACAGGTTAACATAGAAACATAGAAAATAGGTGCAGGAGCAGGCCATTCAGCCCTTCTAGCCTGCACCGCCATTCAATGAGTTCATGGCTGAACATGAAACTTCAGTACCCCCTTCCTGCTTTCTCGCCATAACCCTTGATCCCCCGAGTAGTAAGGACTTCATCTAACTCCCTTTTGAATATATTTAGTGAATTGGCCTCAACTACTTTCTGTGGTAGAGAATTCCACAGGTTCACCACTCTCTGGGTGAAGAAGTTTCTCCTCATCTCGGTCCTAAATGGCTTACCCCTTATCCTCAGACTGTGACCCCTGGTTCTGGACCTCCCCAACATTGGGAACATTCTTTCTGCATCTAACCTGTCTAAACCCGTCAGAATTTTAAACGTTTCTATGAGGTCCCCTCTCATTCTTCTGAACTCCAGTGAATACAAGCCCAATTGATCCAATCTTTCTTGATAGGTCAGTCCCGCCATCCCGGGAATCAGTCTGGTGAACCTTCGCTGCACTCCCTCAATAGCAAGAATGTCCTTCCTCAAGTTAGGAGACCAAAACTGTACACAATACTCCAGGTGTGGCCTCACCAAGGCCCTGTACAACTGTAGCAACACCTCCCTGCCCCTGTATTCAAATCCCCTCGCTATGAAGGCCAACATGCCATTTGCTTTCTTAACCGCCTGCTGTACCTGCATGCCAACCTTCAATGACTGATGTACCATGACACCCAGGTCTCGTTGCACCTTCCCTTTTCCTAATCTGTCACCATTCAGATAATAGTCTGTCTCTCTGTTTTTACCACCAAAGTGGATAACCTCACATTTATCCACATTATACTTCATCTGCCATGCATTTGCCCACTCACCTAACCTATCCAAGTCACTCTGCAGCCTAATAGCATCCTCCTCGCAGCTCACACTGCCACCCAACTTAGTATCATCCGCAAATTTGGAGATACTGCATTTAATCCCCTCGTCTAAATCATTAATGTACAATGTAAACAGCTGGGGCCCCAGCACAGAACCTTGCGGCACTCCACTAGTCACTGCCTGCCATTCTGAAAAGTACCCGTTTACTCCTACTCTTTGCTTCCTGTCTGACAACCAGTTCTCAATCCACGTCAGCACACTACCCCCAATCCCATGTGCTTTAACTTTGCACATTAATCTCTTGTGTGGGACCTTGTCGAAAGCCTTCTGAAAGTCCAAATATACCACATCAACTGGTTCTCCTTTGTCCACTTTACTGGAAACATCCTCAAAAAATTCCAGAAGATTTGTCAAGCATGATTTCCCTTTCACAAATCCATGCTGACTTCGACCTATCATGTCACCATTTTCCAGATGCACTGCTATGACATCCTTAATAATTGATTCCATCATTTTACCCACTACTGAGGTCAGGCTGACCGGTCTATAATTCCCTGTTTTCTCTCTCCCTCCTTTTTTAAAAAGTGGGGTTACATTGGCTACCCTCCACTCCATAGGAACTGATCCAGAGTCAATGGAATGTTGGAAAATGACTGTCAATGCATCCGCTATTTCCAAGGCCACCTCCTTAAGTACTCTAGGATGCAGGCCATCAGGCCCTGGGGATTTATCGGCCTTCAATCCCATCAATTTCCCCAACACAATTTCCCGACTAATAAAGATTTCCCTCAGTTCCTCTTCCTTACTAGACCCTCTGACCCCTTTTATATCCGGAAGGTTGTTTGTATCCTCCTTAGTGAATAACGAACCAAAGTACTTGTTCAATTGATCCGCCATTTCTTTGTTCCCCGTTATGACTTCCCCTGATTCTGACTGCAGGGGACCTACGTTTGTCTTCACCAACCTTTTTCTCTTTACATACCTATAGAAACTTTTGCAATCCGCCTTAATGTTCCCTGCAAGCTTCTTCTCGTACTCCATTTTCCCTGTCCTAATCAAACCCTTTGTCCTCCTCTGCTGAGTTCTAAATTTCTCCCAGTCCCCAGGTTCGCTGCTATTTCTGGCCAATTTGTATGCCACTTCCTTGGCTTTAATACTATCCCTGATTTCCCTAGATAGCCACGGTTGAGCCACCTTCCCCTTTTTATTTTTACGCCAGACAGGAATGTACAATTGTTGTACTTCATCCATGCGGTCTCTAAATGTCTGCCATTGCCCATCCACAGTCAACCCCCTAAGTATCATTCGCCAATCTATCCTAGCCAATTCACGCCTCATACCTTCAAAGTTACCCTTCTTTAAGTTCTGGACCATGGTCTCTGAAATTACTGTTTCATTCTCCATCCTAATGCAGAATTCCACCATATTATGGTCACTCTTCCCCAAGGGGCCTCGCACAATGAGATTGCTAATTAATCCTCTCTCATTACACAACACCCAGTCTAAGATGGCCTCCCCCCTAGTTGGTTCCTCAACATATTGGTCTAGAAAACCATCCCTTATGCACTCCAGGAAATCCTCCTCCACCGTATTGCTTCCAGTTTGGCTAGCCCAATCTATGTGCATATTAAAGTCACCCATTATAACTGCTACACCTTTATTGCATGCACCCCTAATTTCCTGTTTGATGCCCTCCCCAACATCCCTACTACTGTTTGGAGGTCTGTACACAACTCCTACTAACGTTTTTTGCCCTTTGGTGTTCTGCAGCTCTACCCATATAGATTCCACATCATCCAAGCTAATGTCTTTCCTAACTATTGCATTAATCTCCTCTTTAACCAGCAATGCTACCCCACCTCCTTTTCCTTTTATTCTATCCTTCCTGAATGTTGAATACCCCTAGGTTAGATGCAGGAAGAATGTTCCCAATGTTGGGGAAGTCCAGAACCAGGGGGTCACAGTCTAAGGATAAGGGGTAAGCCATTTAGGACCGAGATGAGGAGAAACTTCTTCACCCAGAGACTGGTGAACCTGTGGAATTCTCTACCACAGAAAGTTGTTGAGGCCAATTCACTAAATATATTCAAAAATCAGTTAGATGTAGTCCTTACTACTAGGGGGATCAAGGGGTATGGCGAGAAAGCAGGAATGGGGTACTGAAGTTGCATGTTCAGCCATGAACTCATTGAATGGCGGTGCAGGCTCGATGGGCCTAATGGCCTACTCCTGCACCTATTTTCTATGTTTCTATGTTTCAATGATCAATATGAACAAACCTAACCTGTCCATTATCAAACATCTTGACCAAATATGTGCGAGGACCATATATCTTCACTAATCTTCCTAGTAATCATTTTAACCATTTATGGTGATGGTTCTTCACTCTTAGCTTCTGGTTTAATTTCACACTTTTCTCTTTTACTCTATCTCTATCATGATTCTCTTTCTGTCTTAATTGTGTCTCTTCTATGGACTGTGCCAAATTTGGTTTTAAAACGAGAATCGTGGTTGTCGTTTGAGAAACAACTCTGCTGGTGTTCTACCAGTAGTTGTGTGTGGAGTATTACGATATGTAATTAGAAAATTGGATCACAAATTGGCTAATGACAACTGTCGTTTCCTTGGATTTGGATCTAACATTTGTTTTATGAGGGCACGTTTTACAATTTGTACAGTGCGCTCTGCTACACCATTCGAAGCAGGTTGGTATGGTGTACCTTGGTATGTTTCACACCAATTTTGCTCGTGAACTGTGCAAATTCTTCAGAACGAAATTGTGGCCCATTATCCGAAACAATTTCTTCTGGGAGACCAAATGAAGAAAATAAACTTTGCAAAATGTCCAATGTTTTATTTGTTGTTATTTTCCACATTGGAAACACCTCAATCCACTTCGAATGGCTATCAATCACAATGAACAATGGTTGTCCTTCTAACTCAGCAAAATCAATATGTAGCCTTTGCCACACCCTGGGAGGCCATTTCCATGGCTGTAATGGTACTGATGGTGTACCATTGTACAATGTAATGGTGGTTGCTTGCTTACCGATTGACATGTCGTACACTGACACACGATGTACTCTATATCTTTATCAAGACCTGGCCACCATAAATAACTGCGTGCAAAGCTCTTGGTCAAGCACATTCCCAGGTGCTGGTCATGGAGATCTCCTAATAATTTGGACCTGAATTTATTTGGTATAACCTCTCTTGCACCCACATGATACAATCTTTATCAACTGATAATTCATTCCTTCGAATGAAGAATGGACAAATATCTTTGTCTGTTTCCTGGTTTGGCCAACCATTTGCAATATAATCATACACCTTTGACATCACTGGGTCATGTTTGATTGCTCTACCAATCTCTTCAGCAGTGACTGGCAGTTCATCAATGTATGAAAAATAAAACACTTCTTCCCTATCGGATGTAGCTTGTGATGGGGAAGGCAATCTGCACATTGCATCAGCATTACTGTAATCAGCTTATCGTCTGTATTCAATATCATATGTATATGCTGACAAAATCAAAGCGCATTTCTGCATTCGGGCTTCAGCTAATGTTGGAACTGGGGATTTTGAATGGAGGATTGCTGTTAGGAGCTTATGGTCTGTAACGATGGTAAACTTACAACCATACAAGTATTTGTGCAACTTCTTGACCCCCAAAATTAATGTCAAAACTCCCCTTTCGATTTGCGCATAATTACTCTCACTGGCACCGAGAGTGCGTGAAGCAAAAGCAATTGGTCTCTCCACCTCACTACATGATACATGAGAGATTACTGCCCCAACTCCGTATGGAGAGGCATCATATGCTAGCTTAATCTCCTTAGATATGTCATAGTGAACTAACATGGTGCACTCTACCAATTTGCTTTTACACTCCTTGAATGCTGTATCACATTCTTTTGACCACTTCCAATGAACCTGTGTTTTTCAGTAGTTCATTCAGTGGATGTAATACTGTAGCCAAATTTGGTAGGAACTTCCCATAATAGTTCAAAAGACCCAAGAATGAATGAAGTTCAGTGACATTCCTGGGAATGGGTGCATTTCTAATTGCATCCAGTTTTCCCATGTTTGGATGTAAACCATCTTTGTCTACTCTGTACCCTAAGTACTCCACTGAGTTTTTAAATAACTCACACTTACGAGCAGACACTCGTACTCTGTGCTTCTCTAGCTGTTTGAGGACTTCATTCAAAATGTTATTATGAATTTGCCTATTTGGTGCTAAAATTAGTATTTCATCCAAATAACATACTACCCCTTCAATACCTTGCAAAATCTGGTTCACCACCCCTTGGAATATGGCAGGGGTGGAAGACACTCCAAACGGTAGCCTATTAAATTGATACAGGCCCAGATGAGTATTTATAATCAAGCATGACTTGGACTCCTCAACTAGTTCAAGCTGTAAGTAGGCATTCGTAAGATCCAGTTTTGAGAAAATCTGACCACCTGTCAGTGTTGTGAACAAATCTTCTATATTCGGCAATGTATTTGGAACATTACCCTCTAAAACCTGATTTACGGTTACTTTATAATCACCACACAATCTTACCTTGCCATCGGACTTAGGTACAACAACAATGGGTGTAGCCCAATTACATCGATCTATCTTACAAATAATGTTCTCAGGCTCTAGTCTTTTGAGTTCTTGCTTAACTTTCTCCTTGAGTGCATATGGTATGGAACATGGCTTGTAGTAAACCGATCTAGCATCCTTCTGTATCCTAACACTCGCCTTGAAGCCTTGAATCGGACTGCCTTTTTCTGAGAACACCTTCGGATACTTCTTGATAACATCATCCATTGATGCAAATCTAGATTCCACACAGAAAATCTCACTCCAATCCAGCTTCAGTAATCTTAACCAATTTCTTCCTTGTAAGGCAGGCTTGTCTCCTTTCATTACAATTAGAGGCAAGCTCTGGAATTGATCCTTGTATTTCACCAGTTCGGTGATACGACCACAGGAATTTTCTCTCCCGAGCAGCCTCGCAGCTCCATCTTGGCTTTTTCCAGTGGGAAATCACGCAATTTTTCGAGATATACAGACTCCCATACTACACTCACGGGTGCACCCGTGTCGTTTTCCATTGGTATCTTGAATCCCACAACATCAATGTGGATTTTGATACTTTCCGAATCGTTGTCCATTAACCTCGTGCTCCTGATGACATGTAACTCTAACATCTCCACGTCCTGTTGTTGTTCTTCCATGCTATGTAGTCTCTGGGGATTTCTACTCATAGCTTTGAATGCTGGACTCATGGCTTTAAAAACTGGTTTACCCTTCAGTCGGCATGCCTTCGCAAGATGCCCAGTCTTTCTGCTGAAGAAACACTCTGCCTTCACACATGGACAACTTTGAGCAACGTGTTGTCCCAGGCAGCTATAGCATGACTTCAATGCTCTGTTACAATTTCCAGTTTCTGAAACTTTGGGCCCCCACCGTCTTTTACTTTGAACCTGCACGCGATTTACCTTGGTTGACTGATGACCGTAATTATTATTTAATTCTCGGGAATATTGATCGGCCATGTCCATCGACAAGCAAGCTCAAAAGTCAAGGCATCCGTCGTCAATAACTTTCTTCTGATTGCATCATTTTTCACCCCACAAACAAACGATCCCGTAATGCTCGGTTTTGAAAGTTTCCGAAATTACAGTGAATCGATAGCTATTTTAATGCGACATTGTAATCACTGATACTTTCATCAGACTTTTTATTCTGAATCCAGAAATGATAGCTTTCAGCAATTTCTAACAGTTTGGGGTTTAGTGCTATTCCAGCTTCATTAAAATCTCTTTAAGCATTGTATCCTTTGGCTTGTTAGGCACAAGCAGATTTACCAGCGTTTCATACAATGCCGGACCTGCCTCCAATAAAAAGATCGCTTTCTTACGTTCCAACACAGCCCGGTTCTGGACTGCATTCCCTGGAACTTCGATTATGTTATTTGCAGTGAAATACATTTCTAGCCGATCCACAGATGCTTTAAAACGTTCCCGGTCGTGTCTATATTCACCCAAATGCCCCATTACACCTGTGGGTGCTGCCATTTTAATTTCTAGCTGTTCACACAGTGTGCTGTATTTTACCTCGGATTTTATAGCTTTTTTTCAAAGACAGAAGCTTCCAAAGTCTCTCCATCGGCTGGCTGAATCCTTCACCAACAAAATTTCAGCTTTAAATCATCCAAAAAATCCCATCTCACCGCCAAATGTAATATATTCACAGAGCACAGCACACACAGCTTTCTAACATGGCAGGCAGCTCAGTCGGAAGCCACCAGAACATGCCTGGTTCTGTTTAATTATTAACTATGTAGTTGCTGTACACAATACGTCCACATCCACAGTGTGAAGCTACAAACATTACAAGCTCACAGACATTACACCGTGGAAATTCATCTCGTCGATGATATCTGCCTCAAGTAATCATCAGTCATCATGCATGCCTGGCCAGTCGCAATGGCCTTTTTCAAATCCAGCGTCTCTGCAGCCAACAGCTTCCTGAGGATCGCATCATGGCTGATGCCTATCAGGAAGACACCACACAGCATGTTTTCCAGCTCAGCAAGATGTCGCAGGTCGGCGACAAATCCTGACACATCCTGGCCCTCAGCCCGAACATGCATATAGAAACGGTTGTGTGATATGATGATCCCCTCTTTTGGCTTCAGATGGTTACCCACCAACATACACAATTCCTCGTACCCTTTTTCCGCCGGACGTATAGGTGAGAGAAGATTCTTCATGAGGCCGTAAATTTTCGGACCACAAACGTTGAGGAGAACTGCCCTGTTCTTAAATGCGTAGGCCTCTGCCTCCATGCCGTTGGCCACAAAATACTGATCCAGGCGGTCAACAAAATCCGCCCAATCCTCGCCCTCCACAAATCTCTCCAGGATGCCAACAGTGCCGAATGTGCATATGAAGGTTCTTAAATTACCTCGTCGTTAATTGTAATGACTCAAGAGTCTGGTTACTGTAAACTCACTCAGCTGCAACCTGATCCATCCTTATTCCAGCCCAAGAGTGCCTGCGTGACAAAGACACCCAGCTTATATACAGGTGACCAAGCACACATGTCATATGTGTACAGCCCGATGACCTCTGACCGCGGCGCCCTCTGGTGTCTGGTGACCCCCAAGCATTAATACATAACAACCATGAAGAGCTTGGGCTGGATTTTTGTCTTTGCTGATTTCGGGACGGTAATGGCGGCAGGGTGGTAACGTTTGCACCCGGGAACAGGTTGCGCCTCAGTCAGCAAAATTGGGCAGGTGGGCGCTGACTGTAGGGCGGAGCGCTAAGGGAGGCATTGTACACCTCTTTTAGGCTGCTAGGCCTGGTGAGCAAGGGAAAATCCCGAGCTAAACAGCCGGCCTGGGAGCGCTCTGAGAGAGGCTTGGGGAGAAAAGAAAAACTGAAAAAAATCACCAAAAACATTCCCAATTCATAGCTCACGCCACCACAACATAATTCACAAAAAAAACAATCACCCTTACCTGAGATGGACTATTACTTACCTCACTGCAGTCGGTGTAGGTTGGAATGTTTGTTTTCAAGGACGGTCCCAGAAGGATGCGCTGTGGGGTGTACGGGTCAGGCGGGAGTCAAAAAGTGAGCCGGTGTCACAACGAGGGGCGTTGAACACTGGCTCGTCTCTTCTGGGCGGTACTGCTCCGCGCCGCTGCAAAACTGGCCCCGAAAACCCGGCGGGGTGCTGGAAGATGACCACCTGCCTAGAAGAGCTCACCGCCGCATTTTCTGCCCCTTCGGGGCAAAAACAGAGGCAGTCATCAGTGGAAAATCCAGCCTGAGTGGAAGGGGAGAAAGTACCTTTTACTTTTAAAGAAAAAAGAAAGGATGAGTTTCGCCTTCTGATATATAAGAACATAAGAAATAAGAGCAGGAGTTGGCCATACGGCCCCTCGAGCCTGCTCCGCCATTTAATACGATCATGGCTGATCCAATCATGGACGCAGGTCCACTTCCCTGCCCGCTCCCCATAACCCCTTATTCCCTTATCGGTTAAGAAACTGCCTATCTCTGTCTTAAATGTATTCAATGACCTCGCTTCCACAGCTCTCTCAGGCAGCGAATTCCACAGATTTACAACCCTCTGAGAGAAGAAATTCCTCCTCATCTCAGTTTTAAATGGGCGGCCCCTTATTCTAAGATTATGCCCCCTAGTTCTAGTCTCCACTATCAGTGGAAACATCTTCTCTGCATCCACCTTATCAAGCCTCCTCATAATCTTATATGTTTCGATAAGGTCACCTCTCATTCTTCTGAATTCCAATGAGTAGAGTCCCAACCTACTCAACCTTTCCTCATAAGTCAACCCCCCCATCTCCGGAATCAACCTAGTGAACCTTCTCTGAACTGTCTCCAAAGCAAGTATGTCCTTTCTTAAATATGGAAACCAAAACTACACGCAGTATTCCAGGTGTGGCCTCACCAATACCCTGTATAACTGTAGCAAGACTTCCCTGTTTTTATACTCCATCCCCTTTGCAATAAAGGCCAAGATTCCATTGGCCTTCCTGATCATTTGCTGTACCTGCATACTAACTTTTTGTGTTTCATGTACCAGGACCCCCAGGTCCTGCTGTACTGCAGCACTTTGCAATAACTTGCTCTTCAACTTTTTCTGCCAAAGTGCATAACCTCACACTTTCCAACATTATACTCCATCTGCCAAATTTTTGCCCACTCACTTAACCTGTCTATGTCTTTTTGCAGGTTTTTTGTGTCCTCACACATTGCTTTTCCTCCCATCTTTGTATCATCAGCAAACTTGGCTATGTTACAAGAGGTCCCTTCATCCAAGTCGTTAATATAGATTGTAAATAGTTGGGGTCCCAGCACTGATCCCTGCGGCACCCCACTAGTTACTGATTGCCAACCCGAGAATGATCCCTTTATCCCGACTCTCTGTTTTCTGTTAGTTAGCCAATCCTCTATCCATGCTAATATATTACCCCCAACCCCATGAACTTTTATCTTGTGCAGCAACCTTTTATGTGGCACTTTGTCAAATGCCTTCTGGAAGTCCAAATACACCACATCCACTGGTTCCCCTTTATCCACGCTGTTTGTTACATCATAAAAGAATTCTAGCAAATTTGTCAAACATGACTTCCCCTTCATAAATCCATGCTGACTCTGCCTGATTGAGTCTGTGTCCTACTATTTAATGTATATTTCCTTGCCTTGTTAGCCCTCCCCAAATGCATTATCTCACACTTCTCCAGGTTGAATTCCATTTGCCAGTGTTCTGCCCACCTGACCAGTTCATTGATATCTTCCTGCAGTTTACAGTTTCTTCTTCATTATCAACCACATAGCCAATTTTTGAATCATCTGCAAACTTCTTAATCATACCCCCTACAGTAAAATCTAAATCATTGATATATACCACAAAAAGCAAGGGATCTCATACTGAGCCCTGCGGAATCCCACTGGAAACAGCCTTCCAGTCACAAAAACATCTATCAACCATCACTCTTTGCTTCTTGCCTCTGAGTCAATTTTGGATCCAACTTGCTACTTTGCCTTGGATCTCATGGGTATTTACTTTTGTGACCAGTCTGCCATATGACCTTATCAAAAGCCTTACTAAAATCCATGTACCCTACATAAATGCACTACCCTCATCGACCCTCCTTGTTACCTCAGGGCCTGGGGATTTATCCATTTTCCCCTTAATACTTCCTCTCTCATTATGTTTATTTCATCTAATATTTAACAGTCGTCCTCCCTGATTGCAATGTCTGCATCGCCCTTCTCTTTTTTGAAAACAGACGCAAAGTATTCATTAAGAATCCTATCCACATCTTCCTCCTCCAGACACAGATTACCTTTATGGTCTCTAATAGGCCCCACTGTTTCTTTAGTTATCCTCTTGCTCTTAATGTATTTAAAAAACATCTTTGGGTTTTCCTTGATTTTACTTGCCATCATTTTTTCATACTCTCTCTTTGCTTTCCTAATTTCCTTTTTAATGGACTTTCTATACTCCTCTAGTGTTTCTGCAATATTGAGCCCTCGGTATCTGTCATAAGTCTCCCTTTTATTTATTTATCCCACCCTGTATGCCCCTTGACATCCAGAGGGCTCTAGATTTGTTAGCCCCACCCTTTTTCTTTGAGGGAACATACTTTCCCTGAACCCTTAGGATCTCCTTCTTGAATGCCTCCCACTGCTCTGACACTGATTTACCTTCAAGTAGCTGTTTCCGGTATACTTTGGCTAAATCACATCTCAGCTTAGTAAAATTGGCTTTCCCCCAATTGTGAACTTTTATTCCTGGTCTATCTTTCTCCTTTCCATAACTACCCTAAATCTAACTGAATTATAATCACTAGCACCAAAATGCTTTCTCACTGATCCCCCCCCTCCACCTGCCCCTCTTCACTCCCCTAAAACCAAGTCCAGAACTGTCCTCTCCCTTGTTGGGCTTGCTGCATACTGGCTAAAAAAGCCTGAATGCATTTGAGAAATTCTGCACTCTCTGTACCTTTCAGATTACTTTTATCCCAGTTAATATTAGGGTAGTTGAAATCCCCTACTATTACTGCCCTATAGTTTTTGCACTTCTCAGAAATTTGGCTACATATTTGCTCTTCTATCTCCCTCTGACTGTTTGGGGGTCTAAGTACACTCCCAGTAGTGTGATCACCCCTTTTTTGTTCTTCAATTCAACCCATATGGCCTCATTCAATGATCCTTCGAACATATCATCCCTCCTCACAGCTGTAATTTTTCTTTAATCAATACTGCGACCCCCACCCCTCCTTTTTTATCCCCCTCTCTATCCCATCTGAAAACCCTGTAATAAGAATGTTGAGCTGCCATACCTGCCCTTCTTTCAGCCATGTCTCAGTAATAGCTACAATATCATACGCCCAAGTGTCTATCTGTGCTCTCTGTGCTCTCGGCTCATCCGCCTTATTCCCTACACTCCTTGCATTGAAGTATATACCATTTAGCACTGCCAAACTCCCTTATCCATTTTCTAGCCTTTGTTTCCTCTGACTTCCCAAATTCAATTTCTAATTTTCTGCTTTCCAATTCCAACTTTGCATCTCTCCCTTCTGAGTCTACTCTCAGGTTCCCATCCCCCTGCCAAGCTAGTTTAAACCCTCCCCGAGAGCACTAGCAACCCCCCGCCCTGTGAGGATATTGGTCCAGGCTCTGTTGAGGTGCAACCCATCCAGCTTGTTCAGATCCCACCTCCCCCAGAAATGGCCCCAATGCCTCAGGAATCTAAAGCCCTTCCTCCTGCACCATCTCTCCAGCCACACATTCATCTGCTCTATCCTCCTGGTTCTGTACTCACTAGCACGTGGCACTGGGAGTAATCTGGAGATTACTATATTTGAGGTCCTTTTTAATCACTCTCCCAGCTCCCTAAAATCTGTCTGCAGGACCTCATCCCTCTTCCTACCTATGTCATTGGTACCAATATGGACCATGACCTCTGCAGCCGCTTGGTGATATCCTTGACCCTGGCACCAGGGAGGCAACATACCATCCTGAAGTCACGTCTGTGGCCGCAGAAACGCCTGTCTGCTCCCCTAACTATTGAATCCCCTATCACTATTGCTATACCACTGTTCTTCCTTCCCCCCCCGTGCAGCCGAGCCGTGGTGCCGTGAACTTGCTTCTGGCTGCACTCCCCAGAAGAACCATTGCCCCCACCAGTATTCAGAACAGAATACTGGTTGGAGAGCAAGATGCATTCTGGGGACTACTGCCCTACGTGCCTGGTCCTCCTTGTCTGTCTGGCGGTCACCCATTCCCTCTCTGCCTGCACACTCTTAAGCTGCGGGGTGACCACCCCCAGAAACGTGCTAGCCACGAAGTTCTCAGCCTCGCGGATGCACCGCAGTGACTCCAAGGTCCGTTCAAGGTCCGAAACACGGATCTCGAGCTGCCATAGCTGGCGACACTTCCTGCACACTTGGTCGTCCAGGCCACAAGAACCATCCAGGACTCCCCACATAGCACAGGATGTGCATTCCATGGGACTGAGCTGCCCTGCCCATGCCTCTATTTAATAGACGATGAACTTACTTAACAGAAATAAACTTAAAGCGAAAAAAAAAGACACTCACCAATCAGCTCCTTCCCTTGTGCTGACATCACTCTTTCAAATTCTGCCTCTGTTGAGTCGCTGCTGCTCAGGTCTGCTCTGCGCTCTGCCGTTTCTGCCGCCGTTGTTGAAATCTCTTCAGACTGCTCTCTTGGGCATAAAATTCAAGCCTAATTAACACTTACTAAAGTAGGATTATTTTGATGGAGATCTAATTTGGGTCAAATTACTGCGAGCACACATTTACTGCAACCAGTTGTAAAAGATTAGCATGGAATATCTGAATCTGAATCGCCAATTAAACTACTAATTAGGTGATGAGTGATTGATTAAAATGGGCTGAGCCACCATTTCCTGCAGTTTATCTTTTATTCCTGCCAAGAGGCACATGTAAAGTGTAGCTTAATACCTCCAACACTCTTAGATGAATGTGCCCAATCAAAGAGATGGCAGACTGCTGCAGAGGAGGCGACATTACACCCAATGCATTTACAGGGATAAGCGATCATACCCTGGATGTGCGTTAGAAGGCTGCGCTTCTGACAGGAGGTAATCAGTGAGATATGCCAACTAATTAAGGGAGATCTGCAGCCTACCAGCACCATCAGGATCGCAATGCCCATTGAGGTTACGGTTACTGCGGCACTTTCCTCCTACACATCGGGCTCCTTTCAGGCCTCAGCTGGCAACATTTGTGGTAGCTCTCAGCACGCCACACATTGCTCCATTTGACAGGTGACTGAAGCCCTTTACACACGCAGGATGGACTTTATAAGCTTCCCTATGACCAGGGAAGCACAGACTGAGAGGGCTTTGGGTTTCTCGCGAATAGCAAACTTCCCCAAGATGCAGGGAGCAATAGACTGTACACACATTGCCCTGCGAGCACCTTTACAGGATACAGAGGTGCTTCAGAACTGAAAGGGATTCCACTCCCTGAACGTGCAGCTCGTTGTCGACCACAAGCAAATAATCATGGCAGTAAATGCAAATTTTCCAGCTAGCATCCATAATGCGCACATCTTGTGTGAGAGCACTGTGACTGACCTGTTTAAAAGTCAGCCACAAGGTCACGGTTGGATGCGAGGGGATAAAGGATATGGCCTTGCTAGCTGGCTCATGACCCCACTGCTTAAGCCCCAGTTGGAAGCCGAGAAGCGCTACAACGAAAGCCATATAGCAACACACAATATCATCGAAAATACAATTGGAGTGCTTAAGCAATGCTTCTGGACCACCTACAATACCACCATGAGCAGTTCGCTGAGCTCATTGTGGTGTGCTGCATGTTCCATAACCTAGCTATCAGGAGAGAACAACAATTGACAGATGGGACCGCCGGTCCTCCTCAGGTGGGAGGGGAAGCGGAAGAGGAGGATGAGGAGGAGGAGGACGAGGACCTCAGGGAGGACAATCAGCCTGGCGATGAACCCATGCCCCCACGCCCCCACCCAACACTGGAAAAGCCCTGAGATAGTTACGCAGCTGCAAAACTCTTGCATCAACAGCTCATAAATGAACGCTTTGCATGAACTTACATTGGTGACAGTTACAGTGACAGTTGCAATTGCGTTATGTTTCATCCTTGCCTGGCCTGGCCATTGCTTTCCAAGAATTTTATTCATGTTATAACTTACGTTATTAGAATACAGTACACGACAATTGTAAAATTTCAAATAAAATGTTTTAATAATTTACAAAATTGTATATTTTTTTTAATAACACAACCCTCCACCCCAACAGTCACCCAACAATAACATTCAACAAACACCCTACCAGCCTCCCAACACCCCCAACATTCAACACATTTTTAATAATAATAACAACAATAACAATTCCCCCTCCCTACCTGCGGCCATGCTTCCCTCCAGGTCTGACACTGCCCCCATGTCCTAGGCCCCTGTTTTAATCCCATAATACACATGCCTGCACGACTTGCAGTAGACGACCTCAAGGTATGCTGCTGTGGGGGGGGGGGGGGGGGGCGGGGGTGATGGTGGCAGGATTCTCTCATCTTTTAGTTTTGATTTTGTCTCCCTCTAACTGCTTTCTCTCTCGTTCTCTCTCCCTCCCTTTGCCTTCTGCGCATGCCTGGATGACCTCTGACCTCCCGAGTCACGGGAAACCTTCTTTGCAAAAAAAACCGCATGCACAGAAAGGCCATTGCTCGGGATGCCTTGCCTTCCACATCGCTGGGGCCCATTTCGTATCGCTAAGGCCCAATCCATATCGCTGAGCTATCGCTGAGTTTATCGCCGGAAAAAAAATGACGAAAGTTGCAATCCGAAAAATGGGCGATCTTCCAGCGATCCTGAGAGCTGAAACATCGCTAAGGCTGAAACATCGTCCATTTTTTGGGCCCTATCGATTAAGTGGAAAGTCGAGCGCATTGTCATCCACAATTAGTCAGCCCACATTCTATTCATCCGTAACTTTAACATTATATGCTAATATGGTTTGTATCCACAATGGATGCATGGTTATAACATCTACGTACAGAGAGAATATTTAATAAGATCATGTTTAGGAACTAACGCTTGACACCAAACACGTACAATCTCCAGGAAATGCCCCATCCTCAGGCTGTGCTATTCGGCGCCTGAGGGGAGGGAGGCAATTTATTTGAATCGATGGAGGTCCCACGGCGGGGGGGAGGGGGTGGGGGGGGGAATCAGGACCGCTAGTGAGCTCGGCAATGATAGGAGTGTAAAGGGAGGGGGCACCATGTCCTTGGGCTGTGCTCGGAGATGGCAAATAGCCCAAGTCTGCGCCAGCGAATGTCAATTTCCAGCGAATGGGTACAATTTGTCAAGAAGAAACTTGATAGATCGCAAGTTCTGGGTTTCCATGCGTGCGTATCGCATGCAGAGACCCCGAATTTGCAGGGCACTTACGACTGTGTACACTATCATTAGCCCCGTAAAATCCTGAGGGCCGAAATTGATGGCCTTACACCCACTGCCACCGACATTCCTCTGGCCGAACTGCCCAGTGCCACTTTCGACATGGCCTGGAGTAGGCGGGAGGGGAGAGCCGCTGGGAAGCGCCAGCTGATGTCAGCGGACGGCCGAATCGCGCAACTGAGCTCCCGCCTGCCAAGATGCGATATTCATGTGGGCAGGGGTCGGCGGGACTCGGCGGCAGAACAGGGGTGGACTGCTGACTGGTGGTTGGTCTGTCCCCGACGGTAAGTAGGAAGATGCTGAAAAAAAGGGTAGTGAACTTTTTGTAATTGATTTCTTTATAGGGACTTACCTGGATGGGGTCCCTTGAAGGTCTTCAGATAGTTTTTCTTTGTTGATGGTTTTTCTTTCCAGCTCTTCGATCCTCCGTGGGCCCGACTTCATCCTCCACGGCACTTGGGGGGCAAGTGCCTTTGCCGGCGAGTTTGTGAGCTCCTGCTGGCTGCCACCCAGATTGGCGGCATAAGTTGCTCATTTGCTGCCGCCGCCGACCTTCGAGGGATCTTCCTCATGAATATCCTGCCCAAAGAACCGTAAGGGACCTCAGCGGCCATTGGCAGTCCTTTGGGCGGGCGGAGGCCTTCATCAATTTCGCCTCCCAGGCCATTATGTACGAACAAGAACTGACTCATTATAGTTCCAGGCTTATGGGACAATAGGTCTCGCAGGAAGAATTTAACAAATTATCTCACTGCTGTATGACTGTGGAATAGAATTTAGAAGGGGGAACTGGCAGGAATATTACATAGTATATACGGCACAGAAACAGGCCATTTGGCCCAACCAGTCCATGATGGCGTTTATGCTCCATTCGAGTCTCCTCCCGTCTTTCCTCATCTAACTCTATCAGCATAACCCTCTATTCCCTTTCTCCCTCATATGCTTGTCTAGCCTCCCCTTAAATGCATCTGTACACTTCAGCCACTCTCTGTTGTAACGAGTTCCACATTCTCACCTCTCTCGGGATAAAGAAGTTTCTACTGAATTCCCAATTAGATTTTTTTGGTGACTATTTTATATTGATAGCTTAGACTGAATTTCCCTAACACACAAAAACATTGTAAAATAAAATTTTAAATACACATGTTATTGTTAAAAAACCCTCCCCATTCCAGTAAGTTTATTTTAAACCAAAATTTAAAAAACTTTTTTAAAAATCAGAAAAATATATATATTTTTAAATAAATAAATAACTTTAATTTAAATTAATAAAAATATGTTGTGCATTTTTTTCTATCTTTTATTATTGCATATTAGTGTTTTGGGGACTGTTTCTCATTCATAAATCTGTGTCCTCTGGGCCTCGACCCTTCTGCCAATGGGAACAGTTTCTATCTGTCCAGACCCCTTTGAATACCTCAATAAATCTCTTCTCAATCTTCTCTACCCCAAGAAGAACAACCCCAACTTCTCCAGTTTATCAATCCAACTGAAGTCCCTCATCCCTGGAAACATTCTCATAAATCTTTTCTGCACCCTCTCTAAGGCCTTTACATCCTTCCTAAAGTGTGATGCCCAGAATTTTAACCTGGTACTCCAGTTGGGGCCGAGCCAGTGTTTTATACAGGTTCATCATAGAAACATAGAAACATAGAAAATAGGTGCAGGAGTAGGCCATTCGATCCTTTGAGCCTGCACCACCATTCAATAAGATCATGGCTGATCATGCAACTTCAGTACCTCATTCCTGCTTTCTTTCCATACTCCCTGATCCCTTTAGCCGTAACGGCCACATCTAACTCCCTTTTGAATATATCTAATGAACTGGCCTCAACAACTTTCTGTGGTAGAGAATTCCACAGGTTCACAATTCTCTGAGTGAAGAAGTTTCTCCTCATCTCGGTCCTAAATGGCTTACCCCTTATCCTTTTGTACTCTATATCTCTATTTATGAAGCTCAAGGTCCCGTAAGCCTTTTTAACTGCTTTCTCAATCTGCCCTGTTGTTGGTGTTGCTGGTGTTGTTGTATTAGTAGGTGTTGTTGGTGTTGTTGTTCTTGTTGTTGGTGGTGTTGTTGTAGTGAGCGCCGGATCTCCACTCAAATCGATCTTCAACCTACCGGACTTTCCTGCTGCCAAGACTTTGCTCCCCCACCAGTTGTGGCCGACTCCGCTACTCCTCACAGACACCATCGGCATCCAGGGAGCTCCCGACCAACTCACAGGTTTGGACCCGACCGAGTACATACCTACCATCCGTTTCCTCTAAGCTGTCCCAGGACTAGCTTTTCATTGAGCCGATTCGATCCCGTTGGTGTCTCGGTCTCCCTTCGGCCGCCGGTCCCGCTCAAATGCGGAGGCGAAAGCAGCCGGGGGAATCGCGGCGGGTACGTGGTGCATGTAATGGTGGCGGCCATTATATCTTATCCTACGACCCACCGAAAAGCAAAGATGGAGTGGGCTTTGCTAAAAAGCGCGAGCGGGGCCCCAGTGTCTGCCCTCAGCCAGGGACCAATACGTGGGAGAGTGAAGCATTGCCTCAAGTCTCTTACTCTCACTCTCCACACCTCAGATTTCTCACCATCTCTCCTAAAGGCTCTGCTCAGTGCCGAGCTTACAGCTCACATCCCACTGTAGGCATCTAGGCTCATAGATCTCCAGTCATCTTAGTCCCCCTTGCCAGTGGGCCAAGACCTTGCTCAGCTAAGCCCGTATGGTAGCCGGTGTGCAACGGCCACCCCACGTTAAAAGAACTTATGCACAGTCATCTTACACCCCTCAAAATGAAGTTCGGGACCTGGAACGTCAGGACCCACATGGACAACACCAACAGCGACAGACCGGAACGTCGCACCGCCATTGTGCCCGGGAACTTAGATGTCGACATCGCCACCCTAAGCGAGACCCAGCGGGCAGGGGAAGGCCAGCTCAAAGAACAAGGTGGAGGTTACACCTTCTTCTGGAAAGTCAAACCAGAGGAAGAACGGCGTCTCCACAGAGTCAGTTTCGCCATCAAGAACGAGCTGGTCGACCGCCTCAGAGACTCCCTCTGTGGGATTAGCGAACATCTCATAACTCTCTGACTCACCCTATCCCGGAACCAGTGCACCACAGTTATCAGTGCATATGCTCCAACACTCGACGTAAAATGAGGAGGCCAAGGAGGGATTTTACTCCAGCCTCGAACAATCCCTGTCCCAATAAACTGATCCTCCTTGGCAACTTCAACGCCAGGGTCTGTAAGAACACAGGCCTCTGGGGAGGCGTGATCGGCCGAGAGAGGTTACTGAAAACCAACTCCTGCTCCTGACAAAATGACTAAAACACGACCTTGTCATCACCAACATCTTGTTCCGCCAGAGGGACAAGTGCAAGGCATCGTGGCAGCACCTTCGCTCCAAACACTGGCACCCGCTCGACGACATCATCGTTCGAGCCAGGGATCGTAAGGACATGCGCATCACCCGCGCCATGACAGGAGCCAATGACTGCTGGATGGACCACTGCCTAATCCGTTCTGTCATCAACATCAACATAGCCCCAAAGCGGCAATGGCAGCAGAAGCAGTGCCGTAGAAAAATCAACGCAGGGGCACTCAAAGATACAGCTAAGAGAGCCCTATACAGCCAACGCTTCACTGCTAATCTGGCGACCCTTGATGACCCCAAGACGCAGAGTGTCCACAGCGCTTGGTCCGCCCTCCAGGCCACCATAACCAGTGCCTGCGAAGAGATGCTTGGTCACTCAACCAGGAAGCAACAGCACTGGTTTGATGAGAATGACCAGGAGATCCAAGAGCTGATAAATCGCAAGCACAGGGCATTTCTGAACCTAAAACAACAACCCAACTCGGGAGCAGAAAACCAGCTTTACAGACGGCTTAAGGCCGAGGTCCAGCAAAAAACCCGTGACCTAAAGATTAGATGGTGGGTGGAGAAAGCACAGGAGATTCAGCAGCTGGCCGACAGCCATGATGTGCGAGGATTCTTCATTGCAGTCAAGGCCACCTACGGTCCAAATACCCAAGGCACCATCCACCGCTTGGCCAAGAACAGGGAGACACTCATCAAGGACACCGAGGCAATCTGGGCCCACTGGAAGGAGCACTTCGAAGATCTCCTCAACTGAGACTCTGCCTTTGACACGAGTATCCTCGACTCCATCCCACAGCATGCTACTCGCCACCACATCTGCAATACCCCAGCCCTGCACGAGATAGAATAGGCCAGCAATCAGCTCAAGAACAACAAGGCATCGGGAGCAGATGGAATCCCTGCTGAGGCACTAAAATATGGCGGAGAGGCACTCTGAGTACAAATGCATGACCTCATCTCTCTCATCTAGAAGGGGCCCTGGACAACGTACACCACTTTCCATACCTCGGGAGCCTATTATCAGCAAGGGCAGACATCGACGATGATGTTCAGCACCACCTCCAGTGCGCCAGCATAGCCTTTGACCGCCTGAGGAAGAGAGTGTTCGACGATCAGGCCCTCAAATCTGGCACAAAGTTTATGGTCGACAGGGCTGTAGTGATACCTGCTCTCCTGTGTGGCTCAGAGACATGGACCATATATAGTAGACACCTGCAAATCCCCTGGGAGGACAGATGCACCAACGTTAGCATCCTCGATCAGGCCAACATCCCCAGCACCCGAAGCACTGACCACACTCGACCAGCTCCATTGGGCAAGCCACATTGTTTGCATGCCTGACACAAGACTCCCAAAGCAAGCGCTCTATTCGGAACTCCTACACAGCAAGTGAGCCCCAGGTGGGCAGAGGAAGCGTTTCAAGGTCATCCTCAAAGCCTCCTTGATAAAATGCAACATTCCTACTGACATCTGGGAGTCCCTTAGTGGAGGAAGAGCATCCGGGAGGGTGTTGAGCACCTCGAGTCTCGTCGCCGAGAGCATGCAGAAAGCAAGCGCAGGCAGCGGAAGGAGCGTGTGGCAAACCAGTCCCACCCACTCTTTCCTTCAACCACTGTCTGTCCCACCTGTGACAAAGACTGTAATTCCCGTATTGGACTGTTCAGTCACCTGAGAACTCACTTTTAGAGTGGGGGCAAGTCTTCCTCGATTTCGAGGGACTGCCTATGATGATGATGATGTTATTGCTGTTGATATTGATGTTGCTATAGTAGATGTTGTTGTTGTTAATGTTGATGATGAATCGGATTAGGGGGTGGTCCGTCCAGCAGTCGTCAGCTCCTGAAATGGTGTGGGTGATGTGCACATCCTTGCGATCCCTGGCTTGGACAATGACATAGTCAAGCAGGTACCAGTGTTTGGAGTGGGGGTGTTGCCACGATGCCTTGTATTTGTCCCTCTGGTGGAACAGGGTGTTGTTGATGAGGAGTTCATGTTCCAGACATTTTGTCAGGAGTAGGGTACCGCTGGAGTTGGCTTTCTCTACCCCCTCTCTGCCAATCACGCTTCCCCAGAGGGCTGTGTCTTTGCTGACCCTGGCATTAAAATCACTCAGGAGGATCAATTTGTCGCCCGTGGGGACGCGGGACAAGGATGTCTCGAGGTTGGAATAAAAACCCTCTTTAGCCTAATCTGTTGCATCGAATGTAGGGGTGAATGCACTGATGACTGTGGTGCATTGGTTCCGGGATAGGTTAATATGAAGAGTCATGAGGCGTTCATTAACCCTACAGGGGGAGTCTTTGAGGCGGTCGACCAGCTCAATCTTGACGGCAAAGCCGACTCCATGAAGGTGGCGTTCTGCTTCTGGTTTCCCTTTCCAGAAGAAGGTGTAACCTCCACCACGTTCCTTCAACTGGCCTTCCCCTGCCCGCTGGATCTGGCTTAGGGCGGCGATGTCAATGTCAAAACATCTTGAGTTCCCGGGCAACTATGACGGTGCGGCGTTCCGGCCTGTTGCTGTTGGGATTATCCATGAGGGTCCTGACGTTACAGGTCCCGAACTTCATACTGGAGTGGAACTAAACTACAGAACCAGTGGGAAGCTGTTTAACCTACGCACCCTCCAGGCAAGGTCCAAGATCACCCCAACCTCTGTTGTTGAGCTGTAGTATGCGGATGATGCTTGCGTCTGCGCACATTCAGAGGCTGAACTCCAGGATATAATCAAAGTATTCACTGAGGCACATGAAAGTATGAGCCTTACGCTTAACATCCGTAAGACAAAGATCCTCCACCAGCCTGTCACCGCTGCACAGCACTGCCCTCCTATCATCAAGATCTACAGCGCGGCCCTGGACAACGTGGACCATTTCCCATATCAAGGGAGCCTCTTATCAACAAAGACAGACATTGATGCGGAGATTGAACATCGCCTTCAGTGCACCATCGCCTTTGGCCGTCTGAGGAAAAGAGTGTTTGAAGACCAGGCCCTCAATCTACCACCAAGCTCATGCACAAGGGCTGTAGTAATACCCGGCCTCCTGTATGGATCTGAGGCATGGACAATGTATAGGGGGCACTTGAAGTCGCTGGAGATATATCACAACGATGTCTCCGCAAGATCCTGTAAATCCCCTGGGAAGACAGGCGCACCAACATCAGTGTCCTTGACCAGGCTAACATCCCCAGTATTGAAGCACTGATTACACTTGATCAGCTTCGCTGGGCAGGCCACATAGTTCACATGCCAGATACGAGACTCCCTAAGCAAATGCTTTATGCGGAGCTCCTTCATGGTAAACAAGCCAAAGAAGGACAGTGGAAATGTTATAAGGACACCCTCAAAGCTTCCCTGGTAAAGTGCAACATCACCACTGACACCTGAGAGACACTGGCCGAAAACTGCCCAAGATGGAGAATGTACATCCGGGAGGGCGTCGAGCTCTTCGCGTCTCAACGCAAAGAGCATGAAGAGGCCAAACGCAGGCAGCGGAAGGAGCGCGCGGAAAACCAGCCCAACCAATCACTTCCCTCGACGAATGTCTGTCCCACCTGTAACAGGGTCTGTGGCTCTCTTATCGGACTGTTCAGCCATCAAAGAACTCACTTTGGGAGTGGAAGCAAGTCTTCCTCGATTCCGAGGGACTGCCTATGATGATGATAATGATGATGTTTGTTGTTGTAGTAGGTGTTATTGTTGTTGTAGTAGGTGTTGTTGTAGGTGTTGCTGTTGTTGTTGTAGTAGGTGTTGGTGTTGTTGTTGTAGTGAATTTGTTGTTGTTGTTGTAGTATATGTTGTTGTTGTAGTAGGTGCTGTTGTCGTTACTTTGTTGTAGGTGTTGATGTTGTTGATGTTTTAGTAGATGTTGTTGTTGATGATGATGTTATTCTGATGATGAAGCGTGGAGACCCCAACCTGCGTGAGGACACCAGCGGTGTTCGGGGTCATAAAAGGAGCAGCGAGTGGCTTAGCAGCAGTGTGGAGGCATACTACTTCAGGGAGCAGGGCTAGCTGGTGCAGGAGGGTGACGGCAGCGAAGAGTGATGTCATCAAGGTCCAGGAGTGTGGGTAGATACAGCAGGAGCGGCGAGGTTGGGGCGAAGGAGCGGCGAGAGACTGTGGAGGGATGTGATCGGGGGCCAGGGGAGGTGTGAGTTCAGGGGCCCAGGGGCAGCACGGGCCAGCCCACACTGAGATATGTGTGTGCATTAGGTCTGTGCAGCAGAGCTCCAGTCGTCTTGGTTATTCCTTGCCACTGGACCAAGACCTAGCTCTGTCAAGGTCGTGTGGTGGCTGGTGTGCAACGGCCACCACACGTTAAAAAAATCCATGCACAGACATCTTCCACTCTTGAGCATGTAGTTCGGGTCCTTCATTCGAAACACCTGTGCACTCATCCTTTTTTGGCGTAGAAGCAGGTCATTCTTGTTTCGAGGGACTGCCTATGATGATGACTAGGGTCCTGAACTCAAAGAAAGGTAACTTCGATGGTATGAAACATGAGTTGGCTAGTATAGACTGGCAAATAATACTAAAAGGGTTCACGGTGGATAGGCAATGGCAGACATTTAAAGATCACATGGATGAACTTCAACAATTGTACATCCCTGTAAAAATAAAACAGGGAAGGTGGCTCAACCGTGGCTAACAAGGGAAATTAGGGGTAGTGTTAAATCAAAGGAAGAGGTAAATAAATTAGCCAGAAAAACCAACAAACCTGAGGACTGGGAGAAATTTAGGATTCAGCAGAGGAGGACAAAGGGTTTAATTAGGAGGGAGAAAATAGAGTATGAGAGGAAGCTTGCTTGGAACATAAAAACTGACTGCAAAAACATCTATAGGTATGTGAAGAGAAAACGACGAGTGAAGACAAATGCAGTCAGAATCAGGTGAATTTATAATGGGGAACAAAGAAATGGCAGACCAATTGAACAATACTTTGGTTCTGTCTTCACTAAGGAAGATACAAATAACCTTCCGGAAATACTAGGGGACCGAGGGTCTAGCAAGAAGGAGGAACTGAAGGAAATCCTTATTAGTCAGGAAATTGTGTTAGGGAAATTGATGAGGTTGAAGGCCGATAAATGCCCAGGGCCTGATAGTCTGCATCCCAGAGTACTTAAGGAAGTGGCCTGAGAAATAGTGGATGCATTGGTGGTCATTTTCCAACATTCTATAGACTCTGGATCAGTTCCTTTGGATTGGAGAGTAGCTAATTTAACACCACTTTTTAAAAAAGGAGGGAGAAAGAAAACAGGGAATTATAGACCAGTTAGCCTGACATCGGTAGTGGAGAATATGATGGAATCAATTATTAAAGATGTAATAGCAGCGCATTTGGAAAGCAGTGACAGGATTGGTCAAAGTCAGCATGGATTTATGAAAGGGAAATCATGCTTGACAAATCTTCTAGCATTTTTTGAGGATGTAACTAGTAGAGTGGACAAGGGAGAACCAGTGGATGTGGTGTATTTTGACTTTCAAAAGGCTTTTGAAAGGGCCCACACAAGAGATTGGTGTGCAAAATCAAAGCACATGGTATTGGGGGTAATGTATTGAGGTGGATAGAGAACTGGTTGGCAGACAGGAAGCAAAGAGTAGGAATGAACGGGTCCTTTTCAGAATGGCAGGCAGTGACTCGTGGGGTACCACAAGGTTCAGTGCTGCGCCCCCAGCTATTTACAATATACATTAATGATTTAGATGAAGAAATTGAATGTAATATCTCCAAGTTTGCAGATTACACTAAGCTGGATGGCAGTGTGAGCTGTGAGGAGGATGCTAAGAGGCTGCAGGGTGACTGGGACAAGTTTGGTGAGTGGGCAAATGCATGGCAAATGCAGAATAATGTAGATAAATGTGAGGTTATCCACTTTGGTGGCAAAAACAGGGAGGTAAAATATTATTTGAATGGTGACAGATTAGGAAAAGGGGAGGTGCAACGAGACCTGGGTGTCATGGTACATCAGTCATTAAAAGTTGGCATTCAGGTACAGCAGGCAGTGAAGAAGGTAAATGGCATGTTGGCCTTCATAGCGAGAGGATTTGAGTATAGGAGCAGAGAGGTCTTACTGCAGTTATACAGGGCCTTGATGAGGCCACACCTTGAATATTGTGTAAAGTTTTGATCTCCTAATCTGAGGAAGGACATTCTTGCTATTGAGGAGTGCAGCGAAGGTTCACCAGACTGATTCCCGGGATGGCCAACACATGAAGAAAGACTAGATCGCCTAGGCTTATATTCACTGGAATTGAGAAGAATGAGAGGGGATCTCATAGAAACATGTACATTTTTGATGGGATTGGACAGGTTAGATGCAGGAAGAATGTTCCTGATGTTGGGGAAGTCCAGAACCAGAGGTCACAGTCTAAGGATAAGGGGTAAGCCATTTAGGACCGAGATGAGGAGAAACTTCTTCACTCAGAGAATTGTGAACCTGTGGAATTCTCTACCACAGAAAGTTCTTGAGGCCAATTCGTTAGATATATTCAAAAGGGAGTTAGATGTGGCCCTTACGGCTAAAGGGATCAAAGAGTATGGCGAGAAAGCAGAAATGGGGTACTGAAGTTGCATGATGAGCCATGATCATACTGAATGGTGGTGCAGGCTCGAAGGGCCGAATGTCCTACTCCTGCACCTATTTTCTATGTTTCTGTGTTTCTATGATGTTGTTGTAGTATGTGTTGGTGTTGTTGTTGTTATAGGTGTTGGTGTTGTTGTAATGGGTGTTGTTGTAGGTATTGGTGTTGTTAATGGACTTCTTTTGTCCACTATCTTAGCAGAGTTGTTTATTTCCAATACAATGGTGGCTCTGTTCAAAACAGCAGACAAAGGAATTTCATACATACCTGAACAGTGCTCAGATATATTTGAAGTGTCTAATTCATGGCATTGATTTCAACACAAGAAGCATGCAGAGGAGGAAAGAAAGAAGAAGAAAATAATTGCATTTATGTAGCTCCTTATCCCATTGTCAGGATCCTAGCAAGCACTTGACAATCAATGCATTTCATTAGAAGCACAGCCTCGACTGTCATGGAGGCAACTGTGACAGCCAATTAGTGCAAGGTCTGACAAACAACAAACAAATGAATGGCCAAAGAGTCGGTGCACTATTTTATAAGTAAGAAAGCATAAGGTCAGAGAAGCACAGACTGTTATAATGACAAAATAAAGAAGGGTGCATTGGAAAATGAGAGTAAGAAGGACGTGATATAATGACAGAAAAATGCTGGAAAAAGTAGGTGAGGCTGCACCTGTGCGGAGGGAAACAGGCCCCGATTTGAAAGGGGAGCTGGAATGGTGTGCTCGGGCCCAGTAGCAGAGGCACACCCGGAGAATACGGGGAATGTAGAGGCCTGGCCGTTCTTAACGGCAGGTCCTCATTTAAATCAAAGTTCCCGGAGTCCCTCTCAACCCTGGCCAGATCAACTACCTGGCCAGCGGGCAGGAGAGGGTCGGGTCTGGAGGAGTGGTACAGAGATGATCGGGAATCGGGGTGGTGCAGAGGCGATTGGAGGAGGGGCTTTCACCGCGATCAGGGGGAGACCGGGGCTGGGGGAGTCCCAATGATTCCTTGTGGGGCCTGAAGAGAGCATTCCTGCTCCTGACCCACAAGGAGCTCTGCTGAAAGTAATTTTTAAACCTGACATTGGCCCCTTCTGGCCAGTCGGCACCTCGTGCTGTGTGTCTGTTGTCGGGCTCCAGATAGAACCCTGACTTTGTTAAGATGAAATCTTTTGAATTTGGTGGGAGCCTCGGCCGACTTAAAATTTGGCAACGTGAAATGGCGCAGATGAGAACAGACGACTTCAGGCCAGCAAGTGGATTCATTCTAATTTTAACCTCTCCCACCATTCTTACTGGGTAAAAGGGGGTTAAAATCAAGGCCAAAGATAATAATTCAAGCCGATGACTGTAGTGTATGTAGGCACCTTTAGTAATGACTCCACGAGGCAGGGTATGGTACTTAAACTGTGCAGACCTGCAGTCCTTTATTAGCAGCTTCTGAGTGCTGACAACAACTTGTGTGTTCCTTTTTATACTGGGTTACCTGCCGTATGCAGGCAACCGCACCCTCTCCAGCAACAGCACCCTCTAGTGTACCGGTAAGGTGTGTACAGTACAAGGGTACATTCAATGTTGCATGACAGTGTTACAGACATTACACAGTGAACAGGCATGCCTACACAACAATACTCCCCCCTGAGCATTTTTCATATCCTAGTTGTCATGACTAGGGGAGGTGATCAGTGGTGGGCTATGGGAGGTTGTGGTGAGTGTTGTGTGGTTGCCAGGTGTGAGGCTGATCTCGTACGTTTCCCCTCCCTCACACACAAACCAAGTGGGTGTCACTGTTGTGGGATCCCTCGGGGAGGTAGCCATGGCAACAGTGGGTGGTGTTTATACACTGTGATGTGGGTAGTTGTGGGGTGGTGGGCAGGGCCACAAGACTAGGTGGGCTCCTTGTCCACCAATGAGGATGAGGGTCAGGTCATCCCAGGGTTTGCCAGGGAAGCTGGAGGGGTTTGGCCTCATGCTTCTGGTGTTGGCCCTGGTGGACAGGGGTTGTAGGGCTGGTCTGGAGCAGGTTGCCATTGGTGGTGGCTGGGCTGCCCAATGACCACTGTCCCTGTAGTGGGTCTACTCCCACTGCATGTGTGTGTGTCCTGCAAGGGGCGTCACATTCATTCCAAAGGTCCAGGCTACATGGTCAGGTAGCCTGCTGAACCTGGGGGTCTCCCACAGAGGGATTCCATTGGCATTAGCATGGTCCCTGTAGGACCCAGCCTCCTTTGGCAGTATCCTACCGGTATACCTGACACCTTGGCTCTGATCACACATAGTCGAGCCTGCATTATACATTCTAGCACTTGCATCACCTTTGGGTGTCTGGTTTCAACAGACATGGTTACATTTGGGATTTCACAATCTCTATCATTATTGTTAAGCATAATAAACTTGTTCTTAACCTTACTGACATCTGCATTCATCTCATTAGTCACATTAGTTAAACCAGCATCACAATCCATGGTTACATTGCATACATTTTCATACTTGCACCCTTTAATTGCATCTTTAGCTTTAAAGTCCGTGTACTCAAATAGTTGGAACTTCCCCTTTAAATTTTTTTGGTTACCGGTCTCCTTTAAGGGAGCTTTCAAATCCGATTGGCCGCTCGATGTCACATGATGCTCCTCCATGTTGACTCATGGCATGGAGGAGGCCATTTGAATGCAGGTCTGCTGCTTGGTGTGCTGTAGCCATTTTGTGGTGCTCTTTTCTTCCATGTTCTTGTGGTGCTGCAGTCATTTTGTGGTCTTGTTGCAGGCAGGCTGTGGTGCTCTTTTCTTCCACATGCTTGTGATGCTGCAGCCATTCTGTGGTCTTGCTGCAGGCAGGCTGTGGTGCTCTTTTCTTCCACAGCACCACTTCGCCTGATGTGGACCCGGTTCATCCATTTCCTGCCCAGCAGTGTGGGACTGTCACTGGCTACAATCCACAGGGGGAGTTTGTGCAACACGCCGCCCTGGGAGACCTGGACGTCTATACTGCCAACGATTTGGATTTTACCTTTGGTATAGGTGAGCAGCTTTGCCTGGACAGGAGACAGTTTTGGTCGAGTGGCAGGATTCCTCCAAATTTTTTCAAAGGCCCTTTGGTTCATCACAGACTGGCTCGCCCCTGTGTCGATCTCCATGGAGACTGGGACCCCGCTGATGTCCACGTCCATCATCCTCGGAGAACTTGCGGTGGAGCAGGTAAAAATTCCATACTTCTCTCCCAGGGTTAGAGCAGCTTCATCTTCATCTGTGTCGGAGCCCCGGTGATTAGCCAACTCATCAGAGACACAGTGAGTACAGCCTTTTCTGCACATTCTCTGAAAGTGCCCTTTCTCTTTGCATGCATAGTCTTTGTAGCGGCACTGGTGGGCCCTGTGGTTTCCTCCACAGCGCCAGTATGGGGGCCATCCGGTTTGCCCCATGTGGCGGACTCAGGGTTGCGGGACTTGGGGCAGCATTTCTGCCTTTTGAAGTGTCTATACGGTGCACTGCGCTCGCCGGTTTAGAGTCCTGGGTCAGTATTCGCCTGGAGTCACTGGCCGAAACCATGTAGGCCTGGCTCACTTGAATTGCTTTCTACAGGGTGACCGTGATGTCAGCCGTGAGCAATTTGTGTAAGAGGCCTTCTTGGCTGATTCCGATGACAAATATGTCCCTTAGTGCTTCATTAAGGTGGTCACCAAACTCACACGGTGCAGCTAGTCTTCTTAGGTGTGCAGCATACTTGGCAATTTCTTGGCCCTCAGGTTGCCGGTAAGTGTAGAACCGGTGCCTGGCTGTGAGGATGCTTTCTTTCGGCTTCATTTGTTCCTGTGTGATTGTTACAAGTTCCTTATAGCTTTTGGTGGTTGTCTTCTCCGGGGCTAGTAAGTCCCTGACGAGACCGTAGATGGTGGGCCCACAACTGCTAAGCAGGATGGCCCTGCGTTTGTTCGGTAGTGTGGCCGGTGTGTCCCCGTCGAGGTCGTTGGCTATCCAAGTGTTCCAATCTTTCCACAAAGGCATCCCAATCTTCCCCCTCTGTAAAATGCTGAAAGTTGCTGAGGTTAAATATGTTGAGCGTGTAGTTCGTGATCCCGTATTCCCGTCGGCAGTTGTAGTGTATGTCGGCACCTTTAGTAATGACTCCACGAGGCAGGGTGTGGTACTTAAACTGTGCAGACCTGCAGTCCTTTATTAGCAGCTCCTAAGTGCTGACAACAAGTTGTGTGTTCCTTTTTATACTGGGTTACCTGCCATGTGCAGGCAACCCCTGGGTCTCCAGCAACAGCACCCTCTAGTGTACCGGTCAGGTGTGTACAGTACAAGGGTACATTCAATGTTGCATGACAGTGTTACAGACATCACACAGTGAACAGGCATGCCTACACAACAATGGTGTTTCATCAAAACAATTAGCAATTGCTGAGGGACAGTTCCCCCATTAAACTACAAGCTTTTTCTTGTGATGGTATCAAGGAGTGTGAGAGATGTCCAATATATTGGAGCAGAACTCAAAGAGCTGGTTACACCTTATGCTTTTCACAGGAAGATAGGAACAGGAGTAGGCCATTCAGTCCCTCGATCTTGTGCCACCATTCAGTGAGTTCATAACTGATCTGTATTTAGAAACATAGAAACATAGAAAATAGGAGCAGTAATAGGCCAGTCGGCCCTTCGAGCCTGCACCGCCATTCAATGTGATCATGGCTGATCCTCTATCTCAATACCATATTCCCGCTTTCTCCCCATACACCTTGATGCCTTTTGGGTCTAGAAATCTATCTACCTCCTTCTTAAATATATTCAGTGACTTGGCCTCTACAGCCTTCTGTGATAGTGAATTCCACAGGTTCACCTCTGAGTGTAGAAATTTCTCCTCACCTCGGTCCGAAATGTCCTATCCCATATCCTGAGACTGTGACCCATTGTTCTAGACATCCCAACCAGGGGAAATATCCTCTGAACTCCATCCACCTCACTTGGCTCCATATTCTTTTGTACCCTTGGCTAGCAAAAATCTAACGGGGTGAAATTGTGTAGCGCCTGTAACAGGGGGGCAGAGGACCAAATTTACACCCCATGGAATTGAAGGCTAGTAGATTGGTTAATAGTAGACAGAGGGTAAGGATAATCGGTATGTACTCGAATTGGAAGGAAGTGATTAGTGGTGTCCCTACGTTGGTGAGGCGGGACTTCCTGCACCAGGTGGGGGTGCTAAGAGGAAGCGAAAACTACCCACATTTTTCCTCCAATATATCTTAGATTTTAAATTATTAATTGAGCGAACGTCTACCGCTTTTTGTGGGAGAGAGTTCCACACTTCTACCATCCTTTGCCTGAAAAAGTGCTTCCGAACTTCTCTCCTGAATGGCCTGGCTCTGGTTTTAAGGTTGTGGCCCCTTGGCCTAGACTTCCCACCAGGAGAAAAGGTTTCTCTCCATCTACCCTATCAATTCCTTTCAAAGTGCAAAGAACTTCAATCAAATAACTGCTTAACCTTCTATATTCCAGGGCACATGAGCCTAGTTTATGTCATGGTAACAATCTGGGGAATTTGCAATACACCCCTGCCAACGCCAATATGCCCCCTAGTTTTAGTTTTCCTATATGGAAATATCCTCTCTGCATCCACCTTGTCGAGCCCCTTCATTATCTTATATGTTTCAATAAGATCACCTCTCATTCTTCTGAACTCCAATTAGTATAGGCCCAACCTATTCAAGCTATCTTCATATGTCAACCCCCTCATCTCCGGAATCAACCTAGTGAACCTTCTCTAAACAGCCTCCAATGCAAGTATATTCTTCCTTAAATATGGAGACCAAAACTGTATGCAGTACACTAGGTGTGGCCTCACCAATACCCTGTACAATATAGTCTCAGATTAAGGGGCTTCCCTTTGAAAACTGAGATGAGGAAGAATTTCTTCTCTCAGAGGGTTGTAAATCTGTGGAATTCTCTGTCCCAGAGGGCTGTGGCGGCTGGGTCATTAAATATATTTAAGGCGGAGATAGACAGATTTTTGAGCGATAAGGGAGTAAAGGGTTATGGGGAGCGGGCAGGGACGTGGAGCTGAGTCCAGGATCAGGTCAGCCATGATCTTATTAAATTGCTGAGCAGGCTCAAGGGTTCAAATGGCCTACTCCTGCTCCTATTTCTTATGTTGTTATGTTCCTTTGAACTAAATGTGAGCATGGTGAGGCCATCCCTGGTGTCCCGGGCGGCAATGTGGTTGGGTGCTGATGCCCTCTGTCCTGGGCAGCATCAGGTTATTACAGCAAGTAATCAGGAAGGCAAATGGAATATTGGCCTTTATTGCAAGGGGAATAGAGTCTAAAAACAAAGTGGCTCGACAAGGTGGATGCGGACAGGGTAGTTCCACTCATAGGGGAAACTAAAACTAGGGGACATAGTCTTAAGATAAGGGGCCACCCATTTAAAGCTGAGATGAGGAGAAATTTCTTCTCTCAGATGGTTGTAAATCTGTGGAATTCTCTGCCCCAGAGAGCTGTGGAGGCTGGTTCATTGAATATATTTAAGGTGGCGATAGACAGATTTTTGAGCGATAAGGGAGTAAAGGGTTATGGGGAGTGGGCAGGGACGTGAAGCTGAGTCCATGATCAGATCAGCCATGATCTTATTGAATGGCGGAGCAGGCTCGAGAGGCTAAATGGCCTATTCCTGCTCCTATTTCTTATGTTTGTTATGTTTCTTATGTAATGAATCCCCTTCTGGGATTGATTAACTCAAAGAATGGTTCCACGGGAGAGCTGAAGATTTAAGAAACATACCCTTTAGTTGGGGCCCTTCCAACTTGTTGCCAACAGATTGGGGCTTGAGTCTCAGATTCACTCTTACTTGACTGGTACAAATGGCCCAAGTGTGAAAATGATCCCATCCCCATAATTTAGGACGGAGTCTGGGTCTCCAACAACAAAAACTTGCCAACTTGCATTTATATACTGCATTTAATTCAGAAAAAAAAATGTTCCAAGGCGCGAGGGCAGACTTAGGGCCCACTCGCCACTCTTCTGGTGGGAGGCTGGGCCAATTGGAACTGCCGGGCCTATGTGTTCTTCGGGATCTGACTCCACGCTTGTAGATAACCTTCACGCTCAAATCAGCCACGTTAACAAAGAAGGAAAATAGTTCACAAAACTCTATCAACAAAAAAAGGGCAGCACAGAGAGAGTTGCAGACATTCTACAGCAATCAAAGTATATTTTGAAAGGAATCAAGACTAAAGGAGACAGCGGCATATCCAAGAGCCAGCAGGAGCCAATCTTAAGTACAGGGTTGCATGAAATTGTGTTAAAGAGTAAAAGTAATTGCTTTTTTCTCTTGAGGTTAGTCCATTTGTATTCATGTCTTTGAGTTTTGGCAACTATAATTTTAAAATGAATAACCTATTGCTCTGCCCTTTGGAATTTTAAAGACCTGGAAGATGTAGCCTTTTCAATCTTCTTTACTTCAATTCTAGTCACTTATGATTTTAAGCCTTTGACTTATCCATTTTCGCATTCCCCCGAGCCCATAATACTGCATCAATGTTCTTTTAAAGGTAAACTATCCCCAAATTGCACACAATATTCTAAAATATGGCTGGACCGCTGCTGCGTTATGAAGGATTTCAGAAACCTGTTAGTAAATGTTATCTGGCTAGTCACAAAACAAATGAAATGCCAACCTTGAAATTAGCCCACTCAGTTTCATGCAGTTGGAGAAATGCTTAAGAGCATTTAATGGCTTGCTATCAGTATTCATCTTCTCATGCATGTAATCTTCATGTAACTGTAACCTTCATGTAACAAGACTGTACACTTAAGAAATGCACACCTTGACCACAGGAGGTGAACCTGTGGGAGACACTCCTCACCTGGTCATCCAGGTATTTAAAGGGAGGTCCCATGCAGGGTCATCACTTCTTGGTCCTGTGAATAAAGGAACAGGTCACAGAGTGACCTTGTCTCCAGTATGTGCCTCATGTTGATTTACAGTAGAGTGTAAGAACATAACATTTGGCGACGAGGATGGGATGGTTGAAAAGGAAGCACTCGCATGTGTCTACAGGGTGAAAAAGATGCACCTTTTTGGCAGAAGGTTCGAGTTAGAAACAGACAACAAGCCGTTAACATCCCTGTTGTCAGACAGCAAAGCTGTCAATGCCAATGTGTCAGCTCGCATACAGCAATGGGCTCTCATGCTGGCTGCATATGACTACACCATACGGCACCGGCCAGGCACCGAAAATTGCGCTGACGCGTTCAGCAGGCATCCACTGACCACCACTGAGGGGGCAGCGGAGCAAAGTGCTGAGATGGTCATGGCTGTCGATGATTTCAACAGCGCAGGCTCCCCCATCACAGCCCACCAGATCAAAACCTGGACAAACAGAGATCCCCTCCTATCCTTGATTAAGAAATGTGTCCTTACTGGGGATTGAGCGCCTGCACACGGAGCATGCCTTGAAGAGGTCAGACTGTTTCACAGACGGATGGATCCAAGCCAACTGTCTACTATGGGGCAGCCGGGTAGTCATGCCCCAGAAGGGAAGGGAAGCATTCATCAGGGAACTCCACAGCGAGCACCCAGGCATTGTGCTAATGAAGGCCATTGCCCGGTCACATGTATGGTGGCCGGGAATTGATGCAGACCTAGAACACTGTGTTCACAGGTGCACGACGTGTGCCCAGCTGGGCAATGCCCCCAGGGAGGCCCCACTCAGCCCTTGGCCCTGGCCCACCAAGCCATGGTCATGTATTCACGTAGACTTCGCGGGCCCGGTCATGGAGAAAATGTTTCTCATTGCTGTTGATGCGTACTCGAAATGGATCGAGTGCATCATATTGAATTCGTGCACAACATCCACCACAGTGGAGAGTCTGCGTGCGATCTTTCGACCCATGGCTTGCCGGACATCTTGGTTAGCGACAACGGCCCATGCTTCACTAGCAATGAATCTCAGGAGTTCATGTCGGGTAATGGCATCAAACATGTCAGGACAGCACCGTTCAAGCCGGATTCCAATGGCCAGGCGGAACGTGCGGTCCAAAGCATAAAACAAGGCATGCTCCGGATTCAAGGACCCTCCCTTCAATGCCGCCTATCACGCCTCCTGCTGGCCTACAGGTCCCGACTGCACTCGCTCGCGGAACTACTTATGAAACGTACACTTAAAACTCGGCTGTCCTTCATTAATCCAGTCCTGTCAGACATTGTTAAGGCAAGCGCCAATCCCAAAATGAGTGCCATGACCGTAACTTGTATTTGTTCTTAATCACGCTTTGGGGCCCAAGTGGCTTGAGGGTACTGTAATTGGTAAAGAGGGGAATAGGATCATAGTGGTCAGATTTAACAATGGACAGATATGCCGCAAGCATCTGGACCAAGAAAAAAAAGATTCAGCATGGACACTGAGGAACCTGAGGAAGATCATGAGATGCTGCCCACACCACCGCCAGTGAACGAGCAACAAGAACCTTCAGCAGTATGCACAGTCCCTGCAGCCAGCCCGGACGAGCCGGAATCACCACAGGTGACAAAGACGCATGCCAAGGCTCAACAACCAGAGCCCCAACTGCGGCGCTCCACGAGAGAGCGTCGACCGCCTGAAAGACTCAATCTTTGACCCAAAGATGTTGGGGGGGAGGTGATGTCATGTATGTAATCTTCATGTAACTGTAACCTTCATGTAACAACACTGTACACTGTATACACCTAAGAAATGCACACCTTGACCACAGGGGGTGAACTTGTGGGAGACACTCCTCACCTGATCATCCAGGTATTTAAAGGGAGGTCCCACGTAGGGTCATCACTCATTGGTCCTGTGAATAAAGGTACAGGTCACAAAGTGACCTTGTCTCCAGTATGTGCCTTGTGTTGATTTACAGTAGAGTGTAAGGACATAACACAGCTAAAGCTCCCTCCATGGCTTTAGTGAGCTTATCCAGCGAGTACTGAGCCGTAAAAGTCCCACGTTTGATTTCCTTATCTGTGCTGAGTTCGCTGGTGTTAGCTGGGGTAGCAGTAGAAACACTACAGTTGATATCAAGTGCCCCTAGTATAAGTAAAGGACATTCAGATGGGGTTCCAAAAAAACTAGGCATGTGCCTGCTCCAAAATCGCTCAGGCTCCATGTTTTGTGCGCCTCTGTAACACACGGTACTGTTGCAGGCAAATGGAATGTTGGCCTTTATTGCAAGGGGGTGGAGTATAAAAGTCGGGAAGTCCTGCTACAATTGTACAGGCCGTTGGTGAGACCAAACCTGGAGTACTGCGTACAGTTTGGTCTCCTTATTTAAGGAGGGAAATACTTGCTTTGGAGGCAGTTCAGAGAAAGGTTACTAGGTTGATTCCTGAGATGAAGGGGTTGACTTTGAAGAAAGATTGAGCAGGTTGGGCCTATTCTCATTGGAGTTTAGAAGACTGAGAGGTGATCTTATTGAAACATATACGATTATGAGGGGGCTTGACAGGGTAGATGCAGAAATGATGTTACCCCTCTTGGGGGTATCTAGAACTAGGGGGTCTAGTTTCAGAATAAGGGTTCGCCCAATTAAAACGGAGATGAGGAGAAATTTATTTTCTCAGAGGGTCGTTAATCTGTGGAATTCTCTGCCTTAAAGAGCTGTGGAGGCTGGGTCATTGAATATATTCAAGGTGGATAGACAGATTTTTGAAGAATAAGGGAGTCAAGGGTTATGGGGAGTGGGCAGGGAAGTGGAGTTGAGGCCAATATCAGATCATTCATGATCTTATTGAATGGTGGAGCAGGCTCGATGGACCGAATGGCCTACTCCTGCTCCTATTTCTTATGTTCAACCCCCTAATATTCAAATGACACTGTCCCCTGGAATCTGGGATGGGGTCATGGGAGGAACATACGGGCAGCTAGTGGTCCTGCCACATTTCTGGCCATACCAACAGTATAGATACGAGGCTCTTTGAGTCTCGACGCAAGGAGCATGAAGAGGCCAGTTGCAGGCAGTGAAGGAGCATGCAACAAACCAGTTCTGCCGACCCTTCTCCCGATGAATGTCTGTCCCACCTGTAAAAGGGTCTGTGGCTCTTGTATCGGACTGTTCAGCCATCAAATAACTTATTTTGGGAGTGGAAGCAGGTCCTCCTCGATTCCGAGGGATTGCCTATGATGATGATACGAGGGTGGGGTGTAAGTGGAGCAAGCTCCATGATAAATTAACTAGCTGGTCTGAAAACATCTTGCCAATAGAGAATAGGAGAAGATCATCACTGGAAAAAGCTCTGGAGGCAGTGACTGTCAGAGATCTGTCTCAAACTGATCTGCCTCCTCAGCTGCTTGTACTGATCAGAAATGTTTTGCAAGAGTCCTTGTGTAGTAATAATGTAAAATTTGTTGATGATGCCAAGCTATTTGGCCAAGCGATATGTATATAAGGGAGATCACACAGCACTCAAAGTAATTTGAACCAATTAAGCTAATGGTCTAAGGAAAGGCAGGTACCTTGTTACTAAAATAATATGTATTTGAACAGAAGCAACATTGACACCATGAAAGCTCCTATTTGGGAACACTGACTGACACAAAAGATGCAACCCCTCGCAGAGATGGCCATTCAGCTGACTAAGCCCGATACACCACCACACATACTCCAGGGAGGAAGGGACGAAAACAAAGAAAGGAATAGATAGAATTGTTGAGGCTGCATGATACTTTCTTTTCCCAGACAGCTCTGCTTGTTTTTATAGAGAGGTTTTCATGACCTCAGGACATCTTGGAACACTTTACACTCTAAGTGGACAACCTGCTCTAGTTCAGGTTTCCCAAAGTGTTTGTTTATTTTCAGGTATGCACAGTCACAGGGCAAGTTCTGTTTAGACAGTTGTGTCTTATTTTGACAGATTAATTAGAGGACTTCATGTAAAATTCCACAGTTTTGGACTTTCCCCCCTCCACTGTAAATGTATAATACAAAAAAAAGAACTTTCATTTCTACAGAGCTTTTCACAACCTTAAAATGTCCCAAAGTGCTTTACAGCCAATGAAGTACATTTGAAGTGTGGTGATTGTTGTAATGTAGGGAACACAGTAAGCAATTTGCGCACAGCAAGGTCTGGGAGAGTGATAGTGATAGGGGATTCAATTGTAACGGGAATAGATAGGCGTTTCTGCGGCCGCAACCGAGACTCCAGGATGGTATGTTGCCTCCCTGGTGCAAGGGTCAAGGATGGGTCCTGTGTAATGAGACAGAAATAATAAACGATCTCCTTGCAAAAGATCCTCTCGGAATGAGTGATCACAGTATGGTTGAATTTGTAATTCAGATTGAGGGTGAGGAAGTAGTGTCTCAAACGAGCATACTATGCTTAAACTACAGTGGGATGAGGGCAGAATTGGCTAAAGTAGACTGGGAACACAGACTAAACGGTGGCACAATTGAGGAACAGTGGAGGACTTTTAAGGAGCTCTTTCATAGTGCTCAACAAAAATATATTCCCGTGAAAAAGAAGGACGGTAAGAGAAGGGATAACCAGCCGTGGATAACCAAGGAAATAAAGGAGGATATCAAATTAAAAACCAATGCGAATAAGGTGGCCAAGGTTAGTGGGAAACTAGAAGATTGGGAAAATTTTAAACGACAGCAAAGAATGTCTAAGAAAGCGATAAAGAAAGGAAAGATAGATTACGAAAGTAAAATTGCGCAAAACATAAAAACAGATAGTAAAAGCTTTTACCAATATATAAAACGGAAGAGAGTGACTAAAGTAAATGTTGGTCCCTTAGAAGATGAGAAGGGGGATTTAATAATGGGAAATGTGGAAATGGCTGAGACCTTAAACAATTATTTTGCTTCGGTCTTCACAGTGGAAGACACAAAAACCATGCCAAAAATTGCTGGTCACGGTAATGTGGGAAGGGAGGACCTTGAGACAATCACTATCACTAGGGGAGTAGTGCTGACAGGCTAATGGGACTCAAGGTAGACAAGTCCTCTGGTCTTGATGAAATGCATCCCAGGGTATTAAAAGAGATGGCGGAAGTTATAGCAGATGTATTCGTTATAATCTACCAAATTCTCTGGACGCTGGGGAGGTACCAGCGGATTGGAAAGCAGCTAATATAACGCCTCTGTTCAAAAAAGGGGGCAGACAAAAGGCAGGTAACTATAGGCCGGTTAGTTTAACATCTGTAGTGGGGAAAATGCTTGAAGCTAGCATTAAGGAAGAAATAGCAGAATATCTAGATAGGAATAATGCAATCAAGCAGACACAACATGGATTCATGAAGGGGAAATCATGTTTAACTAATTTACTGGAATTCTTTGAGGATATAACGAGCATGGTGGATAGAGGTGTACCGATGGATGTCGTGTATTTAGATTTCCAAAAGGCATTCAATAAGGTGCCACACAAAAGGTTACTGCAGAAGATAAAGGTACGCGGAGTCAGAGAAAATGTATCAGCATGGATTGAGAATTGGCTAGCTAACAGAAAGCAGAGAGTCAGGATAAATGGGTCCTTTTCGGGTTGGAAATCAGTGGTTAGTGGTGTGCCACAGGGATCGGTGCTGGGACCACAACTGTTTACAATATACATAGATGACCTGGAAGAGGGGACAGAGTGTAGTGTAACAAAATTTGCAGATGACACAAAGATTAGTGGGAAAGCGTAGAGGACACAGAGAGGCTGCAAAGAGATTTAGATCAGTTAAGCGAATGGGCTAAGGTTTGACAGATGGAATACAATGTCAGAAAATGTGAGTTCATTCACTTTGGAAAAGAAAACAGTAAAAGGGAATATTATTTGAATGGGGAGAAATTACAACATGCTGCGGTGCAGAGGGACCTTGTGCATGAAACTCTTTTTGGAGTTTATCTGGAAAACATAAAACATTAATCGGTGCCACCCGACCTGGATGACACACCAGACATTTACAAGGCCCCTTTTTTTTTGTTTTTTTTTTTGGGCACTAAAATCAAATTTTTTCCTCCAGTGCCCCCTATAAAAGGGGAGGGGGACACTAAAAGCACCGGCAATTAAAACAAATTAAACTTTAAAATGTAAAATCAAATAAAAATTTGGTTGCCGGGCGTGATGATGCACTCCAGTCCCTCCGGTGCGCACCTCTCGCGGAAGGCCGCGAGCGTACCGGTGGACACCGCGTGCTCCATCTCCAAGGACACCCTGGACCGGATGTAAGAGCGGAAGAGAGGCAGGCAGTCAGGTTGAACGACCCCCTCGACCGCCCGCTGCCTGGACCAGCTGATGGCACCCTTGGCCGTGCCCAGGAGCAGTCCTACGAGGAGGCCCTCGGACCTACCCGCTCCCCTCCGCACAGGGTGCCCAAAGATCAGGAGAGTGGGACTGAAGTGCAGCCAGAATTTCAGGAGCAGCCCCTTCAAATAATGGAACAGGGGCTGCAACCTCGTGCACTCAATAAAAACATGGAACACGGACTCCTCCAGAACGCAGAAATTGCAGGCGGCCTGGGATTCCGTGAACTGGCTTAAAAATTTGTTGCACGGCACTGCTCCGTGCACCACCCTCCAGGCCAAGTCCCCGATGAATAGTGGGAGGTCTCCCGCATAGAGTGCCCTCCATCGGGGACCCTCGCCTCCTCCGGACGGCAAGATGGTACGCCATGGCGTGTCCGGACGGCCGGCGAGGATGGCAAAGTTGAGAGTGTGCAGGAGCAGCCCGTACAGGAAACCCCTCCATGCGGAAATGAAATGCACGGAGGGGATTTCCGCGAGGCGGCTCAAGTTGTGAGGCGCCGGCCCCCGAGGGAGGTTCCGGGGTTTGGCGCCAATGAGGAATTCCGTCCGGACGGGGGTCAGTTCGGACAGGATCTCCCCACATGCTTGAGCCTCCTCGATGCACCTAACAGAGTCAGGGCCCAAAGCTGTTTTTAGCGACTCGATGGCTTCGGCCGCGCGGCGGACGTTGGCTGAATTTAGGCGCCGCGCCAGCATGCCTGGCGCCATCCAGCCCGCTCCTCCGCCATCGAGCAGGTCCCTGACCCTGGTCACCTCACCAGCCACAGCCCTCTCGTCCGACCGCCACATAAAACCTCGGTCGTGGAGGTACGGATTCCCGAGCAGCGGCTCCTGCAGGACGGCCGCCACTCCAGCCGGCGGAGAGCTGCGCTTGGTGGAGACTTTGTTCCAGACCCTGATGAGTTCCTTGTAAAAGACAGGCAGCTCCTGGAGGGCGGTCCTGACACCCCCCAAGTTCACAAACAGGAGCTGCGTGTCATAATTGAGGTCGCGCTGCTGGCGGAAGAAATACGTCGCCAGAGCACACCACCTAGGAGGGGGCTCGACGTAAAGGTATCTCTGCAGGGTCTGAAGACCGAAAGTCGCGAGCTGGGCGCTGACGCACACCAACGACTGACCGCCCTCCTCAAGCGGGAGACTCAAGACCGCGGCAGAGACCCAGTGCTTCCTGTTGTTCCAGAAGAAGTCCACCAGCTTCTTCTGTATCTTGGCGACAAACGCAGGGGGAGGGGTCAAAGTGACCAGCCGGTACCACAACATTGCGGCCACCAGCTGCTTTATGACTGGCGCTCGACCCCTGTAGGACAGCACTCGGAGCAGTCCTGTCCAGCGCCCTAGGCGAGCGGCGACCTTGGCCTCCAGCTCCTGCCAGTTCGCCGGCCAGGCTTCCTCGTCGGGGCTAAGGTAGACTCCCAGATAGAGGAGATGGGTCGTGCTCCAGGCAAAAGGCCTGAGCTCCTCTGGCAGGGAGTCCACCCGCCACTGACCCACCAGGAGTCCGGAACATTTCTCCCAGTTGATCCTGGCAGAGGATGCGGCCGAGTAAATCTCCTGGCACTCACGCATCCTCCGCAGGTCAGCGGGATCCTCTACCGCGAGGAGCACGTCATCGGCGTAAGCCGAGAGGACAACCTCGACGCCCGGCCCTTGCAGAGCCAGTCCCGTCAACCTCGTCCGCAGGAGGCGCAGGAAAGGCTCCACGCAGATGGCATATAACTGGCCGGACATGGGGCATCCCTGGCGCACCCCTCTCCTAAAGCGAAGGGGCGCCGTCAAGGACCCGTTAACCTTAATCTGACACTCCGCGGCGGCGTACAAAAGTCGGATCCGGGCGACGAAATGCGTCCCGAACCCGAAAGCGCGCAGAGTTCCGAGCAGATTGTTGTGATCCACCCTGTCGAACGCCTTCTCTTGGTCGAGAGATAGGAAGGCGATCGACAGACCAGCTTAGGAAGGCGATCGACAGACCAGCTTCCTGGGAATGATGGATGAGGTCCCGGACCAGATTGATGTTGTCGTGGATTGTCCGGCCCGGGACCGTGTAGGACTGGTCGGGCTGGATCATGTGGTCCAGCACGGCACCAAGTCGAGCAGACATCGCTCTGGCGAAGATTTTGTAGTCCGTGCTGAGGAGGGAGACCGGGTGCCAGTTCTTAAGGAGGCGGAGATCGCCCTTCTTAGACAGCAGGACGATGACTGCCCTGCGCCAAGAGAGGGGCATCTCCCCAGTCGCCAGACTTTCCCCCAAGACCCGCGCGTAGTCGCTCCCCAGGACGTCCCAGAACGCCCTGTGGAACTCCACGGTCAGCCCGTCCAGCCCCGGGGTTTTTCCCCTCGAGAGCCGGTCGAGGGCACCGGTCCGCTCCGCCAGGCTTAGCGGAGCTTCCAAATTTTCACCGCCCTCCGGGCTGACTTTCGGCAGGTCCTCCCACAAAACTCTACGCGCTTCCTCGCTGGACGGATCCGGAGAGAACAGAGCCCAGTAATATTCACGGGCCCTGTTGTTGACGCCCTCCGGATCCGAGACGAGAGAGCCGTCGTCGGCCAGCAGCGTCAAGAGCTGCTTACGGACACTCTGCCTTTTTTCCAGCGAGTAGAAGAAGGGGGAGCCGCAGTCCAGATCCCGCAGGAACCGGATCCGCGACCTCACGAACACGCCTCGGGACCCGACGAGCTGCAGGTCCTTCAGCGCGGCCTTCTCAGCTTCGTACACCGTCCGCAGGGCCGGGTCCTCGACGACTTGACCGAGACGGGCTTCCAGGTCGAGCACCTCTTTTTCTAGGCGCCCGACCCTGGCCACCCGCCTCTTGGTCGACCCCCTCGCGTACTCTTGACAGAAGACGCGGACGTGAGCCTTGCCCACGTCCCACCATAGCCTCAAGGAGGGGAAGCCCCCCTGCTTCCTTCTCCAGTCGACCCAGAATCGACGGAACGAATCCTGGAACCGCACGTCCTCTAGCAGCTGGTTGTTAAAATGCCAGAACGCGGACCCCGTCCTCGCGCGGACCGGAGCAAGCTCCGCCCACACCAGGTGGTGGTCCGAACACGGCACCGGCCGTATGGAGGCCGCCGGGACGCAGGAAACGTACGCCCGAGACACGTAAAGGCGGTCGACTCTGGACAATCCTACTCCAGGCCTCACCCAAGTAAAGGCGCTGGAGTCGGGATGGAGATTTCGCCAGACGTCCACCAAGTCGAAGGACCCGACCAGGTCCCTCAACTTCTCGATCGCCGTCATGCTCTGCGGGGCACCGGAGTGGTCCCTCGCCTCGAGGGTGCAGTTAAAATCCCCCCCGAGGACAATGCAGTTGCCGACGTCAATGGAGCCAAGAAGAGTGGACACTTCTTCGAAGAAGCGCTTGCTGCGGGCCGGGCTGAGGGGCGTACACGTTCACGAGATGGAGCGGCATGTCCCCCAGGCGAACCGTGACGTGCAGCAAGCGGCCTGGCACGGTCTCCTTGACCCCCAAGATCTCCGGCTGAAAATGTGGGCCCAGCAATATGGCCACCCCACTAGTGGCGGTGAGGTGGCTCATGCGGACCTCTCTTTGCCATTCCAGGAGCCACGTGGCTTCGTCTCCCGGAACGGTGTGGGTTTCTTGCAGGAAGCACACCGCATATTTCCCCTCCCGCAGGAGCGAAAAATTGTAAAATCTACGGCGTGCCCCTCTGCCGCCGTTGATGTTGAGGCTGGTTATGGTTATCTTCATGGCAAAAGCATAGTGCAACCTCTACCTTAACCTCTTGTGGGGGAGGGAGCGGAGTCTTTTGTTGACCTCCACTCCCTCTGCAGCCCAGCGAGGAGTCCCTCGAGCTTGCGCTGCTCAAGGTGTTGCGTCTTTGTCAAAGGCCCGCCCGCGGCCAAGGTTTTAGCGGCGGCGCGGACGGACCCCTTGATCAGCTCTGGCTCGGACCATTTTCCAGGGCCAGTCGGGCTTGATTGCAGCGACCCCGGCTCTGGGCCAAAAAGTCCCGGAGTTCCTTTGCAGGAATGAGGAGGGTCTCAGTGGCGGTCGCGAGCAGATCCACCGCTTCACTGGCGGTGGTCTCTAGATCTTCTCCCGCGTCCCCCACCGAGTCTCCGTCCTCCTCCGGGAGGTGGCCGCCAGCAGCCGGCCCATCGACCGCACAAGGTACGGCAAATGACCCGGCTGCTCCAACCGACCCTGGCTCTGCCCCGATTCCACCCCCAGGATCGTCGGCAGAGGAGTCCCCACTGGGCTCTTTTAAAAATGGTGCTGGGTCGGGAAACGACAGCGGAAGGGGTTCCTACTCTGCCCCAGGAACCGGGGAACAAGGAGAGACCCGGCCATAGGAAATCCCCAGGCTCCCCAAGTGCTCCAGCTCCAAAGTAGGGGGCGAGGGTGGGTGTTCCTCCCCTTCCCCGCTGCCACCCTCCGGCCCAGCATGTACAGTGTCATTAAAATTCTTAATTCCAGTTTCTGCCGGGTCGAGCGAGTCCCGGGGGAAGTTGATAAATAGCTGGGCGGGCTCAGGTTCGGCCTTTTCGGCCCCGCCCGCCTCAGTCCCCGGGACACTCGGCCCGGCGGCAATGCATTCCTCCGCTGGCTCCACGCCCCCCACGACAGGCAGATCCTCCACGCCATCCCCGGGAGGCAGAGGCTGGGCAACCTCGACTGTCTCACCCTCCCTGGGGACAGACACCTCTCGCCTACAGCGCAGCTTGGGGGCGCTGGTGGGGGACGCGGGACACGTGGCGGGCACCGTCTCCTCCGCGGAGGGATGTTGTTCCCCCTCCGCCTCATCGGAGCGGCGCCTCCTTTTGTTCCTGGGGGTGCGCGGAGGCAGGGAGACCTCCATGTCTGCCAAGGCCTCCCGCTCCACCCCCCTTTTTTTCTTTTCTTGCCCGCGCCCGAGCCCCTCTGCGGTATTGGTCAAGGGCTCGGGCACGGGCTCAGGGCACCCCGCGCTCGCCGGTGACTGGGTTGGGCTGAGCGCGGTGTTCAAGCTGTCTGGCGCACCGAGGGGACCCGCCTCGAGATGTTCCGCCTTCCTCCGCACCCTCCTTCCGATCGGACTCTCTCCCTCCCCCCCGACAGAGGCCGTGAAAGCAAAGGCCCCCGGCGATGCCCGCGCACCTACGGCTCCCGGCACGCGGACACTATTAGGGGGAGGGGTGGCGTCGGCGCCAGCCTTGGCCGCCCTCGGTGGTTTGGCGGCTTTGGAGGTGGGGCAGTTCTTGCGAACGTGCTCCACCTCCCTACAGGCATGGCACCGCACGCCGTCTGACGTCCAAAAGACGCGGTAGGCAGTCCCCTCGTGCACCACTTTAAAATTGCTCTCTGTCGTCTCTTCCCGCGCCAGCCGGACAAAGAGCTGGCGGCGGAAGGAGAACACGTGGCACAGGCTGTTCTCCCTGAGGCCGAGCGGTATGGGGTTGATCCCCGACCTTACCTCCCCCAGTTGGTGTAGGTGAGGGAGGAGGAGCTCAGCGGGAACATAGGGCGGGACGTTTGAAATGATGACCCTCTGCGCGGTGGCCTCGAGAGGGTCCACCGGCAGGAACGTCCCGCCCACCGTGAGCCCCTTTTCAAGGGCCAGGGACACCGCCCGCTCCGACCCCAGGAAGAACACAGCCTTCCCAGACATCTTGGAGGCCGCGACAATGGCCGAGGGGCCGACTACCCCAGCCATCGCCCGCACGCACTCCTCGATGCTCATTGTGGGGTGAGTGTAGCTCTTGACCCCGTGTTTCTTGGTGATAAGTCTGAAAGGTGGCAGGGCAGCAGGTGGCGCAGGAGGTGCCGTGAATGTGGATGCCACCTGAGCATATGTCCTTGCTGGCCCTGCCACCGGCGTGGATGGGGTCGCCATCACGGGGTCCCTTTAAGGGCTACACCCACCCCAAAGTCACAGGCCTTAATGGTCTTAATTGGCCTCGTTTAATAAGACTGAGCAGAGGAGCTCTTAATGAGGCACACCTCTCCCCTAGTTGGCAATTGGGGAGGGGCCTTGCTCCCTTTGCTCAGTTGTTTTAATTGTTTTAAAAAATTAGGAGGAAGGGCTCTCAGAGAGAGAGGGGAGAGACAGAGAGAGAGAGATAGAGAAAAGGGGGTGTGGGAAAGAGAGAGGCTGCGAGGGCAGGTCTCCCCTGACAGCAATGGGTGGGTGCACTCCCCAGATGGCAAAAACAAAAGCACAGTCTTTGGGGTGGTCTTCGGGTGGGGGAAAAAGATGTCTTCACCTGCTGAAGCTGGAGCCACACAGGCACACACTCACAACGATGTTCAATACGGTGATTAATGAATGTTCAGACAGGTAGCTCCAGCTATCCCAGGCTAGGCAATGGAGGAGGGGTGCTTCAATTGTGTGTGGGGCCTAGTTGTAAGCAAGGCCCCTACACACACTTCCACACACACACACCCTCGGCGATGTTCCGGCCCTCGAAAAGTTTTCTTTCCTCCCCCCACCAATAAAACAATGTCTTTCGGGGAAATGCACCAACACCCACCTGTAGAATGTTGTAGAATCTCCCTCCTTCCACACAGGTTGTTGTTTTTTCCCCCTCTCTCCAACCCTCTGTAGTTGTAGTAAAGTTGGTAAATGTTTCTGTGCTCCTCCTCTCCCTCCGGATGTTGAATGGGTAGCAAGATAGCCCTTTCCTCCTATTCCTGGGCTGTTCTCAGGGCTCTCAAGACCTTCCAAGGCAGGAGCAAAGTTGGTAGCTCCTTCTCTCACTGCTCACTCAGCCAACTGACCAGGACACGCCTCCAAAGCTGCACGATTGGTCCTGGTGCATGAAACTCTTTTTGGAGTTTATCTGGAAAACATAAACATTAATCGGTGCCACCCGACCTGGATGACACACCAGACATTTACAAGGCCCCTTTTTTTTTTCTTTTTTGTGTTTTTTTTTTGTGTTTTTCTTTTTTTTAAAGTTTTTTTTTGGGCACTAAAATCAAATTTTTTCCTCCAGTGCCCCCTATAAAAGGGGAGGGGGACACTAAAAGCACCGGCAATTAAAACAAATTAAACTTTAAAACGTAAAATCAAATTAAAATTTGGTTGCCGGGCGTGATGATGCACTCCAGTCCCTCCGGTGCCCACCTCTCGCGGAAGGCCGCGAGCGTACCGGTGGACACCGCGTGCTCCATCTCCAAGGACACCCTGGACCGGATGTAAGAGCGGAAGAGAGGCAGGCAGTCAGGTTGAACGACCCCCTCGACCGCCCGCTGCCTGGACCGGCTGATGGCACCCTTGGCCGTGCCCAGGAGCAGTCCTACGAGGAGGCCCTCGGACCTACCCGCTCCCCTCCGCACAGGGTGCCCAAAGATCAGGAGAGTGGGACTGAAGTGCAGCCAGAATTTCAGGAGCAGCCCCTTCAAATAATGGAACAGGGGCTGCAACCTCGTGCACTCAATAAAAACATGGAACACGGACTCCTCCAGACCGCAGAAATTGCAGGCGGCCTGGGAGTCCGTGAACCGGCTTAAAAATTTGTTGCACGGCACTGCTCCGTGCACCACCCTCCAGGCCAAGTCCCCGATAAATAGTGGGAGGACTCCCGCATAGAGTGCCCTCCATCGGGGACCCCCGCCTCCTCCAACGGCAAAATGGTACGCCATGGCATGTCCGGACGGCCGGCAAGGATGGCAAAGTTGAGAGTGTGCAGGAGCAGCCTGTACAGGAAACCCCTCCGCGCGGAAATGAAATGCACGGAGGGGATTTCCGCGAGGCGGCTCAAGTTGTGAGGCGCCGGCCCCCGAGGGAGGTTCCGGGGTTTGGCGCCAATGAGGAATTCCGTCCAGACGGGGGTCAGTTCTGACGGGATCTCCCCACGAGCTTGAGGCTCCTCGATACACCTAACAGAGTCAGGGCCCAAAGCTGTTTTTAGCGACTCGATGGCTTCGACCGCGCGTCGGACATTGGCAGAATTTAGGCGCCGCGCCAGCGTGCCTGGCGCCATCCAGCCCGCTCCTCTGCCATCGAGCAGGTCCCTGACCCTGGTCACCTCACCAGCCACAGCCCTCTCTTCCGACCGCCACATAAAACCTCGGTCGTGGAGGTACGGATTCCCGAGCAGCGGCTCCTGCAGGACGGCCGCCACTCCAGCCGGCGGAGAGCTGCGCTTGGTGGAGACTTTGTTCCAGACCCTGATGAGTTCCTTGTAAAAGACAGGCAGCTCCTGGAGGGCGGTCCTGACACCCCCCAAGTTCACAAACAGGAGCTGCGTGTCGTAATTGAGGTCATGCTGCTGGCGGAAGAAATACGTCGCCAGAGCACACCACCTAGGAGGGGGCTCGACGTAAAGGTATCTCTGCAGGGTCTGAAGACGGAAAGTCGCGAGCTGGGCGCTGACGCACACCAACGACTAACCACCCTCCTCAAGCGGGAGACTCAAGACCGCGGCAGAGACCCAGTGCTTCCTGTTGTTCCAGAAGAAGTCCACCAGCTTCTTCTGTATCTTGGCGACAAACGCAGGGGGAGGGGTCAAAGTGACCAGCCGGTACCACAACATTGCGGCCACCAGCTGCTTTATGACTAGCGCTCGACCCCTGTAGGACAGCACTCGGAGCAGTCCTGTCCAGCGCCCTAGGCGAGCGGCGACCTTGGCTTCCAGCTCCTGCCAGTTCGCCGGCCAGGCTTCCTCGTCGGGGCTAAGGTAGACTCCCAGATAGAGGAGATGGGTCGTGCTCTAGGCAAAAGGCCTGAGCTCCTCCGGCAGGGAGTCCACCCGCCACTGACCCACCAGGAGTCCGGAACATTTCTCCCAGTTGATCCTGGCGGAGGATGCGGCCGACTAAATCTGCTGGCACTCACGCATCCTCCGCAGGTCAGCTGGATCCTCTACCGCGAGGAGCACGTCATCGGCGTATGCCGAGAGGACGACCTCCACGCCCGGCCCTTGCAGAGCCAGTCCCGTCAACCTCGTCCGCAGGAGGCGCAGGAAAGGCTCCACGCAGATGGCATATAACTGGCCGGACATGGGGCATCCCTGGCGCACCCCTCTCCTAAAGCAAAGGGGCGCCGTCAAGGACCCGTTAACCTTAATCAGACACTCCGCGGCGGCGTACAAAAATCGGATCCGGGCGACGAAATGCGTCCCGAACCAGAAAGCGCGCAGAGTTCCGAGCAGATAGTCGTGATCCACCCTGTCGAACGCCTTCTTTTGGTCGAGAGATAGGAAGGCGACCGACAGACCAGCCTCCTGGGAATGATGGAGGAGGTCCCGGACCAGATGGATGTTGTCGTGGATTGTCCGGCCCGGGACCGTGTAGGACTGGTCGGGGTGGATCATGTGGTCCAGCACGGCACCAAGGCGAGCAGACATCGCCCTGGCGAACATTTTGTAGTCCGTGCTGAGGAGCGGACACTTCTTCGAAGAAGCGCGCTTGCTGCGGGCCGGGCTGAGGGGCATACACGTTCACGAGATGGAGCGGCACGTCCCCCAGGCGAACCGTTACGTGCAGCAAGCGGCCTGGCATGGGCTCCTCGACCCCCAAGATCTACGGCTGAAAATGCGGGCCCAGCAAGATGGCCACCCCACTAGAAGTGGCAGAGAGGTGGCTCATGCAGACCTCTCTTTGCCATTCCAGGAGCCACGTGGCTTCGTCTCCCGGAACGGTGTGGGTTTCTTGCAGGAAGCACACCGCATATTTCCCCTCCCACAGGAGCGAAAAATTGTCAAATCTACGGCGTGCCCCTCTGCCGCCGTTGATGTTGAGGCTGGCTATGGTTATCTTCATGGCAAAAGCATAGTGCAACCTCTACCTTAACCTATTGTGGGGGAGGGAGCGGAGTCTTTTGTTGACCTCCACTCCCTCTGCAGCCCAGCGAGGAGTCCCTCGAGCTCGCGCTGCTCAAGGTGTTGCGCCTTTGTCAATGGCCCGCCCGCGGCCAAGGTTTTAGCGGCGGCGCGGACGGTCCCCTTGATCAGCTCTGGCTCGAACCATTTTTCCAGGGCCAGTCGGGCTTGGTTGCAGCGACCCTGGCTCTGGGCCAAAAAGTCCCGGAGTTCCTTTGCAGGAATGAGGAGGGTCTCAGCGGCGGCCGCGAGCAGATCCACCGCCTCACTGGCGGTGGTCTCTAGATCTTCTCCCGCGTCCCCCACCGAGTCTCCGTCCTCCTCCAGGAGGTGGCCGCCAGCAGCCGGCCCATCGACCGCACAAGGTACGGCAAACGACCCGGCTGCTCCAACCGGCCCTGGCTCTGCCCCGATCCCACCCCCAGGATCATCGGCAGAGGAGTCCCCACTGGGCTCTTTTAAAAATGGTGCTGGGTCGGGAAACGACAGCGGAAGGGGTTCCCCCTCCGCCCCAGGAACCGGGGAACAAGGAGAGACTCGGCCATAGGATATCCACAGGCCCTCCAAGTGCTCCAGCTCCAAAGTAGGGGGCGAGGGTGGGTGTTCCTCCCTCTCCCCGCTGCCACCCTCCGGCCCAGCATGTGCAGTGTCATTAAAATTCTTAATTCCAGTTTCTGCCGGGTCGAGCGAGTCCCGGGGGAAGTTGATTAATAGCTGGGCGGCCTCAGGTTCGGCCTTTTTGGCCCCGCCTGCCTCAGTCCCCGGGACGCTCGGCCCGGCGGCAATGCATTCCTCCGCTGGCCCCACGCCCCCCACGACAGGCAGATCCTCCACGCCATCCCCGGGAGGCAGAGGCTGGGCAGCCTCGACTGTCTCACCCTCCCCGGGGACAGACTCCTCTCGCCTACAGCGCAGCTTGGGGGCGCTGGTGGGGGACGCGGGACACGCGGCGGGCACCGAATCCTCCGCGGAGGGATGTTGTTCCCCCTCCGCCTCATCGGAGCGGCGCCTCCTTTTGTTCCTGGGGGTGCGCGGAGGCAGGGAGACCTCCATGTCTGCCGAGGCCTCCCGCTCCACCCCCCCTTTTTTCTTTTCTTGCCCGCGCCCGAGCCCCTCTGCGGTATTGGTCAAGGGCTCGGGCACGGGCTCAGGGCACCCCGCGCTCGCCGGTGACTGGGTTGGGCCGAGCGCGGTGTTCAAGCTGTCTGGCGCACCGAGGGGACCCGCCTCGAGATGTTTTGCCCTCTCCCGCGCCCTCCTTCCGATCGGACTCTCTCCCTCCCCCTCGCCAGAGGCCGTGAAAACAAAGGCCCCCGACGATGCCCGCGCACCTACGGCTCCCGGCATGCGGACGCTATTAGGGGGAGGGGTGGCGGCGGCGCCAGCCTTGGCCGCCCTTGGTGGTTTGGCGGCTTTGGAGGTGGGGCAGTTCTTGCGAACGTGCTCCACCTCCCTGCAGGCATGGCACCGCACGCCGTCCGACGTCCAGAAGACGCGGTAGGCAGTGCCCTCGTGCACCAGATTAAAATGCCCTTCCGTCGTGTCCTCCCGCGCCAGCCGGACAAAGAGCTGGCGGCGGAAGGAGAACACGTGGCGCAGGCTGTTCTCCCTGAGGCCGAGCGGTATGGGGTTGATCCCCGACCTTACCTCCCCCAGTTGGTGTAGGTGAGGGAGGAGGAGCTCAGCGGGAACAAAGGGCGGGACGTTTGAAATGATGATCCTCTGCGCGGTGGCCTCGAGAGGGTCCACCGGCAGGAACGTCCCGCCCACCGTGAGCCCCTTTTCAAGGGCCAGGGACGTCGCCCGCTCCGACCCCAGGAAGAACACAGCCTTCCCAGACATCTTGGAGGCCGTGACAATGGCCGAGGGGCCGACTACCCCAGCCATCGCCCGCACGCACTCCTCGATGCTCATTGTGGGGTGAGTGTAGCTCTTGACCCCGTGTTTCTTGGTGATAAGTCTGAAAGGTGGCAGGGCATCAGGTGGCGCAGGAGGTGCCGTGGATGTGGATGCCACCTGCGCATATGTCCTTGCTGGCCCTGCCACCGGCGTGAATGGGGTCGCCATCACGGGGTCCCTTTGAGGGCTACACCCACCCCAAAGTCACAGGCCTTAATGGTCTTAATTGGCCTCGTTTAATAAGACTGAGCAGAGGAGCTCTTAACGAGGCACACCTCTCCCCTAGTTGTCAATTGGGGAGGGGCCTTGCTCCCTCTGCTCAGTTGTTTTAATTGTTTTAAAAAATTAGGAGGAAGGGCTCTCAGAGAGAGAGGGGAGAGACAGAGAGAGAGAGATAGAGTAAAGGGGGTGTGGGAAAGAGGGAGGCTGCGAGGGCAGGTCTCCCCTGACAGCAATGGGTGGGTGCACTCCCCAGATGGCAAAAACAAAAGCACAGTCTTTGGGGTGGTCTTCGGGTGGGGGGAGAAGATGTCTTCACCTGGGGCAGCTGGAGCCACACAGGCACACACTCCCAACGATGTTCAATAGGGTGATTAATGAATGTTCAGCCAGGAAGCTCCAGCTATCCCAGGCTAGGCAATGGAGGAGGGGTGCTTCAATTGTGTGTGGGGCCTAGTTGTAAGCAAGGCCCCCACACACACTTCCACACACACACACCCCCCGCGATGTTCCGGTCCTTGAAAAGTCTTCTTTCCTCCCCCCACCAATAAAACAATGTCTTTCGGGGAAATGCACCAACACCCACCTGTAGAATGTTGTAGAATCTCTCCTTCCACACAGGTTGTTGTTTTTTCCCCCTCTCTCCAACCCTCTGTAGTTGTAGTAAAGTTGGTAAATGTTTCTGTGCTCCTCCTCTCCCTCCGGATGTTGAATGGGTAGCAAGCTAGCCCTTTCCTCCTATTCCTGGGCTGTTCTCAGGGCTCTCAAGACCTTCCAAGGCAGGAGCAAAGTTGGTAGCTCCTTCTCTCACTGCTCACTCAGCCAACTGAGCAGGACACGCCTCCAAAGCTCCACGATTGGTCCTTGTGCATGAAACTCTTTTTGGGAGTGAACAAAAAACATTAAACCGTGCCCCCCCACCGATCTGGGGGAAACACCAAACATTTACAGGCCCTTTTATTTTTTTGTGGTATTTTTTGGGTTTTTTTTTGGGCACAAAACATATTTTTCTCCAAGTGCCCCCTATAAAAGGGGAGGGGGACACTAAAAGCACCGGCAATTAAAACAAATTAACTTAAAAACATAAAATCAAATTAAAATTTGGTTGCCGGGCGTGATGATGCACTCCAGTCCCTCCGGTGCCCACCTCTCGCGGAAGGCCGCGAGTGTACCGGTGGACACCGTGTGCTCCATCTCCAAGACACCCTGGACCGGATGTAAGAGCGGAAGAGAGGCAGGCAGTCAGGTTGAACGTCCCCCTCGACTGCCCGCTGCCTGGACTGGCTGATGGCACCCTTGGCCGTGCCCAGGAGCAGTCCTACGAGGAGGCCCTTGGACCTACCCGCTCCTCTCCGCACAGGGTGCCCAAAGATCAGGAGAGTGGGACTGAAGTGCAGCCAGAATTTCAGGAGCAGCCCCTTTAAATAATGAAACAGGGCCTGCAACCTCGTGCAGTCTTTGTGCATGAAACTCTTTTTTTGGGAGTAAACAAAAAACATTAAACCGTGCCCCCCCGATCTGGGGGAAACCCCAAACATTTACAGGCCGTTTTATTTTTTTTTGTGGTTTTTTTTGAGGGGGGTTTTTTGTTTGGGCACAAAAAGATATTTTTTCTCCAAGTGCCCCCTATAAAAGGGGAGGGGGACACTAAAAGCACCGGCAATTAAAACAAATTAACTTAAAAACATAAAATCAAATTAAAATTTGGTTGCCGGGCGTGATGATGCACTCCAGTCCCTCCGGTGCCCACCTCTCGCGGAAGGCCGCGAGCGTACCGGTGGACACCGCATGCTCCATTTCCAGGGACACCCTGGACCGGATGTATGCGCGGAAGAGAGGCAGGCAGTCTGGCTGAACGACCCCCTCGACCGCCCGCTGCCTGGACCGGCTGATGGCACCCTTGGCCGTGCCCAGGAGCAGTCCTACGAGGAGGCCCTCGGACCTACCCGCTCCCCTCCGCACAGGGTGCCCGAAGATCAGGAGTGTGGGACTGAAGTGCAGCCAGAATTTCAGGAGCAGCCCCTTTAGATAACAAAACAGGGGCTGCAACCTCGTGCACTCAATAAAAACATGGAACACGGACTCTTCCAGACCGCAGAAATTGCAGGCGGCCTGGGAGCCCGTGAACCGGCTTAAAAATTTATTGCACGGCACTACTCCGTGCACCACCCTCCAGGCCAAGTCCCCGACAAATAGTGGGAGGACCACTGCGTAGAGTGCCCTCCATCGGGGACCCCCGCCTCCTCCGGACGGCAAGATGGTACGCCATGGCGTGTCCGGACGGCAGGCGAGGATGGCAAAGTTGTGAGTGGCAGGAGCAGCCTGTACAGGAAACCCCTCCGCGCGGAACTGAAAGGCACGGAGGGGATTTTCCCGAGGCGGCTCAAGTTGTGAGGCGCCGGCCCCCGAGGGAGGTTCCGGGGTTTGGCGCCGATGAGGAATTCCGTCCAGACGGGGGTCAGTTCGGACGGGATCTCCCCACGTGCTTGAGCCTCCTCGATGCACCTAACAGAGTCAGGGCCCAAAGCTGTTTTTAGCGACTCGATGGCTTCGGCCGCGTGGCGGACGTTGGCAGAATTTAGGCGCCGCGCCAGCGTGTCTGGCGCCATCCAGCCCGCTCCTCCGCCATCGAGCAGGTCCCTGACCCTGGTCACCTCACCAGCCAAAGCCCTCTCGTCCGACCGCCACCTGAAACCTTGGTCGTGGAGGTACGGATTCCCGAGCAGCGGCTCCTGCAGGACGATCGCCACTCCAGCCGGTGGAGAGCTGCGCTTGGTGGAGACTTTGTTCCAGACCCTGATGAGTTCCTTGTAAAAGACAGGCAGCTCCCGGAGGGCGGTCCTGACGCCCCCCACACTCACAAACAGGAGCTGCGTGTCGTAATTGAGGCCGTGCTGCTGGCGGAAGAAATATGTCGCCAGAGCACGCCACCTAGGAGGGGGCTCGACGTAAAGGTATCTCTGCAAGGTCTGAGGACGGAAAGTCGCGAGCTGGGTGCTGACACACACCAACGACTGACCGCCCTCCCCAAGCGGGAGTCTCAAGACCGCCGCAGAGACCCAGTGCTTCCTGTTATTCCAGAAGAAGTCCACCAGCTTCTTCTGCATCTTGGTGACAAACGCAGGGGGAGGGGTCAAAGTGACCAGTCGGTACCACAACATAGCAGCCACCAGTTGGTTTATGAGTAGCGCTCGACCCCTGTAGGACAGCACTCGGAGCAGTCCTGTCCAGCGCCCTAGGCGAGCGGCGACCTTGGCCTCCAGCTCCTGCCAGTTCGCCGGCCAGGCTTCCTCGTCGGGGCTAAGGTAGACTCCCAGATAGAGGAGATGGGTCGTGCTCCAGGCAAAAGGCCTGAGCTCCTCCGGCAGGGAGTCCACCCGCCACTGACCCACCAGGAGTCCGGAACATTTTTCCCAGTTGATTCTGGCGGAGGACGCGGCCGAGTAAATCTCCTGGCACTCACGCATCCTCCGCAGGTCAGCCAGATCCTCTACCGCGAGGAGCACGTCATCGGCGTAAGCCGAGAGGACAACCTCCACGCCCGGCCCTTGCAGAGCCAGTCCCGTCAACCTCGTCCGCAGGAGGCGCAGGAAAGGCTCCATGCAGACGGCGTATAACTGGCCGGACATGGGGCATCCCTGGCGCACCCCTCTCCTATAGCGAAGGGGCGCCGTCAAGGACCCGTTAACCTTAATCAGATACTCCGAGGCGGCGTACAAAAGTCGGATCCGGGCGACGAAATGCTCCCCGAACCCGATCCTTGTGCATGAAACTCTTTTGAGTTTACCTGTAAAACATAAAAACATTAAACGGTGCCACCCGACCTGGGTGACACTCCAGACATTTTCAAGGCCCCTTTTTTTTTTTTTGTTTTTTGGTTTTTTTTTTTTTGGGGCGCTAATCCTTGTGCATGAAACTCTTTTGAGTTTATCTGTGAAAACATAAAACATTAAACGGTGCCACCCGACCTGGGTGACACTCCAGACATTTACAAGGCCCTTTTTTTTTTCCCCCCTTTTTTGTGTTTTTTTTTTGTGTTTTTTCTTTTTTTTTTGTTTTTTTTTTGGGCACTAAAATCACAATTTTTCCCCAGTGCCCCCTATAAAAGGGAAGGGGACACTAAAAGCACCGGCAATTAAAACAAATTACCTTTAAAACGTAAAATCAAATTAAAATTTGGTTGCCGGGCGTGATGATGCACTCCAGTCCCTCCGGTGCCCACCTCTCGCGGAAGGCCGCGAGCGTACCGGTGGACACCGCGTGCTCCATCTCCAAGGACACCCTGGACCGGATGTAAGAGCGGAAGAGAGGCAGGCAGTCAGGTTGAACGACCCCCTCGACCGCCCGCTGCCTGGACCGGCTGATGGCACCCTTGGCTGTGCCCAGGAGCAGTCCTACGAGGAGGCCCTCGGACCTACCCGCTCCCCTCCGCACAGGGTGCCCAAAGATCAGGAGAGTGGGACTGAAGTGCAGCCAGAATTTCAGGAGCAGCCCCTTCAAATAGTGGAACAGGGGCTGCAACCTCGTGCATTCAATAAAAACATGGAACACGGACTCCTCCAGACCGCAGAAATTGCAGGCGGCCTGGGAGTCCGTGAACCGGCTTAAAAATTTATTGCACGGCACTGCTCCGTGCACCACCCTCCAGGCCAAGTCCCCGATGAATAGTGGGAGGACCCCTGCGTAGAGTGCCCTCCATCGGGGACCCCCGCCTCCTCCGGACGGCAAGATGGTACGCCATGGCGTGTCCGGACGGCCGGCGAGGATGGCAAAGTTGAGGGTGTGCAGGAGCAGCCCGTACAGGAAACCCCTCCGCGCGGAACTGAAAGGCACGGAGGGGATTTCCCCGAGGCGGCTCAAGTTGTGAGGCGCCGGCCCCCGAGGGAGGTTCCGGGGTTTGGCGCCGATGAGGAATTCCGTCCGGACGGGGGTCAGTTCGGACGGGATCTCCCCCCGTGCTTGAGCCTCCTCGATGCACCTAACGGAGTCAGGGCCCAGAGCTGTTTTTAGCGACTCGATGGCATCGGCCGCGTGGCGGACGTTGGCAGAATTTAGGCGCCGCGCCAGCGTGTCTGGCGCCATCCAGCCCGCTCCTCCGCCATCGAGCAGGTCCCTGACCCTGGTCACCTCACCAGCCACAGCCCTCTCTTCCGACCGCCACATAAAGCCTCGGCCGTGGAGGTACGGATTCCCGAGCAGCGGCTCCTGCAGGACGGCCGCCACTCCAGCCGGCGGAGAGCTGCGCTTGGTGGAGACTTTGTTCCAGACCCTGATGAGTTCCCTGTAAAAGACAGGCAGCTCCCGGAGGGCGGTCCTGGCACCCCCCAAGTTCACAAACAGGAGCTGCGTGTCATAATTGAGGTCGAGCTGCTGGCGGAAGAAATACCTCGCCAGAGCACACCACCTAGGAGGGGGCTCGACGTAAAGGTATCTCTGCAGGGTCTGAAGACGGAAAGTCGCGAGCTGGGCGCTGACGCACACCAACGACTGACCGCCCTCCTCAAGCGGGAGACTCAAGACCGCGGCAGAGACCCAGTGCTTCCTGTTGTTCCAGAAGAAGTCCACCAGCTTCTTCTGTATCTTGGCGACAAACGCAGGGGGAGGGGTCAAAGTGACCAGCCGGTACCACAGCATTGCGGCCACCAGCTGGTTTATAACTAGCGCTCGACCCCTGTAGGACAGCACTCGGAGCAGTCCTGTCCAGCGCCCTAGGCGAGCGGCGACCTTGGCCTCCAGCTCCTGCCAGTTCGCCGGCCAGGCTCCCTCGTCGGGGCTAAGGTAGACTCCCAGATAGAGGAGATGGGTCGTGCTCCAGGCAAAAGGCCTGAGCTCCTCCGGCAGGGAGTCCACCCGCCACTGACCCACCAGGAGTCCGGAACATTTCTCCCAGTTGATCCTGGCGGAGGACGCGGCCGAGTAAATCTCCTGGCACTCACGCATCCTCCGCAGGTCAGCGGGATCCTCTACCGCGAGGAGCACGTCATCGGCGTAAGCCGAGAGGACGACCTCCACGCCCGGCCCTTGCAGAGCCAGTCCCGTCAACCTCGTCCGCAAGAGGCGCAGGAAAGGCTCCACGCAAACGGCGTATAACTGGCCGGACATGGGGCATCCCTGGCGCACCCCTCTCCTAAAGCGAAGGGGCGCCGTCAAGGACCCATTAACCTTAATCAGACACTCCGCGGCGGCGTACAAAAGTCGGATCCGGGCGACGAAATGCGTCCCGAACCCGAAAGCGCGCAGAGTTCCGAGCAGATAGTCGTGATCCACCCTGTCGAACGCCTTCTCTTGGTCGAGGGATAGGAAGGCGACCGACAGACCAGCCTCCTGGGAGCAATGGATGAGGTCCCGGACCAGATGGATGTTGTCGTGAATCCTCCGGCCCGGGACCGTGTATGACTGGTCGGGGTGGATCATGTGGTCCAGCACGGCACCAAGGCGAGCAGACATCGCCCTGGCGAAGATTTTGTAGTCCGTGCTGAGGAGGGAGACCGGGCGCCAGTTCTTAAGGAGGCGGAGATCGCCCTTCTTAGGCAGCAGGACGATGACTGCCCTGCGCCAAGAGAGGGGCATCTCCCCGGTCGCCAGACTTTCCCCCAGGACCCGCGCGTAGTCGCTCCCCAGGACGTCCCAGAACGCCCTGTGGAACTCCACGGTCAGCCCGTCCAGCCCCGGGGATTTTCCCCTCGAGAGCCGGGCGAGGGCACCGGTCAGCTCCGCCAGGCTTAGCGGAGCTTCCAGATTTTCGGCGCCCTCCGGGCTGACCTTCGGCAGGTCCTCCCACAAAACTCTACGCGCTTCCTCGCTGGACGGATCCGGAGAGAACAGAGCCCCGTAATATTCACGGACCCTGTTGTTGACGCCCTCCGGATCCGAGACGAGAGAGCCGTCGTCGGCCAGCAGCGTCAAGAGCTGCTTACGGACACTCTGCCTTTTTTCCAGCGAGTAGAAGAAGGGGGAGCCGCGGTCCAGATCCCGCAGGAACCGGATCCGCGACCTCACGAACGCGCCTCGGGACCCGACGAGCTGCAGGTCCTTCAGCGCGGCCTTCTTCGCTTCGTACACCGTCCGCAGGGCCGGGTCCTGGACGACTTGACCGAGACGGGCTTCCAGGTCGAGCACCTCTTTTTCTAGGCGCCCGACTCTGGCCGCCCGCCTCTTGGTCGACCCCCTCGCGTACTCTTGACAGAAGACGTGGACGTGAGCCTTGCCCACGTCCCACCATAGCCTCAAGGAGGGGAAGCCCCCCTGCTTCCTTCTCCAGTCGGACCAGAATCGACGGAACGAGTCCTGGAAACGCACGTCCTCCAGCAGCCGGTTGTTAAAGTGCCAGTACGCGGACCCCGTCCTCGCGCGGAGCGAAGCGAGCTCCGCCCACACCAGGTGGTGGTCCGAACACGGCACCGGCCGCATGGAGGCCGCCGGGACGCAGGAAACGTACGCCCGAGACACGTAAAGGCGGTCGACTCTAGACCATCCAACTCCAGGCCTCACCCAAGTAAAGGCGCTGGAGTCGGGGTGGAGATTTCGCCAGACGTCCACCAAGTCGAAGGACCCGACCAGGTCCCTCAACTTCTCCATCGCCGTCATGCACTGCGGGGCACCGGAGCGGTCCCTCGCCTCGAGGGTGCAGTTAAAATCCCCCCCGAGGACAATGCAGTCGCCGACGTCGACGGAGCCAAGAAGAGCGGACACCTCTTCAAAGAAGCGCGTTTGCTGCGGGCCGGGATGAGGGGCGTACACGTTCACGAGATGGAGCGGCACGTCCCCCAGGCGAACCGTTACGTGCAGCAAGCGGCCTGACACGGGCTCCTCGACCCCCAAGATCTCCGGCTGAAAATGCGGGCCCAGCAAGATGGCCACCCCACTAGAAATGGCGGTGAGGTGGCTCATGCGGACCTCTCCTTGCCATTCCAGGAGCCACGTGGCTTCGTCTCCCGGAACGGTGTGGGTTTCTTGCAGGAAGCACACCGCATATTTCCCCTCCCGCAGGAGCGAAAAATTGTCAAATCTACGGCGTGCCCCTCTGCCGCCGTTGATGTTGAGGCTGGCTATGGTTATCTTCATGGCAAAAGCATAGTGCAACCTCTACCTTAACCTATTGTGGGGGAGGGAGCGGAGTCTTTTGTTGAATTCCGCTCCCTCCGCAGCCCAGCGAGGAGTCCCTCGAGCTCGCGCAGCTCAAGGTGCTGCTCCTTTGTCAAGGGCCCGCCCGCGGCCAAGGTTTTAACGGCGGCGCGGACGGACCCCTTGATCAGCTCCGGCTCGGACCATTTTTCCAGGGCCAGTCGGGCTTGGTCGCGGCGACCCCGGCTCTGGGCCAAAAAGTCCCGGAGTTCCTTTGCAGGAATGAGGAGGGCCTCAGCGGCGGCCGCGAGCAGATCCACCGCCTCACTGGCGGTGGTCTCTAGGTCTTCACCCGCGTCCCCCACCGAGTCCCCGTCCTCCTCCGGGAGGTGGCCGCCAGCAGCCAGCCCATCGACCGCACAAGGTACGGCAAATGAACCGGCCGCTCCAACCGGCCCTGGCACTGCCCCGATCCCACCCCCAGGATCGTCGGCAGAGGAGTCCCCACTGGGCTCTTTTAAAAATGGTGCTGGGTCGGGAAATGACAGCGGAAGGGGTTCCCCCTCCGCCCCAGGAACCGGAGAACAAGGAGAGACCCGGCCATAGGAGATCCCCAGGCTCCCCAAGTGCTCCAGCTCCAAAGTAAGAGGCGAGGGTGGGTGTTCCTCCCCCTCCCCGCTGCCACCCCCCGGCCCAGCATCTACAGTTTCATTAAAAACAGTAAATTGTTTTTCTGCCGGGTCGAGCGACTCCCGGGGGAAGTTGGATAATAGCTGGGCTAGCTCAGGTTCGGCCTTTTCGGCCCCGCCCGCCTCAGTCCCCGGGACGCTCGACCCGGCGGCTACGCATTCTTCCACTGGCCCCACGCCCCCCACGACAGGCAGATCTTCCATGCCCTCCCCAGGAGGCAGCGGCTGGGCAGCCTCGACTGCCTCACCCTCCCCGGGGACAGACTCCTCGCGCCTGCAGCGCAATTTGGGAGCGCTGGTGGGGGATGCGGGACACGCGGCGGGCACCGACTCCTCCACGGAGGGATGTTGTTCCCCCTCCGTCTCATCGGAGCCGCGCCTCCTTTTGTTCCTGGGGGCGCGCGGAGGCAGGGAGACCCCCATGTCTGCCGAGGCCTCCCGCTCCGCCCCCCCCTTTTTCTTTTCTTGCCCGCGCCTGGGCCCCTCTGTGGTGTTATTCAAGGGCCCGGGCACGGGCTCGGGGCACCCCGCGCTCGCCGGTGACTGGGTTGGGCTGAGCGCGGTGGTCAAACTTTCCGGCGCACCGAGGGGACCCGCCTCTAGATGTTTCTCCTTCTTCCGCGCCTTCTTTCCGCTCGGACGCTCTCCCTCCCCCCCGCCGGAGGCCCTGAAAACAAAGGCCTCCGACGATGCCCGCGCACCCATGGCTCCCGGCACGCGGACGCAACTAGGGGGAGGGGTGGCGGCGGCGCCAGCTATGGCCGCCTTCGGTGGTTTGGCGGCCTTGGAGGCGGGGCAGTTCTTACGAACGTGCCCCACCTCCCTGCAGGCATGGCACCGCACGCCGTCCGACGTCCAGAAGACGCGGTAGGCAGTCCCCTCGTGCACCACATTAAAGTGCCCTTCTGTCATGTCCTCCCGCGCCAGCCGGACAAAGAGCTGGCGGCGGAAGGAGAACACGTGGCGCAGGCTGTTCTCTCTGAGGCCGAGCGGTATGGGGTTGATCCCCGACCTTACCTCCCCCAGTTGGTGTAGGTGAGGGAGGAGGAGCTCAGCGGAAACAAAGGGCGGGACGTTTGACACGATGACCCTCTGCGCGGTGGCCTCGAGAGGGTCCACCGGCAGGAACGTCCCGCCCACCGTGAGCCCCTTTTCAAGGGCCAGGGACACCGCCCGCTCCGACCCCAGGAAGAACACGGCCTTCCCAGACATCTTGGAGGCTGCGACAATGGCCGAGGGGCCGACTACCCCAGCCATCGCCCGCACGCACTCCTCGATGGTCATTGTGGGGTGAGTGTAGCTCTTGACCCCGTGTTTTTTAGTAATTAACCTAAATGGTGGCAGGGCAGCGGGTGGCGCAGGAGGTGCCGTGGAAGCGGTTGCCACCTGCGCATACGTCCTTGCTGGCCCTGCCACCGGCGTGGATGGGGTCGCCATCACGGGGTCCCTTTAAGGGCTACACCCACCCCAAAGTCACAGGCCTTAATGGTCTTTAATGGCCTCGTATATTAACTGAGCAGAGGAGCCCTTAACGAGGCACCTCTCCCCTCGTTGACAATTGGGGAGAGGCCTTGCTCCCTCTGCTCAGTTGTCTTAATTGGTTTTGTTTTTTGTAAATTTGGAAGGAAGAGGCCTCAGAGAGAGAGGGGAGAAACAGAGTAGCAGAGAAAGAGAGAGGGGGGTGGGAAGGGGGGGGGACTGCGAGGGCAGGTCTCCCCTCGCAGCTGTGGGTGGGTGCACTCCCCAGATGGCAAAACACAAAAAAAAAACACAGTCTTTGGGGTGGTCTTCAGGTGGGGGGAGAAGATGTCTTCACCTGGGGTAGCTGGAGCCATCAGGCACTCCTAACGATCTTTAATAGGGTGATTAATGACAATCTTCAGCCTGGTAGCTCCAGCTATCCCAGGCTAGGCAAATGTGGCGGGGTGGGGGGGGTTCCAATTGTGGGGGGGGCCTAGTTGTAAGCACGGCCCCCACGCACACTACCACACACACACACACACCCCCCGCGATGTTCCGGCCCTCAGTGGTCTTCTTTCCTCCCCCCACCGATACAACAAAGTCTGTTTGGGGAAATGCACCCACACCCACCTGTAGAAATGTAGAGTCTCCCTCCTTCCACACTGGATGTTGTTGGTCTTTTCCCCCTCTCTCCAACTCCTTGCAGAAATGGTAAAAATGTTTGAAAGTTTTCTGCTTTTTCCTCCTCTCCCTCTGGATGAAAGTTGGTGGTGAAGCCCCTTCCTTCCTTCTTTTCCTGGGCTGGTTTCAGGGCTCTCCAGGCAGGAGCACAGGTTGATAGCTCCTTCTCTCACTGCTCACAGCTTCTACTGAGCAGGACACGCCTCTACTGCTCCACAATTGGTCCTTGTGCATGAAACTCTTTTGAGTTTACCTGCAAAACATAAAAACATTAAAGAGTGCCACCCGACCTGGGTGACACTCCAGACATTTACAAGGCCCTTTTTTTCCCGCCTTTTTTTTTGTGTTTTTCTTTTTTTGTTTGTTTTTTTTTGGGCACTAAAATGACAATTTTTCCCCAGTGCCCCCTATAAAAGGGAAGGGGACACTAAAAGCACCGGCAATTAAAACAAATTAAACTTTAAAACGTAAAATCAAATTAAAATTTGGTTGCCGGGCGTGATGATGCACTCCAGTCCCTCCGGTGCCCACCTCTCGCGGAAGGCCGCGAGCGTACCGGTGGACACCGCGTGCTCCATCTCCAAGGACACCCTGGACCGGATGTAAGAGCGGAAGAGAGGCAGGCAGTCAGGTTGAACGACCCCCTCGACCGCCCGCTGCCTGGACCGGCTGATGGCACCCTTGGCCGTGCCCAGGAGCAGTCCTACGAGGAGGCCTTCGGACCTACCCGCTCCCCTCCGCACAGGGTGCCCAAAGATCAGGAGAGTGGGACTGAAGTGCAGCCAGAATTTCAGGAGCAGCCCCTTCAAATAGTGGAACAGGGGCTGCAACCTCGTGCATTCAATAAAAACATGGAACACGGACTCCTCCAGACCGCAGAAATTGCAGGCGGCCTGGGAGTCCGTGAACCGGCTTAAAAATTTATTGCACGGCACTGCTCCGTGCACCACCCTCCAGGCCAAGTCCCCGATGAATAGTGGGAGGACCCCTGCGTAGAGTGCCCTCCATCGGGGACCCCCGCCTCCTCCGGACGGCAAGATGGTACGCCATGGCGTGTCCGGACGGCCGGCGAGGATGGCAAAGTTGAGGGTGTGCAGGAGCAGCCCGTACAGGAAACCCCTCCGCGCGGAACTGAAAGGCACGGAGGGGATTTCCCCGAGGCGGCTCAAGTTGTGAGGCGCCGGCCCCCGAGGGAGGTTCCGGGGTTTGGCGCCGATGAGGAATTCCGTCCGGACGGGGGTCAGTTCGGACGGGATCTCCCCACGTGCTTGAGCCTCCTCGATACACCTAACGGAGTCAGGGCCCAGAGCTGTTTTTAGCGACTCGATGGCATCGGCCGCGCGGCGGACGTTGGCAGAATTTAGGCGCCGCGCCAGCGTGACTGGCGCCATCCAGCCCGCTCCTCCGCCATCGAGCAGGTCCCTGACCCTGGTCACCTCACCAGCCACAGCCCTCTCTTCCGACCGCCACATAAAACCTCGGCCGTGGAGGTACGGATTCCCGAGCAGCGGCTCCTGCAGGACGGCCGCCACTCCAGCCGGTGGAGAGCTGCGCTTGGTGGAGACTTTGTTCCAGACCCTGATGAGTTCCCTGTAAAAGACAGGCAGCTCCCGGAGGGCGGTCCTGGCACCCCCCAAGTTCACAAACAGGAGCTGCGTGTCATAATTGAGGTCGAGCTGCTGGCGGAAGAAATACCTCGCCAGAGCACACCACCTAGGAGGGGGCTCGACGTAAAGGTATCTCTGCAGGGTCTGAAGACGGAAAGTCGCGAGCTGGGCGCTGACGCACACCAACGACTGACCGCCCTCCTCAAGCGGGAGACTCAAGACCGCGGCAGAGACCCAGTGCTTCCTGTTGTTCCAGAAGAAGTCCACCAGCTTCTTCTGTATCTTGGCGACAAACGCAGGGGGAGGGGTCAAAGTGACCAGCCGGTACCACAGCATTGCGGCCACCAGCTGGTTTATGACTAGCGCTCGACCCCTGTAGGACAGCACTCGGAGCAGTCCTGTCCAGCGCCCTAGGCGAGCGGCGACCTTGGCCTCCAGCTCCTGCCAGTTCGCCGGCCAGGCTCCCTCGTCGGGGCTAAGGTAGACTCCCAGATAGAGGAGATGGGTCGTGCTCCAGGCAAAAGGCCTGAGCTCCTCCGGCAGGGAGTCCACCCGCCACTGACCCACCAGGAGTCCGGAACATTTCTCCCAGTTGATCCTGGCGGAGGACGCGGCCGAGTAAATCTCCTGGCACTCACGCATCCTCCGCAGGTCAGCGGGATCCTCTATCGCGAGGAGCACGTCATCGGCATAAGCCGAGAGGACGACCTCCACGCCCGGCCCTTGCAGAGCCAGTCCCGTCAACCTCGTCCGCAAGAGGCGCAGGAAAGGCTCCACGCAAACGGCGTATAACTGGCCGGACATGGGGCATCCCTGGCGCACCCCTCTCCTAAAGCGAAGGGGCGCCGTCATGGACCCGTTAACCTTAATCAGACACTCCGCGGCGGCGTACAAAAGTCGGATCCGGGCGACGAAATGCGTCCCGAACCCGAAAGCGCGCAGAGTTCCGAGCAGATAGTCGTGATCCACCCTGTCGAACGCCTTCTCTTGGTCGAGGGATAGGAAGGCGACCGACAGACCAGCCTCCTGGGAGCAATGGATGAGGTTCCGGACCAGATGGATGTTGTCGTGGATCGTGCGGCCCGGGACCGTGTATGACTGGTCGGGGTGGATCATGTGGTCCAGCACGGCACCAAGGCGAGCAGACATCGCCCTGGCGAAGATTTTGTAGTCCGTGCTGAGGAGGGAGACCGGGCGCCAGTTCTTAAGGAGGCGGAGATCGCCCTTCTTAGGCAGCAGGAGGATGACTGCCCTGCGCCAAGAGAGGGGCATCTCCCCGGTCGCCAGACTTTCCCCCAGGACCCGCGCGTAGTCGCTCCCCAGGACGTCCCAGAACGCCCTGTGGAACTCCACGGTCAGCCCGTCCAGCCCCGGGGATTTTCCCCTCGAGAGCCGGGCGAGGGCACCGGTCAGCTCCGCCAAGCTTAGCGGAGCTTCCAGATTTTCGGCGCCCTTAGGCGGACCTTCGGCAGGTCCTCCCACAAAACTCTACGCGCTTCCTCGCTGGACGGATCCGGAGAGAACAGAGCCCCGTAATATTCACGGACCCTGTTGTTGACGCCCTCCGGATCCGAGACGAGAGAGCCGTCGTCGGCCAGCAGCGCCAAGAGCTGCTTACGGACACTCTGCCTTTTTTCCAGCGAGTAGAAGAAGGGGGAGCCGCGGTCCAGATCCCGCAGGAACAGGATCCGCGACCTCACGTACGCGCCTCGGGACCCGACGAGCTGCAGGTCCTTCAGCGCGGCCTTCTTCGCTTCGTACACCGTCCGCAGGGCCGGGTCCTGGACGACTTGACCGAGACGGCCTTCCAGGTCGAGCACCTCTTTTTCTAGGCGCCCGACTCTGGCCGCCCGCCTCTTGGTCGACCCCCTCGCGTACTCTTGACAGAAGACGCGGACGTGAGCCTTGCCCACGTCCCACCATAGCCTCAAGGAGGGGAAGCCCCCCTGCTTCCTTCTCCAGTCGGACCAGAATCGACGGAACGAGTCCTGGAACCGCACGTCCTCCAGCAGCCGGTTGTTAAAGTGCCAGTACGCGGACCCCGTCCTCGCGCGGAGCGAAGCGAGCTCCGCCCACACCAGGTGGTGGTCCGAACACGGCACCGGCCGCATGGAGGCCGCCGGGACGCAGGAAACGTACGCCCGAGACACGTAAAGGCGGTCGACTCTAGACCATCCAACTCCAGGCCTCACCCAAGTAAAGGCGCTGGAGTCGGGGTGGAGATTTCGCCAGACGTCCACCAAGTCGAAGGACCCGACCAGGTCCCTCAACTTCTCCATCGCCGTCATGCACTGCGGGGCACCGGAGCGGTCCCTCGCCTCGAGGGTGCAGTTAAAATCCCCCCCGAGGACAATGCAGTCGCCGACGTCGACGGAGCCAAGAAGAGCGGACACCTCTTCAAAGAAGCGCGTTTGCTGCGGGCCGGGATGAGGGGCGTACACGTTCACGAGATGGAGCGGCACGTCCCCCAGGCGAACCGTTACGTGCAGCAAGCGGCCTGGCACGGGCTCCTCGACCCCCAAGATCTCCGGCTGAAAATGCGGGCCCAGCAAGATGGCCACCCCACTAGAAATGGCGGTGAGGTGGCTCATGCGGACCTCTACTTGCCATTCCAGGAGCCACGTGGCTTCGTCTCCCGGAACGGTGTGGGTTTCTTGCAGGAAGCACACCGCGTATTTCCCCTCCCGCAGGAGCGAAAAATTGTCAAATCTACGGCGTGCCCCTCTGCCGCCGTTGATGTTGAGGCTGGCTATGGTTATCTTCATGGCAAAAGCATAGTGCAACCTCTACCTTAACCTATTGTGGGGGAGGGAGCGGAGTCTTTTGTTGAACTCCGCTCCCTCCGCAGCCCAGCGAGGAGTCCCTCGAGCTCGCGCAGCTCAAGGTGCTGCTCCTTTGTCAAGGGCCCGCCCGCGGCCAAGGTTTTAACGGCGGCGCGGACGGACCCCTTGATCAGCTCCGGCTCGGACCATTTTTCCAGGGCCAGTCGGGCTTGGTCGCGGCGACCCCGGCTCTGGGCCAAAAAGTCCCGGAGTTCCTTTGCAGGAATGAGGAGGGCCTCAGCGGCGGCCGCGAGCAGATCCACCGCCTCCCTGGCGGTGGTCTCTAGTTCTTCTCCCGCGTCCCCCACCGAGTCCCCGTCCTCCTCCGGGAGGTGGCCGCCAGCAGCCGGCCCATCGACCGCACAAGGTACGGCAAATGAACCGGCCGCTCCAACCGGCCCTGGCTCTGCCCCGATCCCACCCCCAGGATCGTCGGCAGAGGAGTCCCCACTGGGCTCTTTTAAAATTGGTGCTGGGTCGGGAAATGACAGCGGAAGGGGTTCCCCCTCCGCCCCAGGAACCGGGGAACAAGGAGAGACCCGGCCATAGGAAATCCCCAGGCCCTCCAAGTGCACCAGCTCCAAAGTAAGGGGCGAGGGTGGGTGTTCCTCCCCCTCCCCGCTGCCACCCCCCGGCCCAGCATCTACAGTTTCATTAAAATCAATATATTGTGTTTCTGCCGGGTCGAGCAACTCCCGGGGGAAGTTGGGTAATAGCTGGGCGGGCTCAGGTTCGGCCTTTTCGGCCTTGCCCGCCTCAGTCCCCGGGACGCCCGGCCCGGCGGCTACGCATTCCTCCGCGGTCCCCACGCCCCCCACGACAGGCAGATCTTCCACTCCATCCCCGGGAGGCAGAGGCTGGGCAGCCTCAACTGTCTCACCCTCCCCGGGGAAAGACTCCTCGCGCCTGCAGCGCAATTTGGGGGCGCTGGTGGGGGACGCGGGACACGCGGCGGGCACCGACTCCTCCGCGGAGGGATGTTGTTCCCCCTCCGCGTCATTGGGGCGGTGCCTCTTTTTGTTCCTGGGGGCGCGCGGAGTCAGGGAGACCTCCATGTCTGCCGAGGCCTCCCGCTCCGCCCCCCCCCTTTTCCTTTTCTTGCCCGCGCCCGGGCCCCTCTGTGGTGTTGTTCAAGGGCTCGGGCATGGGCTCGGGGCACCCCGCGCTCGCCGGTGACGGGGTTGGGCTGAGCGCGGTGGTCAAATTATCCGGCGCACTGAGGGGACCCGCCTCTTGATGTTTTGTCTTCTTCCGCGCCTTCTTTCCGGTCGGACGCTCTCCCTCCCCCCCGCCGGAGGCCCTGAAAACAAAGGCCTCCGACGATGCCCGCGCACCCATGGCTCCCGGCACGCGGACGCAACTAGGGGGAGGGGTGGCGGCGGCGCCAGCCTTGGCCGCCTTCGGTGGTTTGGCGGCCTTGGAGGCGGGGCAGTTCTTGCGAACGTGCCCCACCTCCCTGCAGGCATGGCACCGCACGCCGTCCGACGTCCAGAAGACGCGGTAGGCAGTCCCCTCGTGCACCACATTAAAAGATCCCTCCGTCGTCTCCTCCCGCGCCAGCCGGACAAAGAGCTGGCGGCGGAAGGAGAACACGTGGCGCAGGCTGTTCTCCCTGAGGCCGAGCGGTATGGGGTTGATCCCTGACCTTACCTCCCCCAGTTGTTGTAGGTGAGGGAGGAGGAGCTCAGCGGAAACAAAGGGCGGGACGTTTGAAATGATGACCCTCTGCGCGGTGGCCTCGAGAGGGTCCACCGGCAGGAACGTCCCGCCCACCGTGAGCCCCTTTTCAAGGGCCAGGGACACCGCCCGCTCCGACCCCAGGAAGAACACGGCCTTCCCAGACATCTTGGAGGCTGCGACAATGGCCGAGGGGCCGACTACCCCAGCCATCGCCCGCACGCACTCCTCAATGCTCATTGTGGGGTGAGTGTAGCTCTTGACCCCGTGTTTCCTGGTTATAAGTCTGAACGGTGGCAGGGCAGCGGGTGGCGCAGGAGGTGCCGTGGATGTGGACACCGCCTGCGCATACGTCCTTGCTGGCCCTGCCACCGGCGTGGATGGGGTCGCCATCACGGGGTCCCTTTAAGGGCTACACCCACCCCAGAGTCACAGGCCTTAATGGTCTTTAATGGCCTCGTATGTTAACTGAGCAGAGGAGCCCTTAACGAGGCACCTCTCCCCTCGTTGACAATTGGGGAGAGGCCTTGCTCCCTCTGCTCAGTTGTCTTAATTGGGTTTAAAAAAAAAAAAAAAAAAAAAATTTCGGAAGAAAAGGGCTCTCAGAGAGAGAGGGGAGAAACAGAGAGTAACGGAGAAAGAGAGAGGGGGGTGGGAAGGGGGGGGGGCTGCGAGGGCAGGTCTCCCCTCGCAGCTGTGGGTGGGTGCACTCCCCAGATGGCAAAACACACAAAAAACACAGTCTTTGGGTTGGTCTTCAGGTGGGGGGAGAAGACGTCTTCACCTGGGGTAGCTAGAGCCACCAGGCACACAATCCCAAACGATCTTTAATAGGGTGATTTAAAGAATCTTCAGCCTGGTAGCTCCAGCTATCCCAGGCTAGGCAAATGTGGGGGGTGGGGGGGGTTCCAATTGTGGGGGGGGCCTAGTTGTAAGCACGGCCCCCACGCACACTACCACACACACACACACACCCCCCGCGATGTTCCGGCCCTCAGTGGTCTTCTTTCCTCCCCCCACCGATACAACAAAGTCTGTTTGGGGAAATGCACCCACACCCACCTGTAGAAATGTAGAGTCTCCCTCCTTCCACACTAGATGTTGTTGGTCTTTTCCCCCTCTCTCCAACTCCTTGCAGAAATGGTAAAAATGTTTGAAAGTTTTCTGCTTTTTCCTCCTCTCCCTCTGGATGAAAGTTGGTGGTGAAGCCCCTTCCTTCCTTCTTTTCCTGGGCTGGTTTCAGGGCTCTCCAGGCAGGAGCACAGGTTGATAGCTCCTTCTCTCACTGCTCACAGCTTCTACTGAGCAGGACACGCCTCTACTGCTCCACAATTGGTCCTTGTGCATGAAACTCTTTTGAGTTTACCTGCGAAAACATAAACATTAAAGAGTGCCACCCGACCTGGGTGACACTCCAGACATTTACAAGGCCCTTTTTTTCCCCCCCTTTTTTTTGTTTTTTTTTGTGTTTTTCTTTTTTTGGTTTTTTTTTTTGGGCACTAAAATCACAATTTTTCCCCAGTGCCCCCTATAAAAGGGAAGGGGACACTAAAAGCACCGGCAATTAAAACAAATTAACTTTAAAACGTAAAATCAAATTAAAATTTGGTTGCCGGGCGTGATGATGCACTCCAGTCCCTCCGGTGCCCACCTCTCGCGGAAGGCCGCGAGCGTACCGGTGGACACCGCGTGCTCCATCTCCAAGGACACCCTGGACCGGATGTAAGAGCGGAAGAGAGGCAGGCAGTCAGGTTGAACGACCCCCTCGACCGCCCGCTGCCTGGACCGGCTGATGGCACCCTTGGCCGTGCCCAGGAGCAGTCCTACGAGGAGGCCTTCGGACCTACCCGCTCCCCTCCGCACAGGGTGCCCAAAGATCAGGAGAGTGGGACTGAAGTGCAGCCAGAATTTCAGGAGCAGCCCCTTCAAATAATGGAACAGGGGCTGCAACCTTGTGCATTCCATAAAAACATGGAACACGGACTCCTCCAGACCGCAGAAATTGCAGGCGGCCTGGGAGTCCGTGAACCGGCTTAAAAATTTGTTGCACGGCACTGCTCCGTGCACCACCCTCCAGGCCAAGTCCCCGATGAATAGTGGGAGGACCCCTGCGTAGAGTGCCCTCCATCGGGGACCCCCGCCTCCTGCGGACGGCAAGATGGTACGCCATGGCGTGTCCGGACGGCCGGCGAGGATGGCAAAGTTGAGGGTGTGCAGGAGCAGCCCGTACAGGAAACCCCTCCGTGCGGAACTGAAAGGCACGGAGGGGATTTCCCCGAGGCGGCTCAAGTTGTGAGGCGCCGGCCCCCGAGGGAGGTTCCGGAGTTTGGCGCCGATGAGGAATTCCGTCCGGACGGGGGTCAGTTCGGACGGGATCTCCCCACGTGCTTGAGCCTCCTCGATGCACCTAACGGAGTCAGGGCCCAGAGCTGTTTTTAGCGACTCGACGGCATCGGCCGCGTGGCGGACGTTGGCAGAGTTTAGGCGCCGCGCCAGCGTGTCTGGCGCCATCCAGCCCGCTCCTCCGCCATCGAGCAGGTCCCTGACCCTGGTCACCTCACCAGCCACAGCCCTCTCTTCCGACCGCCACATGAAGCCTCGGCCGTGGAGGTACGGATTCCCGAGCAGCGGCTCCTGCAGGACGGCCGCCACTCCAGCCGGCGGAGAGCTGCGCTTGGTGGAGACTTTGTTCCAGACCCTGATGAGTTCCCTGTAAAAGACAGGCAGCTCCCGGAGGGCGGTCCTGGCACCCCCCAAGTTCACAAACAGGAGCTGCGTGTCATAATTGAGGTCGAGCTGCTGGCGGAAGAAATACCTCGCCAGAGCGCACCACCTAGGAGGGGGCTCGACGTAAAGGTATCTCTGCAGGGTCTGAAGACGGAAAGTCGCGAGCTGGGCGCTGACGCACACCAACGACTGACCGCCCTCCTCAAGCGGGAGACTCAAGACCGCGGCAGAGACCCAGTGCTTCCTGTTGTTCCAGAAGAAGTCCACCAGCTTCTTCTGTATCTTGGCGACAAACGCAGGGGGAGGGGTCAAAGTGACCAGCCGGTACCACAGCATTGCGGCCACCAGCTGGTTTATGACTAGCGCTCGACCCCTGTAGGACAGCACTCGGAGCAGTCCTGTCCAGCGCCCTAGGCGAGCGGCGACCTTGGCCTCCAGCTCCTGCCAGTTCGCCGGCCAGGCTCCCTCGTCGGGGCTAAGGTAGACTCCCAGATAGAGGAGATGGGTCGTGCTCCAGGCAAAAGGCCTGAGCTCCTCCGGCAGGGAGTCCACCCGCCACTGACCCACCAGGAGTCCGGAACATTTCTCCCAGTTGATCCTGGCGGAGGACGCGGCCGAGTAAATCTCCTGGCACTCACGCATCCTCCGCAGGTCAGCGGGATCCTCTACCGCGAGGAGCACGTCATCGGCGTAAGCCGAGAGGACGACCTCCACGCCCGGCCCTTGCAGAGCCAGTCCCGTCAACCTCGTCCGCAAGAGGCGCAGGAAAGGCTCCACGCAAACAGCATATAACTGGCCGGACATGGGGCATCCCTGGCGCACCCCTCTCCTAAAGCGAAGGGGCGCCGTCAAGGACCCGTTAACCTTAATCAGACACTCCGCGGCGGCGTACAAAAGTCGGATCCGGGCGACGAAATGCGTCCCGAACCCGAAAGCGCGCAGAGTTCCGAGCAGATAGTCGTGATCCACCCTGTCGAACGCCTTCTCTTGGTCGAGGGATAGGAAGGCGACCGACAGACCAGCCTCCTGGGAACAATGGATGAGGTCCCGGACCAGATGGATGTTGTCGTGGATTGTCCGGCCCGGGACCGTGTATGACTGGTCGGGGTGGATCATGTGGTCCAGCACGGCACCAAGGCGAGCAGACATCGCCCTGGCGAAGATTTTGTAGTCCGTGCTGAGGAGGGAGACCGGGCGCCAGTTCTTAAGGAGGCGGAGATCGCCCTTCTTAGGCAGCAGGACGATGACTGCCCTGCGCCAAGAGAGGGGCATCTCCCCGGTCGCCAGACTTTCCCCCAGGACCCGCGCGTAGTCGCCCCCCAGGACGTCCCAGAACGCCCTGTGGAACTCCACGGTCAGCCCGTCCAGCCCCGGGGATTTTCCCCTCGAGAGCCGGGCGAGGGCACCGGTCAGCTCCGCCAGGCTTAGCGGAGCTTCCAGATTTTCGGCGCCCTCCGGGCCGACCTTCGGCAGGTCCTCCCACAAAACTCTACGCGCTTCCTCGCTGGACGGATCCGGAGAGAACAGAGCCCCGTAATATTCACGGACCCTGTTGTTGACGCCCTCCGGATCCGAGACGAGAGAGCCGTCGTCGGCCAGCAGCGTCAAGAGCTGCTTACGGACACTCTGCCTTTTTTCCAGCGAGTAGAAGAAGGGGGAGCCGCGGTCCAGATCCCGCAGGAACCGGATCCGCGACCTCACGAACGCGCCTCGGGACCCGACGAGCTGCAGGTCCTTCAGCGCGGCCTTCTTCGCTTCGTACACCGTCTGCAGGGCCGGGTCCTGGACGACTTGACCGAGACGGCCTTCCAGGTCGAGCACCTCTTTTTCTAGGCGCCCGACTCTGGCCGCCTGCCTCTTGGTCGACCCCCTCGCGTACTCTTGACAGAAGACGCGGACGTGAGCCTTGCCCACGTCCCACCATAGCCTCAAGGAGGGGAAGCCCCCCTGCTTCCTTCTCCAGTCGGACCAGAATCGACGGAACGAGTCCTGGAACCGCACGTCCTCCAGCAGCCGGTTGTTAAAGTGCCAGTACGCGGACCCCGTCCTCGCGCGGAGCGAAGCGAGCTCCGCCCACACCAGGTGGTGGTCCGAACACGGCACCGGCCGCATGGAGGCCGCCGGGACGCAGGAAACGTACGCCCGAGACACGTAAAGGCGGTCGACTCTAGACCATCCAACTCCAGGCCTCACCCAAGTAAAGGCGCTGGAGTCGGGGTGGAGATTTCGCCAGACGTCCACCAAGTCGAAGGACCCGACCAGGTCCCTCAACTTCTCCATCGCCGTCATGCACTGCGGGGCACCGGAGCGGTCCCTCGCCTCGAGGGTGCAGTTAAAATCCCCCCCGAGGACAATGCAGTCGCCGACGTCGACGGAGCCAAGAAGAGCGGACACCTCTTCAAAGAAGCGCGTTTGCTGCGGGCCGGGATGAGGGGCGTACACGTTCACGAGATGGAGCGGCACGTCCCCCAGGCGAACCGTTACGTGCAGCAAGCGGCCTGGCACGGGCTCCTCGACCCCCAAGATCTCCGGCTGAAAATGCGGGCCCAGCAAGATGGCCACCCCACTAGAAATGGCGGTGAGGTGGCTCATGCGGACCTCTCCTTGCCATTCCAGGAGCCACGTGGCTTCGTCTCCCGGAACGGTGTGGGTTTCTTGCAGGAAGCACACCGCATATTTCCCCTCCCGCAGGAGCGAAAAATTGTCAAATCTACGGCGTGCCCCTCTGCCGCCGTTGATGTTGAGGCTGGCTATGGTTATCTTCATGGCAAAAGCATAGTGCAACCTCTACCTTAACCTATTGTGGGGGAGGGAGCGGAGTCTTTTGTTGAACTCCGCTCCCTCCGCAGCCCAGCGAGGAGTCCCTCGAGCTCGCGCAGCTCAAGGTGCTGCTCCTTTGTCAAGGGCCCGCCCGCGGCCAAGGTTTTAACGGCGGCGCGGACGGACCCCTTGATCAGCTCCGGCTCGGACCATTTTTCCAGGGCCAGTCGGGCTTGGTCGCGGCGACCCCGGCTCTGGGCCAAAAAGTCCCGGAGTTCCTTTGCAGGAACGAGGAGGGCCTCAGCGGCGGCCGCGAGCAGATCCACCGCCTCCCTGGCGGTGGTCTCTAGGTCTTCACCCGCGTCCCCCACCGAGTCCCCGTCCTCCTCCGGGAGGTGGCCGCCAGCAGCCGGCCCATCGACCGCACAAGGTACGGCAAATGAACCGGCCGCTCCAACCGGCCCTGGCACTGCCCCGATCCCACCCCCAGGATCGTCGGCAGAGGAGTCCCCACTGGGCTCTTTTAAAAATGGTGCTGGGTCGGGAAATGACAGCGGAAGGGGTTCCCCCTCCGCCCCAGGAACCGGAGAACAAGGAGAGACCCGGCCATAGGAAATCCCCAGGCCCTCCAAGTGCTCCAGCTCCAAAGTAAGGGGCGAGGGTGGGTGTTCCTCCCCCTCCCCGCTGCCACCCCCCGGCCCAGCATCTACAGTTTCATTAAAATCAATATATTTTGTTTCTGCCGGGTCGAGCAACTCCCGGGGGAAGTTGGGTAATAGCTGGGCGGGCTCAGGTTCGGCCTTTTCGGCCTCGCCCGCCTCAGTCCCCGGGACGCCCGGCCCGGCGGCTACGCATTCCTCCGCGGTCCCCACGCCCCCCACGACAGGCAGATCTTCCACTCCATCCCCGGGAGGCAGAGGCTGGGCAGCCTCAACTGTCTCACCCTCCCCGGGGAAAGACTCCTCGCGCCTGCAGCGCAATTTGGGGGCGCTGGTGGGGGACGCGGGACACGCGGCGGGCACCGACTCCTCCGCGGAGGGATATTGTTCCCCCTCCGCGTCATTGGGGCGGTGCCTCTTTTTGTTCCTGGGGGCGCGCGGAGTCAGGGAGACCTCCATGTCTGCCGAGGCCTCCCGCTCCGCCCCCCCCTTTTCCTTTTCTTGCCCGCGCCCGGGCCTCTCTGTGGTGTTGTTCAAGGGCTCGGGCACGGGCTCGGGGCACCCCGCGCTCGCCGGTGACGGGGTTGGGCTGAGCGCGGTGGTCAAATTATCCGGCGCACCGAGGGGACCCGCCTCTTGATGTTTTGTCTTCTTCCGCGCCTTCTTTCCGGTCGGACGCTCTCCCTCCCCCCCGCCGGAGGCCCTGAAAACAAAGGCCTCCGACGATGCCCGCGCACCCATGGCTCCCGGCACGCGGACGCAACTAGGGGGAGGGGTGGCGGCAGCGCCAGCCTTGGCCGCCTTCGGTGGTTTGGCGGCCTTGGAGGCGGGGCAGTTCTTGCGAACATGCCCCACCTCCCTGCAGGCATGGCACCGCACGCCGTCCGACGTCCAGAAGACGCGGTAGGCAGTCCCCTCGTGCACCACATTAAAGTGCCCTTCTGTCATGTCCTCCCGCGCCAGCCGGACAAAGAGCTGGCGGCGGAAGGAGAACACGTGGCGCAGGCTGTTCTCCCTGAGGCCGAGCGGTATGGGGTTGATCCCTGACCTTACCTCCCCCAGTTGTTGTAGGTGAGGGAGGAGGAGCCCAGCGGGAACAAAGGGCGGGACGTTCGACACGATGACCCTCTGCGCGGTGGCTTCGAGAGGATCCACCGGCAGGAACGTCCCGCCCACCGTGAGCCCCTTTTCGAGGGCCAGGGACACCGCCCGCTCCGACCCCAGGAAGAAAACAGCCTTCCCAGACATCTTGGAGGCTGCGACAATGGCCGAGGGGCCGACTACCCCAGCCATCGCCCGCACGCACTCCTCGATGCTCATTGTGGGGTGAGTGTAGCTCTTGACCCCGTGTTTTTTTGTTATAAGTGTAAATGGTGGCAGGGCAGCGGGTGGCGCAGGAGGTGCTGTGGAAGCGGTTGCCACCTGCGCATACGTCCTTGCTGGCCCTGCCACCGGCGTGGATGGGGTCGCCATCACGGGGTCCCTTTAAGGGCTACACCCACCCCAAAGTCACAGGCCTTAATGGTCTTTAATGGCCTCGTGTATTTAACTGAGCAGAGGAGCCCTTAACGAGGCACCTCTCCCCTCGTTGACAATTGGGGAGAGGCCTTGCTCCCTCTGCTCAGTTGTCTTAATTGTTTTTTTTTTAAATTTGGAAGGAAAGGGTTCTCAGAGAGAGAGGGGAGAAACAGAGTAGCAGAGAAAAGAGAGAGGGGGGTGGGAAGGGGGGGGGCTGCGAGGGCAGGTCTCTCCTCGCAGCTGTGGGTGGGTGCACTCCCCAGATGGCAAAACACAAAAGTCTTTGAGGTGGTCTTCAGGTGGGGGGAGAAGATGTCTTCACCTGGGGTAGCTGGAGCCACCAGGCACTCCTAACGATCTTTAATTGGGTGATTAATAACAATCTTCAGCCTGGTAGCTCCAGCTATCCCAGGCTAGGCAAATGTGGGGGGTGGGGGGGGTTCCAATTGTGGGGGGGGGCCTAGTTGTAAGCACGGCCCCCACGCACACTACCACACACACACACACCCCCCGCGATGTTCCGGCCCTCAGTGGTCTTCTTTCCTCCCCCCACCGATACAACAAAGTCTGTTTGGGGAAATGCACCCACACCCACCTGTAGAATGTAGAGTCTCCCTCCTTCCACACTGGATGGTTGTTGTGGTTTTTCCCCCTCTCTCCAACTCTTTGCAGAATGGTGAAAAAGATGTTGAAAGTTTTCTGCTTTTTCCTCCTCTCCCTCTGGGTTAAAGTTGAAAGTGAAGCCCCTTTCTTCCTTCTTTTCCTGGGCTGGTCTCAGGGCTCTCCAGGCAGGAGCTCAAGTTGCTAGCAGCTCCACTCACTGCTCACAGCTCCAACTGAGCAGGACACGCCTCCACTGCTGCACAATTGGTCCTTGTGCATGAAACTCTTTTTGGAGTTCACCTGCAAAAACATAAAACATGTATCCGTGCCACCCGACCTGGATGACACACACAAGACATTTACAAGGCCCCTTTTTTATTTATTTTTTTGTGTTTTTTTTTTGGGGCACTAAAATCAAATTTTTCCTTTTTCCAGTGCCCCCTATAAAAGGAGAGGGGGACACTAAAAGCACCGGCAATTAAAACAAATTAAACTTTAAAACGTAAAATCAAATTAAAATTTGGTTGCCGGGCGTGATGATGCACTCCAGTCCCTCCGGTGCCCACCTCTCGCGGAAGGCCGCGAGCGTACCGGTGGACACCGCGTGCTCCATCTCCAAGGACACCCTGGATCGGATGTAAGAGCGGAAGAGAGGCAGGCAGTCAGGTTGAACGACCCCCTCGACCGCCCGCTGCCTGGACCGGCTGATGGCACCCTTGGCCGTGCCCAGGAGCAGTCCTACGAGGAGGCCCTCGGACCTACCCGCTCCCCTCCGCACAGGGTGCCCAAAGATCAGGAGAGTGGGACTGAAGTGCAGCCAGAATTTCAGGAGCAGCCCCTTCAAATAGTGGAACAGGGGCTGCAACCTTGTGCATTCAATAAAAACATGGAACACGGACTCCTCCAGACCGCAGAAATTGCAGGCGGCCTGGGAGTCCGTGAACCGGCTTAAAAATTTGTTGCACGGCACTGCTCCGTGCACCACCCTCCAGGCCAAGTCCCCGATGAATAGTGGGAGGACCCCTGCATAGAGTGCCCTCCATCGGGGACCCCCGCCTCCTCCGGACGGCAAGATGGTACGCCATGGCGTGTCCGGATGGCCGGCGAGGATGGCAAAGTTGAGGGTGTGCAGGAGCAGCCCGTACAGGAAACCCCTCCGCGCGGAACTGAAAGGCACGGAGGGGATTTCCCCGAGGCGGCTCAAGTTGTGAGGCGCCGGCCCCCGAGGGAGGTTCCGGGGTTTGGCGCCGATGAGGAATTCCGTCCGGACGGGGGTCAGTTCGGACGGGATCTCCCCACGTGCTTGAGCCTCCTCGATACACCTAACGGAGTCAGGGCCCAGAGCTGTTTTTAGCGACTCGATGGCATCGGCCGCGCGGCGGACGTTGGCAGAATTTAGGCGCCGCGCCAGCGTGACTGGCGCCATCCAGCCCGCTCCTCCGCCATCGAGCAGGTCCCTGACCCTGGTCACCTCACCAGCCACAGCCCTCTCTTCCGACCGCCACATGAAGCCTCGGCCGTGGAGGTACGGATTCCCGAGCAGCGGTTCCTGCAGGACGGCCGCCACTCCAGCCGGCGGAGAGCTGCGCTTGGTGGAGACTTTGTTCCAGACCCTGATGAGTTCCCTGTAAAAGACAGGCAGCTCCCGGAGGGCGGTCCTGGCACCCCCCAAGTTCACAAACAGGAGCTGCGTGTCATAATTGAGGTCGAGCTGCTGGCGGAAGAAATACCTCGCCAGAGCACACCACCTAGGAGGGGGCTCGACGTAAAGGTATCTCTGCAGGGTCTGAAGACGGAAAGTCGCGAGCTGGGCGCTGACGCACACCAACGACTGACCGCCCTCCTCAAGCGGGAGACTCAAGACCGCGACAGAGACCCAGTGCTTCCTGTTGTTCCAGAAGAAGTCCACCAGCTTCTTCTGTATCTTGGCGACAAACGCAGGGGGAGGGGTCAAAGTGACCAGCCGGTACCACAGCATTGCGGCCACCAGCTGGTTTATGACTAGCGCTCGACCCCTGTAGGACAGCACTCGGAGCAGTCCTGTCCAGCGCCCTAGGCGAGCGGCGACCTTGGCCTCCAGCTCCTGCCAGTTCGCCGGCCAGGCTTCCTCGTCGGGGCTAAGGTAGACTCCCAGATAGAGGAGATGGGTCGTGCTCCAGGCAAAAGGCCTGAGCTCCTCCGGCAGGGAGTCCACCCGCCACTGACCCACCAGGAGTCCGGAACATTTCTCCCAGTTGATCCTGGCGGAGGACGCGGCCGAGTAAATCTCCTGGCACTCACGCATCCTCCGCAGGTCAGCGGGATCCTCTACCGCGAGGAGCACGTCATCGGCGTAAGCCGAGAGGACGACCTCCACGCCCGGCCCTTGCAGAGCCAGTCCCGTCAACCTCGTCCGCAAGAGGCGCAGGAAAGGCTCCACGCAAACGGCGTATAACTGGCCGGACATGGGGCATCCCTGGCGCACCCCTCTCCTAAAGCGAAGGGGCGCCGTCAAGGACCCGTTAACCTTAATCAGACACTCCGCGGCGGCGTACAAAAGTCGGATCCGGGCGACGAAAAGCGTCCCGAACCCGAAAGCGCGCAGAGTTCCGAGCAGATAGTCGTGATCCACCCTGTCGAACGCCTTCTCTTGGTCGAGGGATAGGAAGGCGACCGACAGACCAGCCTCCTGGGAGCAATGGATGAGGTCCCGGACCAGATGGATGTTGTCGTGGATTGTCCGGCCCGGGACCATGTATGACTGGTCGGGGTGGATCATGTGGTCCAGCACGGCACCAAGGCGAGCAGACATCGCCCTGGCGAAGATTTTGTAGTCCGTGCTGAGGAGGGAGACCGGGCGCCAGTTCTTAAGGAGGCGGAGATCGCCCTTCTTAGGCAGCAGGACGATGACTGCCCTGCGCCAAGAGAGGGGCATCTCCTCGGTCGCCAGACTTTCCCCCAGGACCCGCGCGTAGTCGCCCCCCAGGACGTCCCAGAACGCCCTGTGGAACTCCACGGTCAGCCCGTCCAGCCCCGGGGATTTTCCCCTCGAGAGCCGGGCGAGGGCACCGGTCAGCTCCGCCAGGCTTAGCGGAGCTTCCAGATTTTCGGCGCCCTCCGGGCTGACCTTCGGCAGGTCCTCCCACAAAACTCTACGCGCTTCCTCGCTGGACAGATCCGGAGAGAACAGAGCCCCGTAATATTCACGGACCCTGTTGTTGACGCCCTCCGGATCCGAGACGAGAGAGCCGTCGTCGGCCAGCAGCGTCAAGAGCTGCTTACGGACACTCTGCCTTTTTTCCAGCGAGTAGAAGAAGGGGGAGCCGCGGTCCAGATCCCGCAGGAACCGGATCCGCGACCTCACGAACGCGCCTCGGGACCCGACGAGCTGCAGGTCCTTCAGCGCGGCCTTCTTCGCTTCGTACACCGTCCGCAGGGCCGGGTCCTGGACGACTTGACCGAGACGGGCTTCCAGGTCGAGCACCTCTTTTTCTAGGCGCCCGACTCTGGCCGCCCGCCTCTTGGTCGACCCCCTCGCGTACTCTTGACAGAAGACGCGGACGTGAGCCTTGCCCACGTCCCACCATAGCCTCAAGGAGGGGAAGCCCCCCTGCTTCCTTCTCCAGTCGGACCAGAATCGACGGAACGAGTCCTGGAAACGCACGTCCTCCAGCAGCCGGTTGTTAAAGTGCCAGTACGCGGACCCCGCCCTCGCGCGGAGCGAAGCGAGCTCCGCCCACACCAGGTGGTGGTCCGAACACGGCACCGGCCGCATGGAGGCCGCCGGGACGCAGGAAACGTACGCCCGAGACACGTAAAGGCGGTCGACTCTAGACCATCCAACTCCAGGCCTCACCCAAGTAAAGGCGCTGGAGTCGGGGTGGAGATTTCGCCAGACGTCCACCAAGTCGAAGGACCCGACCAGGTCCCTCAACTTCTCCATCGCCGTCATGCACTGCGGGGCACCGGAGCGGTCCCTCGCCTCGAGGGTGCAGTTAAAATCCCCCCCGAGGACAATGCAGTCGCCGACGTCGACGGAGCCAAGAAGAGCGGACACCTCTTCAAAGAAGCGCGTTTGCTGCGGGCCGGGATGAGGGGCGTACACGTTCACGAGATGGAGCGGCACGTCCCCCAGGCGAACCATTACGTGCAGCAAGCGGCCTGGCACGGGCTCCTCGACCCCCAAGATCTCCGGCTGAAAATGCGGGCCCAGCAAGATGGCCACCCCACTAGAAATGGCGGTGAGGTGGCTCATGCGGACCTCTCCTTGCCATTCCAGGAGCCACGTGGCTTCGTCTCCCGGAACGGTGTGGGTTTCTTGCAGGAAGCACACCGCATATTTCCCCTCCCGCAGGAGCGAAAAATTGTCAAATCTACGGCGTGCCCCTCTGCCGCCGTTGATGTTGAGGCTGGCTATGGTTATCTTCATGGCAAAAGCATAGTGCAACCTCTACCTTAACCTATTGTGGGGGAGGGAGCGGAGTCTTTTGTTGAACTCCGCTCCCTCCGCAGCCCAGCGAGGAGTCCCTCGAGCTCGCGCAGCTCAAGGTGCTGCTCCTTTGTCAAGGGCCCGCCCGCGGCCAAGGTTTTAACGGCGGCGCGGACGGACCCCTTGATCAGCTCCGGCTCGGACCATTTATCCAGGGCCAGTCGGGCTTGGTCGCGGCGACCCCGGCTCTGGGCCAAAAAGTCCCGGAGTTCCTTTGCAGGAACGAGGAGGGCCTCAGCGGCGGCCGCGAGCAGATCCACCGCCTCACTGGCGGTGGTCTCTAGGTCTTCACCCGCGTCCCCCACCGAGTCCCCGTCCTCCTCCGGGAGGTGGCCGCCAGCAGCCGGCCCATCGACCGCACAAGGTACGGCAAATGAACCGGCCGCTCCAACCGGCCCTGGCACTGCCCCGATCCCACCCCCAGGATCATCGGCAGAGGAGTCCCCACTGGGCTCTTTTAAAAATGGTGCTGGGTCGGGAAATGACAGCGGAAGGGGTTCCCCCTCCGCCCCAGGAACCGGAGAACAAGGAGAGACCCGGCCATAGGAAATCCCCAGGCCCTCCAAGTGCTCCAGCTCCAAAGTAAGGGGCGAGGGTGGGTGTTCCTCCCCCTCCCCGCTGCCACCCCCCGGCCCAGCGTCTACAGTTTCATTAAAATCAATATATTTTGTTTCTGCCGGGTCGAGCAACTCCCGGGGGAAGTTGGGTAATAGCTGGGCGGGCTCAGGTTCGGCCTTTTCGGCCTCGCCCGCCTCAGTCCCCGGGACGCCCGGCCCGGCGGCTACGCATTCCTCCGCGGTCCCCACGCCCCCCACGACAGGCAGATCTTCCACTCCATCCCCGGGAGGCAGAGGCTGGGCAGCCTCAACTGTCTCACCCTCCCCGGGGAAAGACTCCTCGCGCCTGCAGCGCAATTTGGGGGCGCTGGTGGGGGACGCGGGACACGCGGCGGGCACCGACTCCTCCGCGGAGGGATATTGTTCCCCCTCCGCGTCATTGGGGCGGTGCCTCTTTTTGTTCCTGGGGGCGCGCGGAGTCAGGGAGACCTCCATGTCTGCCGAGGCCTCCCGCTCCGCCCCCCCCTTTTCCTTTTCTTGCCCGCGCCCGGGCCCCTCTGTGGTGTTGTTCAAGGGCTCGGGCACGGGCTCGGGGCACCCCGCGCTCGCCGGTGACGGGGTTGGGCTGAGCGCGGTGGTCAAATTATCCGGCGCACCGAGGGGACCCGCCTCTTGATGTTTTGTCTTCTTCCGCGCCTTCTTTCCGGTCGGACGCTCCCCCTCCCCCCCGCCGGAGGCCCTGAAAACAAAGGCCTCCGACGATGCCCGCGCACCCATGGCTCCCGGCACGCGGACGCAACTAGGGGGAGGGGTGGCGGCAGCGCCAGCCTTGGCCGCCTTCGGTGGTTTGGCGGCCTTGGAGGCGGGGCAGTTCTTGCGAACATGCCCCACCTCCCTGCAGGCATGGCACCGCACGCCGTCCGACGTCCAGAAGACGCGGTAGGCAGTCCCCTCGTGCACCACATTAAAGTGCCCTTCTGTCATGTCCTCCCGCGCCAGCCGGACAAAGAGCTGGCGGCGGAAGGAGAACACGTGGCGCAGGCTGTTCTCCCTGAGGCCGAGCGGTATGGGGTTGATCCCTGACCTTACCTCCCCCAGTTGTTGTAGGTGAGGGAGGAGGAGCCCAGCGGGAACAAAGGGCGGGACGTTCGACACGATGACCCTCTGCGCGGTGGCCTCGAGAGGATCCACCGGCAGGAACGTCCCGCCCACCGTGAGCCCCTTTTCGAGGGCCAGGGACACCGCCCGCTCCGACCCCAGGAAGAAAACAGCCTTCCCAGACATCTTGGAGGCTGCGACAATGGCCGAGGGGCCGACTACCCCAGCCATCGCCCGCACGCACTCCTCGATGCTCATTGTGGGGTGAGTGTAGCTCTTGACCCCGTGTTTTTTTGTTATAAGTGTAAATGGTGGCAGGGCAGCGGGTGGCGCAGGAGGTGCTGTGGAAGCGGTTGCCACCTGCGCATACGTCCTTGCTGGCCCTGCCACCGGCGTGGATGGGGTCGCCATCACGGGGTCCCTTTAAGGGCTACACCCACCCCAAAGTCACAGGCCTTAATGGTCTTTAATGGCCTCGTGTATTTAACTGAGCAGAGGAGCCCTTAACGAGGCACCTCTCCCCTCGTTGACAATTGGGGAGAGGCCTTGCTCCCTCTGCTCAGTTGTCTTAATTGTTTTTTTTTAAATTTGGAAGGAAAGGGTTCTCAGAGAGAGAGGGGAGAAACAGAGTAGCAGAGAAAGAGAGAGGGGGGTGGGAAGGGGGGGGGGGCTGCGAGGGCAGGTCTCCCCTCGCAGCTGTGGGTGGGTGCACTCCCCAGATGGCAAAACACAAAAGTCTTTGGGGTGGTCTTCAGGTGGGGGGAGAAGATGTCTTCACCTGGGGTAGCTGGAGCCACCAGGCACTCCTAACGATCTTTAATTGGGTGATTGAGAAAAACAACAATCTTCAGCCTGGTAGCTCCAGCTATCCCAGGCTAGGCAAATGTGGGGGGTGGGGGGGCTTCCAATTGTGGGGGGGGGCCTAGTTGTAAGCACGGCCCCCACGCACACTACCACACACACACACACCCCCCGCGATGTTCCGGCCCTCAGTGGTCTTCTTTCCTCCCCCCACCGATACAACAAAGTCTGTTTGGGGAAATGCACCCACACCCACCTGTAGAATGTAGAGTCTCCCTCCTTCCACACTGGATGGTTGTTGTGGTTTTTCCCCCTCTCTCCAACTCTTTGCAGAATGGTGAAAAAGATGTTGAAAGTTTTCTGCTTTTTCCTCCTCTCCCTCTGGATTAAAGTTGAAGGTGAAGCCCCTTCCTTCCTTCTCCTCCTGGGCTGGTCTCAGGGCTCTCCAGGCAGGAGCTCAAGTTGCTAGCAGCTCCACTCACTGCTCACAGCTCCAACTGAGCAGGACACGCCTCCACTGCTGCACAATTGGTCCTTGTGCATGAAACTCTTTTAGAGTCTACCTGCAAAACATAAACATTAAACTGTGCCACCCGACCTGGGTGACACACCAGACATTTACAAGGCCCTTTTTTCCTTTTTTTTGGTTTTTTTTTGTGTTTTTTTTGGGTTTTTTTTTTTGGTTTTTTTTTGGGCACTAAAATCACAATTTCTCCGGTGCCCCCTATAAAAGGGAAGGGGACACTAAAAGCACCGGCAATTCAAAACAAATTAAACTTTAAAACGTAAAATCAAATTAAAATTTGGTTGCCGGGCGTGATGATGCACTCCAGTCCCTCCGGTGCCCACCTCTCGCGGAAGGCCGCGAGCGTACCGGTGGACACCGCGTGCTCCATCTCCAAGGACACCCTGGACCGGATGTAAGAGCGGAAGAGAGGCAGGCAGTCAGGTTGAACGACCCCCTCGACCGCCCGCTGCCTGGACCGGCTGATGGCACCCTTGGCCGTGCCCAGGAGCAGTCCTACGAGGAGGCCTTCGGACCTACCCGCTCCCCTCCGCACAGGGTGCCCAAAGATCAGGAGAGTGGGACTGAAGTGCAGCCAGAATTTCAGGAGCAGCCCCTTCAAATAGTGGAACAGGGGCTGCAACCTCGTGCATTCAATAAAAACATGGAACACGGACTCCTCCAGACCGCAGAAATTGCAGGCGGCCTGGGAGTCCGTGAACCGGCTTAAAAATTTGTTGCACGGCACTGCTCCGTGCACCACCCTCCAGGCCAAGTCCCCGATGAATAGTGGGAGGACCCCTGCGTAGAGTGCCCTCCATCGGGGACCCCCGCCTCCTCCGGACGGCAAGATGGTACGCCATGGCGTGTCCGGACGGCCGGCGAGGATGGCAAAGTTGAGGGTGTGCAGGAGCAGCCCGTACAGGAAACCCCTCCGCGCGGAACTGAAAGGCACGGAGGGGATTTCCCCGAGGCGGCTCAAGTTGTGAGGCGCCGGCCCCCGAGGGAGGTTCCGGGGTTTGGCGCCGATGAGGAATTCCGTCCGGACGGGGGTCAGTTCGGACGGGATCTCCCCACGTGCTTGAGCCTCCTCGATGCACCTAACGGAGTCAGGGCCCAGAGCTGTTTTTAGCGACTCGATGGCATCGGCCGCGTGGCGGACGTTGGCAGAATTTAGGCGCCGCGCCAGCGTGTCTGACGCCATCCAGCCCGCTCCTCCGCCATCGAGCAGGTCCCTGACCCTGGTCACCTCACCAGCCACAGCCCTCTCTTCCGACCGCCACATAAAGCCTCGGCCGTGGAGGTACGGATTCCCGAGCAGCGGTTCCTGCAGGACGGCCGCCACTCCAGCCGGCGGAGAGCTGCGCTTGGTGGAGACTTTGTTCCAGACCCTGATGAGTTCCCTGTAAAAGACAGGCAGCTCCCGGAGGGCGGTCCTGGCACCCCCCAAGTTCACAAACAGGAGCTGCGTGTCATAATTGAGGTCGAGCTGCTGGCGGAAGAAATACCTCGCCAGAGCGCACCACCTAGGAGGGGGCTCGACGTAAAGGTATCTCTGCAGGGTCTGAAGACGGAAAGTCGCGAGCTGGGCGCTGACGCACACCAACGACTGACCGCCCTCCTCAAGCGGGAGACTCAAGACCGCGGCAGAGACCCAGTGCTTCCTGTTGTTCCAGAAGAAGTCCACCAGCTTCTTCTGTATCTTGGCGACAAACGCAGGGGGAGGGGTCAAAGTGACCAGCCGGTACCACAGCATTGCGGCCACCAGCTGGTTTATGACTAGCGCTCGACCCCTGTAGGACAGCACTCGGAGCAGTCCTGTCCAGCGCCCTAGGCGAGCGGCGACCTTGGCCTCCAGCTCCTGCCAGTTCGCCGGCTAGGCTCCCTCGTCGGGGCTAAGGTAGACTCCCAGATAGAGGAGATGGGTCGTGCTCCAGGCAAAAGGCCTGAGCTCCTCCGGCAGGGAGTCCACCCGCCACTGACCCACCAGGAGTCCGGAACATTTCTCCCAGTTGATCCTGGCGGAGGACGCGGCCGAGTAAATCTCCTGGCACTCACGCATCCTCCGCAGGTCAGCGGGATCCTCTATCGTGAGGAGCACGTCATCGGCGTAAGCCGAGAGGACGACCTCCACGCCCGGCCCTTGCAGAGCCAGTCCCGTCAACCTCGTCCGCAAGAGGCGCAGGAAAGGCTCCACGCAAACGGCGTATAACTGGCCGGACATGGGGCATCCCTGGCGCACCCCTCTCCTAAAGCGAAGGGGCGCCGTCAAGGACCCGTTAACCTTAATCAGACACTCCGCGGCGGCGTACAAAAGTCGGATCCGGGCGACGAAATGCGTCCCGAACCCGAAAGCGCGCAGAGTTCCGAGCAGATAGTCGTGATCCACCCTGTCGAACGCCTTCTCTTGGTCGAGGGATAGGAAGGCGACCGACAGACCAGCCTCCTGGGAGCAATGGATGAGGTCCCGGACCAGATGGATGTTGTCGTGGATCGTCCGGCCCGGGACCGTGTATGACTGGTCGGGGTGGATCATGTGGTCCAGCACGGCACCAAGGCGAGCAGACATCGCCCTGGCGAAGATTTTGTAGTCCGTGCTGAGGAGGGAGACCGGGCGCCAGTTCTTAAGCAGGCGGAGATCGCCCTTCTTAGGCAGCAGGACGATGACTGCCCTGCGCCAAGAGAGGGGCATCTCCCCGGTCGCCAGACTTTCCCCCAGGACCCGCGCGTAGTCGCTCCCCAGGACGTCCCAGAACGCCCTGTGGAACTCCACGGTCAGCCCGTCCAGCCCCGGGGATTTTCCCCTCGAGAGCCGGGCGAGGGCACCGGTCAGCTCCGCCAGGCTTAGCGGAGCTTCCAGATTTTCGGCGCCCTCCGGGCTGACCTTCGGCAGGTCCTCCCACAAAACTCTACGCGCTTCCTCGCTGGACGGATCCGGAGAGAACAGAGCCCCGTAATATTCACGGACCCTGTTGTTGACGCCCTCCGGATCCGAGACGAGAGAGCCGTCGTCGGCCAGCAGCGTCAAGAGCTGCTTACGGACACTCTGCCTTTTTTCCAGCGAGTAGAAGAAGGGGGAGCCGCGGTCCAGATCCCGCAGGAACCGGATCCGCGACCTCACGAACGCGCCTCGGGACCCGACGAGCTGCAGGTCCTTCAGCGCGGCCTTCTTCGCTTCGTACACCGTCCGCAGGGCCGGGTCCCGGACGACTTGACCGAGACGGCCTTCCAGGTCGAGCACCTCTTTTTCTAGGCGCCCGACTCTGGCCGCCCGCCTCTTGGTCGACCCCCTCGCGTACTCTTGACAGAAGACGCGGACGTGAGCCTTGCCCACGTCCCACCATAGCCTCAAGGAGGGGAAGCCCCCCTGCTTCCTTCTCCAGTCGGACCAGAATCGACGGAACGAGTCCTGGAACCGCACATCCTCCAGCAGCCGGTTGTTAAAGTGCCAGTACGCGGACCCCGTCCTCGCGCGGAGCGAAGCGAGCTCCGCCCACACCAGGTGGTGGTCCGAACACGGCACCGGCCGCATGGAGGCCGCCGGGACGCAGGAAACGTACGCCCGAGACACGTAAAGGCGGTCGACTCTAGACCATCCAACTCCAGGCCTCACCCAAGTAAAGGCGCTGGAGTCGGGGTGGAGATTTCGCCAGACGTCCACCAAGTCGAAGGACCCGACCAGGTCCCTCAACTTCTCCATCGCCGTCATGCACTGCGGGGCACCGGAGCGGTCCCTCGCCTCGAGGGTGCAGTTAAAATCCCCCCCGAGGACAATGCAGTCGCCGACGTCGACGGAGCCAAGAAGAGCGGACACCTCTTCAAAGAAGCGCGTTTGCTGCGGGCCGGGATGAGGGGCGTACACGTTCACGAGATGGAGCGGCACGTCCCCCAGGCGAACCGTTACGTGCAGCAAGCGGCCTGGCACGGGCTCCTCGACCCCCAAGATCTCCGGCTGAAAATGCGGGCCCAGCAAGATGGCCACCCCACTAGAAATGGCGGTGAGGTGGCTCATGCGGACCTCTCCTTGCCATTCCAGGAGCCACGTGGCTTCGTCTCCCGGAACGGTGTGGGTTTCTTGCAGGAAGCACACCGCATATTTCCCCTCCCGCAGGAGCGAAAAATTGTCAAATCTACGGCGTGCCCCTCTGCCGCCGTTGATGTTGAGGCTGGCTATGGTTATCTTCATGGCAAAAGCACAGTGCAACCTTTACCTTAACCTATTGTGGGGGAGGGAGCGGAGTCTTTTGTTGAACTCCGCTCCCTCCGCAGCCCAGCGAGGAGTCCCTCGAGCTCGCGCAGCTCAAGGTGCTGCTCCTTTGTCAAGGGCCCGCCCGCGGCCAAGGTTTTAACGGCGGCGCGGACGGACCCCTTGATCAGCTCCGGCTCGGACCATTTTTCCAGGGCCAGTCGGGCTTGGTCGCGGCGACCCCGGCTCTGGGCCAAAAAGTCCCGGAGTTCCTTTGCAGGAACGAGGAGGGCCTCAGCGGCGGCCGCGAGCAGATCCACCGCCTCACTGGCAGTGGTCTCTAGGTCTTCACCCGCGTCCCCCACCGAGTCCCCGTCCTCCTCCGGGAGGTGGCCGCCAGCAGCCAGCCCATCGACCGCACAAGGTACGGCAAATGAACCGGCCGCTCCAACCGGCCCTGGCACTGCCCCGATCCCACCCCCAGGATCGTCGGCAGAGGAGTCCCCACTGGGCTCTTTTAAAAATGGTGCCGGGTCGGGAAATGACAGCGGAAGGGGTTCCCCCTCCGCCCCAGGAACCGGAGAACAAGGAGAGACCCGGCCATAGGAAATCCCCAGGCCCTCCAAGTGCTCCAGCTCCAAAGTAAGGGGCGAGGGTGGGTGTTCCTCCCCCTCCCCGCTGCCACCCCCCGGCCCAGCATCTACAGTGTCATAATTATTTGTTTGTATTTCTGCCGGGTCGAGCGACTCCTGGGGGAAGTTGGATAATAGCTGGGCGGGCTCAGGTTCGGCCTTTTCGGCCCCGCCCGCCTCAGTCCCCGGGACGCTCGACCCGGCGGCTACGCATTCTTCCACTGGCCCCACGCCCCCCACGACAGGCAGATCTTCCACGCCCTCCCCAGGAGGCAGCGGCTGGGCAGCCTCGACTGCCTCACCCTCCCCGGGGAAAGACTCCTCGCGCCTGCAGCGCAATTTGGGGGCGCTGGTGGGGGACGCGGGACACGCGGCGGGCACCGCCTCCTCCGCGGAGGGATGTTGTTCCCCCTCCGCCTCATTGGGGCGGTGCCTCTTTTTGTTCCTGGGGGCGCGCGGAGTCAGGGAGACCTCCATGTCTGCCGAGGCCTCCCGCTCCGCCCCCCCCTTTTCCTTTTCTTGCCCGCGCCTGGGCCCCTCTGTGGTGTTATTCAAGGGCCCGGGCACGGGCTCGGGGCACCCCGCGCTCGCCGGTGACTGGGTTGGGCTGAGCGCGGTGGTCAGACTTTCCGGCGCACCGAGGGGACCCGCCTCTAGATGTTTCTCCTTCTTCCGCGCCTTCTTTCCGCTCGGACGCTCTCCCTCCCCCCCGCCGGAGGCCCTGAAAACAAAGGCCTCCGACGATGCCCGCGCACCCATGGCTCCCGGCACGCGGACGCAACTAGGGGGGGGGGTGGCGGCGGCGCCAGCTATGGCCGCCTTCGATGGTTTGGCGGCCTTGGAGGCGGGGCAGTTCTTGCGAACGTGCCCCACCTCCCTGCAGGCATGGCACCGCACGCCGTCCGACGTCCAGAAGACGCGGTAGGCAGTCCCCTCGTGCACCACATTAAAGTGCCCTTCTGTCACGTCCTCCCGCGCCAGCCGGACAAAGAGCTGGCGGCGGAAGGAGAACACGTGGCGCAGGCTGTTCTCCCTGAGGCCGAGCGGTATGGGGTTGATCCCTGACCTTACCTCCCCCAGTTGTTGTAGGTGAGGGAGGAGGAGCTCAGCGGAAACAAAGGGCGGGACGTTTGAAATGATGACCCTCTGCGCGGTGGCCTCGAGAGGGTCCACCGGCAGGAACGTCCCGCCCACCGTGAGCCCCTTTTCAAGGGCCAGGGACACCGCCCGCTCCGACCCCAGGAAGAACACGGCCTTCCCAGACATCTTGGAGGCTGCGACAATGGCCGAGGGGCCGACTACCCCAGCCATCGCCCGCACGCACTCCTCAATGCTCATTGTGGGGTGAGTGTAGCTCTTGACCCCGTGTTTCCTGGTTATAAGTCTGAACGGTGGCAGGGCAGCGGGTGGCGCAGGAGGTGCCGTGGATGTGGACACCGCCTGCGCATACGTCCTTGCTGGCCCTGCCACCGGCGTGGATGGGGTCGCCATCACGGGGTCCCTTTAAGGGCTACACCCACCCCAGAGTCACAGGCCTTAATGGTCTTTAATGGCCTCGTATGTTAACTGAGCAGAGGAGCCCTTAACGAGGCACCTCTCCCCTCGTTGACAATTGGGGCGAGGCCTTGCTCCCTCTGCTCAGTTGTCTTAATTGGGTTTTTTTTAAAAAAAAATTTCGGAAGAAAAGGGCTCTCAGAGAGAGAGGGGAGAAACAGAGAGTAACGGAGAAAGAGAGAGGGGGGTGGGAAGGGGGGAGGGGCTGCGAGGGCAGGTCTCCCCTCGCAGCTGTGGGTGGGTGCACTCCCCAGATGGCAAAACACAAAAGTCTTTGGGGTGGTCTTCAGGTGGGGGGAGAAGATGTCTTCACCTGGGGTAGCTGGAGCCACCAGGCACTCCTAACGATCTTTAATTGGGTGATTGAGAAAAACAACAATCTTCAGCCTGGTAGCTCCAGCTATCCCAGGCTAGGCAAATGTGGGGGGGGTGGGGGGGGTTCCAATTGTGGGGGGGGCCTAGTTGTAAGCAAGGCCCCCACACACACTACCACACACACACACACACCCCCCGCGATGTTCCGGCCCTCAGTGGTCTTCTTTCCTCCCCCCACCGATACAACAAAGTCTGTTTTGGGGAAATGCACCCACACCCACCTGTAGAATGTTGAGTCTCCCTCCTTCCTCACTGGATGTTGTTTGTCTTTTCCCCCTCTCTCCAACTCCTTGCAGGATGGTAAAGATGTTGAAAGTTTTCTGCTTTTTCCTCCTCTCCCTCTGGATTAAAGTTGAAGGTGAAGCCCCTTCCTTCCTTCTCCTCCTGGGCTGGTCTCAGGGCTCTCCAGGCAGGAGCTCAAGTTGCTAGCAGCTCCACTCACTGCTCACAGCTCCAACTGAGCAGGACACGCCTCCACTGCTGCACAATTGGTCCTTGTGCATGAAACTCTTTTAGAGTCTACCTGTGAAAACATAAAACAATAACGGTGCCACCCAACCTGGGTGACACTCCAGACATTTACAAGGCCCTTTTTTTCCCCCCCTTTTTTTTGTTTTTTTTTGTGTTTTACTTTTTTTTTGGTTTTTTTTTTTTGGGCACTGAAATCACAATTTTCCCTAGTGCCCCCTATAAAAGGGAAGGGGGACACTAAAATCACCGGCAATTAAAACAAATTAAACTTAAAAAAAAAACGTAAAATCAAATTAAAATTTGGTTGCCGGGCGTGATGATGCACTCCAGTCCCTCCGGTGCCCACCTCTCGCGGAAGGCCGCGAGCGTACCGGTGGACACCGCGTGCTCCATCTCCAAGGACACCCTGGACCGGATGTAAGAGCGGAAGAGAGGCAGGCAGTCAGGTTGAACGACCCCCTCGACCGCCCGCTGCCTGGACCGGCTGATGGCACCCTTGGCCGTGCCCAGGAGCAGTCCTACGAGGAGGCCCTCGGACCTACCCGCTCCCCTCCGCTCAGGGTGCCCAAAGATCAGGAGTGTGGGACTGAAGTGCAGCCAGAATTTCAGGAGCAGCCCCTTCAAATAATGGAACAGGGGCTGCAACCTCGTACACTCAATAAAAACATGGAACACGGACTCCTCCAGACCGCAGAAATTGCAGGCGGCCTGGGAGTCCGTGAACCGGCTTAAAAATTTATTGCACGGCACTGCTCCGTGCACCACCCTCCAGGCCAAGTCCCCGATGAATAGTGGGAGGACCCCTGCGTAGAGTGCCCTCCATCGGGGACCCCCGCCTCCTCCGGACGGCAAGATGGTACGCCATGGCGTGTCCGGACGGCCGGCGAGGATGGCAAAGTTGAGGGTGTGCAGGAGCAGCCCGTACAGGAAACCCCTCCGCGCGGAACTGAAAGGCACGGAGGGGATTTCCCCGAGGCGGCTCAAGTTGTGAGGCGCCGGCCCCCGAGGGAGGTTCCGGGGTTTGGCGCCGATGAGGAATTCCGTCCGGACGGGGGTCAGTTCGGACGGGATCTCCCCACGTGCTTGAGCCTCCTCGATACACCTAACGGAGTCAGGGCCCAGAGCTGTTTTTAGCGACTCGATGGCATCGGCCGCGCGGCGGACGTTGGCAGAATTTAGGCGCCGCGCCAGCGTGACTGGCGCCATCCAGCCCGCTCCTCCGCCATCGAGCAGGTCCCTGACCCTGGTCACCTCACCAGCCACAGCCCTCTCTTCCGACCGCCACATGAAGCCTCGGCCGTGGAGGTACGGATTCCCGAGCAGCGGTTCCTGCAGGACGGCCGCCACTCCAGCCGGCGGAGAGCTGCGCTTGGTGGAGACTTTGTTCCAGACCCTGATGAGTTCCCTGTAAAAGACAGGCAGCTCCCGGAGGGCAGTCCTGGCACCCCCCAAGTTCACAAACAGGAGCTGCGTGTCATAATTGAGGTCGAGCTGCTGGCGGAAGAAATACCTCGCCAGAGCACACCACCTAGGAGGGGGCTCGACGTAAAGGTATCTCTGCAGGGTCTGAAGACGGAAAGTCGCGAGCTGGGCGCTGACGCACACCAACGACTGACCGCCCTCCTCAAGCGGGAGACTCAAGACCGCGACAGAGACCCAGTGCTTCCTGTTGTTCCAGAAGAAGTCCACCAGCTTCTTCTGTATCTTGGCGACAAACGCAGGGGGAGGGGTCAAAGTGACCAGCCGGTACCACAGCATTGCGGCCACCAGCTGGTTTATGACTAGCGCTCGACCCCTGTAGGACAGCACTCGGAGCAGTCCTGTCCAGCGCCCTAGGCGAGCGGCGACCTTGGCCTCCAGCTCCTGCCAGTTCGCCGGCCAGGCTTCCTCGTCGGGGCTAAGGTAGACTCCCAGATAGAGGAGATGGGTCGTGCTCCAGGCAAAAGGCCTGAGCTCCTCCGGCAGGGAGTCCACCCGCCACTGACCCACCAGGAGTCCGGAACATTTCTCCCAGTTGATCCTGGCGGAGGACGCGGCCGAGTAAATCTCCTGGCACTCACGCATCCTCCGCAGGTCAGCGGGATCCTCTACCGCGAGGAGCACGTCATCGGCGTAAGCCGAGAGGACGACCTCCACGCCCGGCCCTTGCAGAGCCAGTCCCGTCAACCTCGTCCGCAAGAGGCGCAGGAAAGGCTCCACGCAAACGGCGTATAACTGGCCGGACATGGGGCATCCCTGGCGCACCCCTCTCCTAAAGCGAAGGGGCGCCGTCAAGGACCCGTTAACCTTAATCAGACACTCCGCGGCGGCGTACAAAAGTCGGATCCGGGCGACGAAATGCGTCCCGAACCCGAAAGCGCGCAGAGTTCCGAGCAGATAGTCGTGATCCACCCTGTCGAACGCCTTCTCTTGGTCGAGGGATAGGAAGGCGACCGACAGACCAGCCTCCTGGGAGCAATGGATGAGGTCCCGGACCAGATGGATGTTGTCGTGGATTGTCCGGCCCGGGACCGTGTATGACTGGTCGGGGTGGATCATGTGGTCCAGCACGGCACCAAGGCGAGCAGACATCGCCCTGGCGAAGATTTTGTAGTCCGTGCTGAGGAGGGAGACCGGGCGCCAGTTCTTAAGGAGGCGGAGATCGCCCTTCTTAGGCAGCAGGACGATGACTGCCCTGCGCCAAGAGAGGGGCATCTCCCCGGTCGCCAGACTTTCCCCCAGGACCCGCGCGTAGTCGCCCCCCAGGACGTCCCAGAACGCCCTGTGGAACTCCACGGTCAGCCCGTCCAGCCCCGGGGATTTTCCCCTCGAGAGCCGGGCGAGGGCACCGGTCAGCTCCGCCAGGCTTAGCGGAGCTTCCAGATTTTCGGCGCCCTCCGGGCTGACCTTCGGCAGGTCCTCCCACAAAACTCTACGCGCTTCCTCGCTGGACAGATCCGGAGAGAACAGAGCCCCGTAATATTCACGGACCCTGTTGTTGACGCCCTCCGGATCCGAGACGAGAGAGCCGTCGTCGGCCAGCAGCGTCAAGAGCTGCTTACGGACACTCTGCCTTTTTTCCAGCGAGTAGAAGAAGGGGGAGCCGCGGTCCAGATCCCGCAGGAACCGGATCCGCGACCTCACGAACGCGCCTCGGGACCCGACGAGCTGCAGGTCCTTCAGCGCGGCCTTCTTCGCTTCGTACACCGTCCGCAGGGCCGGGTCCTGGACGACTTGACCGAGACGGGCTTCCAGGTCGAGCACCTCTTTTTCTAGGCGCCCGACTCTGGCCGCCCGCCTCTTGGTCGACCCCCTCGCGTACTCTTGACAGAAGACGCGGACGTGAGCCTTGCCCACGTCCCACCATAGCCTCAAGGAGGGGAAGCCCCCCTGCTTCCTTCTCCAGTCGGACCAGAATCGACGGAACGAGTCCTGGAAACGCACGTCCTCCAGCAGCCGGTTGTTAAAGTGCCAGTACGCGGACCCCGCCCTCGCGCGGAGCGAAGCGAGCTCCGCCCACACCAGGTGGTGGTCCGAACACGGCACCGGCCGCATGGAGGCCGCCGGGACGCAGGAAACGTACGCCCGAGACACGTAAAGGCGGTCGACTCTAGACCATCCAACTCCAGGCCTCACCCAAGTAAAGGCGCTGGAGTCGGGGTGGAGATTTCGCCAGACGTCCACCAAGTCGAAGGACCCGACCAGGTCCCTCAACTTCTCCATCGCCGTCATGCACTGCGGGGCACCGGAGCGGTCCCTCGCCTCGAGGGTGCAGTTAAAATCCCCCCCGAGGACAATGCAGTCGCCGACGTCGACGGAGCCAAGAAGAGCGGACACCTCTTCAAAGAAGCGCGTTTGCTGCGGGCCGGGATGAGGGGCGTACACGTTCACGAGATGGAGCGGCACGTCCCCCAGGCGAACCGTTACGTGCAGCAAGCGGCCTGGCACGGGCTCCTCGACCCCCAAGATCTCCGGCTGAAAATGCGGGCCCAGCAAGATGGCCACCCCACTAGAAATGGCGGTGAGGTGGCTCATGCGGACCTCTCCTTGCCATTCCAGGAGCCACGTGGCTTCGTCTCCCGGAACGGTGTGGGTTTCTTGCAGGAAGCACACCGCATATTTCCCCTCCCGCAGGAGCGAAAAATTGTCAAATCTACGGCGTGCCCCTCTGCCGCCGTTGATGTTGAGGCTGGCTATGGTTATCTTCATGGCAAAAGCATAGTGCAACCTCTACCTTAACCTATTGTGGGGGAGGGAGCGGAGTCTTTTGTTGAACTCCGCTCCCTCCGCAGCCCAGCGAGGAGTCCCTCGAGCTCGCGCAGCTCAAGGTGCTGCTCCTTTGTCAAGGGCCCGCCCGCGGCCAAGGTTTTAACGGCGGCGCGGACGGACCCCTTGATCAGCTCCGGCTCGGACCATTTATCCAGGGCCAGTCGGGCTTGGTCGCGGCGACCCCGGCTCTGGGCCAAAAAGTCCCGGAGTTCCTTTGCAGGAACGAGGAGGGCCTCAGCGGCGGCCGCGAGCAGATCCACCGCCTCCCTGGCGGTGGTCTCTAGGTTTTCACCCGCGTCCCCCACCGAGTCCCCGTCCTCCTCCGGGAGGTGGCCGCCAGCAGCCGGCCCATCGACCGCACAAGGTACGGCAAATGAACCGGCCGCTCCAACCGGCCCTGGCACTGCCCCGATCCCACCCCCAGGATCGTCGGCAGAGGAGTCCCCACTGGGCTCTTTTAAAAATGGTGCCGGGTAGGGAAATGACAGCGGAAGGGGTTCCCCCTCCGCCCCAGGAACCAGAGAACAAGGAGAGACCCGGCCATAGGAAATCCCCAGGCCCTCCAAGTGCTCCAGCTCCAAAGTAAGGGGCGAGGGTGGGTGTTCCTCCCCCTCCCCGCTGCCACCCCCCGGCCCAGCATCTACAGTTTCATTAAAATCAATATATTTTGTTTCTGCCGGGTCGAGCAACTCCCGGGGGAAGTTGGGTAATAGCTGGGCGGGCTCAGGTTCGGCCTTTTCGGCCTCGCCCGCCTCAGTCCCCGGGACGCCCGGCCCGGCGGCTACGCATTCCTCCGCGGTCCCCACGCCCCCCACGACAGGCAGATCTTCCACTCCATCCCCGGGAGGCAGAGGCTGGGCAGCCTCAACTGTCTCACCCTCCCCGGGGAAAGACTCCTCGCGCCTGCAGCGCAATTTGGGGGCGCTGGTGGGGGACGCGGGACACGCGGCGGGCACCGACTCCTCCGCGGAGGGATGTTGTTCCCCCTCCGCGTCATTGGGGCGGTGCCTCTTTTTGTTCCTGGGGGCGCGCGGAGTCAGGGAGACCTCCATGTCTGCCGAGGCCTCCCGCTCCGCCCCCCCCTTTTCCTTTTCTTGCCCGCGCCCGGGCCCCTCTGTGGTGTTGTTCAAGGGCTCGGGCACGGGCTCGGGGCACCCCGCGCTCGCCGGTGACGGGGTTGGGCTGAGCACGGTGGTCAAATTATCCGGCGCACCGAGGGGACCCGCCTCTTGATGTTTTGTCTTCTTCCGCGCCTTCTTTCCGGTCGGACGCTCTCCCTCCCCCCCGCCGGAGGCCCTGAAAACAAACGCCTCCGACGATGCCCGCGCACCCATGGCTCCCGGCACGTGGACGCAACTAGGGGGAGGGGTGGCGGCAGCGCCAGCCTTGGCCGCCTTCGGTGGTTTGGCGGCCTTGGAGGCGGGGCAGTTCTTGCGAACATGCCCCACCTCCCTGCAGGCATGGCACCGCACGCCGTCCGACGTCCAGAAGACGCGGTAGGCAGTCCCCTCGTGCACCACATTAAAGTGCCCTTCTGTCATGTCCTCCCGCGCCAGCCGGACAAAGAGCTGGCGGCGGAAGGAGAACACGTGGCGCAGGCTGTTCTCCCTGAGGCCGAGCGGTATGGGGTTGATCCCTGACCTTACCTCCCCCAGTTGTTGTAGGTGAGGGAGGAGGAGCCCAGCGGGAACAAAGGGCGGGACGTTCGACACGATGACCCTCTGCGCGGTGGCTTCGAGAGGATCCACCGGCAGGAACGTCCCGCCCACCGTGAGCCCCTTTTCGAGGGCCAGGGACACCGCCCGCTCCGACCCCAGGAAGAAAACAGCCTTCCCAGACATCTTGGAGGCTGCGACAATGGCCGAGGGGCCGACTACCCCAGCCATCGCCCGCACGCACTCCTCGATGCTCATTGTGGGGTGAGTGTAGCTCTTGACCCCGTGTTTTTTTGTTATAAGTGTAAATGGTGGCAGGGCAGCGGGTGGCGCAGGAGGTGCTGTGGAAGCGGTTGCCACCTGCGCATACGTCCTTGCTGGCCCTGCCACCGGCGTGGATGGGGTCGCCATCACGGGGTCCCTTTAAGGGCTACACCCACCCCAAAGTCACAGGCCTTAATGGTCTTTAATGGCCTCGTGTATTTAACTGAGCAGAGGAGCCCTTAACGAGGCACCTCTCCCCTCGTTGACAATTGGGGAGAGGCCTTGCTCCCTCTGCTCAGTTGTCTTAATTGTTTTTTTTTTAAATTTGGAAGGAAAGGGTTCTCAGAGAGAGAGGGGAGAAACAGAGTAGCAGAGAAAGAGAGAGGGGGGTGGGAAGGGGGGGTGGCTGCGAGGGCAGGTCTCCCCTCGCAGCTGTGGGTGGGTGCACTCCCCAGATGGCAAAACACAAAAGTCTTTGGGGTGGTCTTCAGGTGGGGGGAGAAGATGTCTTCACCTGGGGTAGCTGGAGCCACCAGGCACTCCCAACGATCTTTAATTGGGTGATTGAGAAAAACAACAATCTTCAGCCTGGTAGCTCCAGCTATCCCAGGCTAGGCAAATGTGGGGGGGTGGGGGGGGTTCCAATTGTGGGGGGGGCCTAGTTGTAAGCACGGCCCCCACGCACACTTCCACACACACACACACCCCCCGCGATGTTCCGGCCCTCAGTGGTCTTCTTTCCTCCCCCCACCGATACAACAAAGTCTGTTTGGGGAAATGCACCCACACCCACCTGTAGAGTTGTAGAGTCTCCCTCCTTCCACACTGGATGTTGTTGGTTTTTCCCCCTCTCTCCAACTCCTTGCAGAAATGGTAAAGATGTTCAAAGTTTTCTGCTTTTCTCCTCCTCTCCCTCTGGATAACAGTTGAAGGTGAAGCCCCTTCCTTCCTTCTCCTCCTGGGCTGGTCTCAGGGCTCTCCAGGCAGGAGCTCAAGTTGCTAGCAGCTCCACTCACTGCTCACAGCTCCAACTGAGCAGGACACGCCTCCACTGCTGCACAATTGGTCCTTGTGCATGAAACTCTTTTAAGTTTACCTGCAAAACATAAAAACATTAAACGGTGCCACCCGACCTGGGTGACACTCCAGACATTTACAAGGCCCTTTTTCCCCCCCTTTTTTTTTTTTTTGTGTTTTTCTTTTTTGGTTTTTTTTTTTGGGCACTAAATTCACAATTTTCCCCAGTGCCCCCTATAAAAGGGAAGGGGGACACTAAAAGCACCGGCAATTAAAACAAATTAAACTTAAAAAACGTAAAATCAAATTAAAATTTGGTTGCCGGGCGTGATGATGCACTCCAGTCCCTCCGGTGCCCACCTCTCGCGGAAGGCCGCGAGCGTACCGGTGGACACCGCGTGCTCCATCTCCAAGGACACCCTGGACCGGATGTAAGAGCGGAAGAGAGGCAGGCAGTCAGGTTGAACGACCCCCTCGACCGCCCGCTGCCTGGACCGGCTGATGGCACCCTTGGCCGTGCCCAGGAGCAGTCCTACGAGGAGGCCTTCGGACCTACCCGCTCCCCTCCGCACAGGGTGCCCAAAGATCAGGAGAGTGGGACTGAAGTGCAGCCAGAATTTCAGGAGCAGCCCCTTCAAATAATGGAACAGGGGCTGCAACCTCGTGCACTCCATAAAAACATGGAACACGGACTCCTCCAGACCGCAGAAATTGCAGGCGGCCTGGGAGTCCGTGAACCGGCTTAAAAAATTGTTGCACGGCACTGCTCCGTGCACCACCCTCCAGGCCAAGTCCCCGATGAATAGTGGGAGGACCCCTGCGTAGAGTGCCCTCCATCGGGGACCCCGCCTCCTCCGGACGGCAAGATGGTACGCCATGGCGTGTCCGGACGGCCGGCGAGGATGGCAAAGTTGAGGGTGTGCAGGAGCAGCCCGTACAGGAAACCCCTCCGCGCGGAACTGAAAGGCACGGAGGGGATTTCCCCGAGGCGGCTCAAGTTGTGAGGCGCCGGCCCCCGAGGGAGGTTCCGGGGTTTGGCGCCGATGAGGAATTCCGTCCGGACGGGGGTCAGTTCGGACGGGATCTCCCCACGTGCTTGAGCCTCCTCGATGCACCTAACGGAGTCAGGGCCCAGAGCTGTTTTTAGCGACTCGATGGCATCGGCCGCGTGGCGGACGTTGGCAGAGTTTAGGCGCCGCGCCAGCGTGTCTGGCGCCATCCAGCCCGCTCCTCCGCCATCGAGCAGGTCCCTGACCCTGGTCACCTCACCAGCCACAGCCCTCTCTTCCGACCGCCACATGAAGCCTCGGCCGTGGAGGTACGGATTCCCGAGCAGCGGCTCCTGCAGGACGGCCGCCACTCCAGCCGGCGGAGAGCTGCGCTTGGTGGAGACTTTGTTCCAGACCCTGATGAGTTCCCTGTAAAAGACAGGCAGCTCCCGGAGGGCGGTCCTGGCACCCCCCAAGTTCACAAACAGGAGCTGCGTGTCATAATTGAGGTCGAGCTGCTGGCGGAAGAAATACCTCGCCAGAGCGCACCACCTAGGAGGGGGCTCGACGTAAAGGTATCTCTGCAGGGTCTGAAGACGGAAAGTCGCGAGCTGGGCGCTGACGCACACCAACGACTGACCGCCCTCCTCAAGCGGGAGACTCAAGACCGCGGCAGAGACCCAGTGCTTCCTGTTGTTCCAGAAGAAGTCCACCAGCTTCTTCTGTATCTTGGCGACAAACGCAGGGGGAGGGGTCAAAGTGACCAGCCGGTACCACAGCATTGCGGCCACCAGCTGGTTTATGACTAGCGCTCGACCCCTGTAGGACAGCACTCGGAGCAGTCCTGTCCAGCGCCCTAGGCGAGCGGCGACCTTGGCCTCCAGCTCCTGCCAGTTCGCCGGCCAGGCTCCCTCGTCGGGGCTAAGGTAGACTCCCAGATAGAGGAGATGGGTCGTGCTCCAGGCAAAAGGCCTGAGCTCCTCCGGCAGGGAGTCCACCCGCCACTGACCCACCAGGAGTCCGGAACATTTCTCCCAGTTGATCCTGGCGGAGGACGCGGCCGAGTAAATCTCCTGGCACTCACGCATCCTCCGCAGGTCAGCGGGATCCTCTATCGCGAGGAGCACGTCATCGGCGTAAGCCGAGAGGACGACCTCCACGCCCGGCCCTTGCAGAGCCAGTCCCATCAACCTCGTCCGCAAGAGGCGCAGGAAAGGCTCCACGCAAACGGCGTATAACTGGCCGGACATGGGGCATCCCTGGCGCACCCCTCTCCTAAAGCGAAGGGGCGCCGTCAAGGACCCGTTAACCTTAATCAGACACTCCGCGGCGGCGTACAAAAGTCGGATCCGGGCGACGAAATGCGTCCCGAACCCGAAAGCGCGCAGAGTTCCGAGCAGATAGTCGTGATCCACCCTGTCGAACGCCTTCTCTTGGTCGAGGGATAGGAAGGCGACCGACAGACCAGCCTCCTGGGAACAATGGATGAGGTCCCGGACCAGATGGATGTTATCGTGGATTGTCCGGCCCGGGACCGTGTATGACTGGTCGGGGTGGATCATGTGGTCCAGCACGGCACCAAGGCGAGCAGACATCGCCCTGGCGAAGATTTTGTAGTCCGTGCTGAGGAGGGAGACCGGGCGCCAGTTCTTAAGGAGGCGGAGATCGCCCTTCTTAGGCAGCAGGACGATGACTGCCCTGCGCCAAGAGAGGGGCATCTCCCCGGTCGCCAGACTTTCCCCCAGGACCCGCGCGTAGTCGCCCCCCAGGACGTCCCAGAACGCCCTGTGGAACTCCACGGTCAGCCCGTCCAGCCCCGGGGATTTTCCCCTCGAGAGCCGGGCGAGGGCACCGGTCAGCTCCGCCAGGCTTAGCGGAGCTTCCAGATTTTCGGCGCCATCCGGGCCGACCTTCGGCAGGTCCTCCCACAAAACTCTACGCGCTTCCTCGCTGGACGGATCCGGAGAGAACAGAGCCCCGTAATATTCACGGACCCTGTTGTTGACGCCCTCCGGATCCGAGACGAGAGAGCCGTCGTCGGCCAGCAGCGTCAAGAGCTGCTTACGGACACTCTGCCTTTTTTCCAGCGAGTAGAAGAAGGGGGAGCCGCGGTCCAGATCCCGCAGGAACCGGATCCGCGACCTCATGAACGCGCCTCGGGACCCGACGAGCTGCAGGTCCTTCAGCGCGGCCTTCTTCGCTTCGTACACCGTCCGCAGGGCCGGGTCCTGGACGACTTGACCGAGACGGGCTTCCAGGTCGAGCACCTCTTTTTCTAGGCGCCCGACTCTGGCCGCCCGCCTCTTGGTCGACCCCCTCGCGTACTCTTGACAGAAGACGCGGACGTGAGCCTTGCCCACGTCCCACCATAGCCTCAAGGAGGGGAAGCCCCCCTGCTTCCTTCTCCAGTCGGACCAGAATCGACGGAACGAGTCCTGGA